>NC_140935.1:109167097-109607097 GCF_014529385.1 Adiantum capillus-veneris
GAGAGAGAGAGGTGAAATGAAATGTTACATGAAACTGCTTTTAAAAGGCCAAAATGACCTATGAGAACAAACGGTTACAATGCTGGTGGATCTAATAGAGTGTTTGTGCCATTGTTGAGAGAGAGAGAGAGAGAGAGAGAGAGAGAGAGAATTGAAATGAAATCTATTCTATTTCTTTATGGAGCTTGGGAAAATAACTTGCAGCCAGCTATGCCACACGTCGATAAGCTGCTGCTCCTCGAACGTGCGTGTGGGCCTAGAGAGAGAGAGAGAGAGAGAGAGAGAGAGAGAGAGAGAGTGTGTCAAAAACAGTGTGAGGTTGTCATGGTGTGTGTGCGCGCGGGACCACTCTACTACCTTCACCCAACAAAAAACTTCAACCAGAGTCCTGCTCCCTCCCCTCTACTCCTAGGTATTATTCATTGAAGCCAGCAGAAACGTCCCACAAAAACCAGATCGTCTCTCTCACTAGACTCTCTCCCCCCTCCAAGCTTTCGAGTAGTGTTCGAGTAGTGCCACATCTATACTACTTTATTATGGAGCTTAAAAGAATGTCGAACGCTGAGTGCTGCCACGCGTCGAAGAATGAGGAATCTCTTGAACATGCACACATAGGAGCTTGGAGAAGCTGCGGCAATTGTTGGCCTGCCTGGAGCGCGTGCGCACACGCGAGAGAGAGAGAGAGAGAGAGAGAGAGAGAGAGAGAGAGAGAGAGAGAGAGAGAGAGAGAGAGAGAGAAGTGTCTCGGCATGATTGTTGTTGAGCAAGAGAGAGAGAGAGAGAGAGAGAGAGAAATGTGATGAAATGTTATATTAAATGTCTTTAAAAGGCCAAAATGACCTATGAGACCAAACTAATACGATGTTGGTGAATCTGATAGTGTCTGGGCCATTGTTGTGTGTGTGTGTGTGTGTGTGTGTGTGTGTGTGTGTGTGTGTGTGTGAGGGAGAGAGAGGCGTCTCCACACGACTCTTGCTCTGTGTGTGTCGTGTGTGTTGTGTGTGTGGTGAGAGAGAGGAGAGAGGAGAGAGAGAGAGAGAGAAGAGTCTCCGCACGATTGTTGTTGTTGTTGTTGTTGTTGTGTGTGTGTGTGTGTGTGTGTGTGTGTGTGTGTGTGTGTGTGTGTGTGTGTGTGTGTGTGTGTGTGTGTGTGAGAGAGAGAGAGAGAGAGAGAGAGAGGTGAAATGAAATGTTACATGAAACTGCTTTAAAAGGCCAAAATGACCTATGAGAACAAACGGTTAAAATGCTGGTGGATCTAATAGAGTGTTTGTGCCATTGTTGAGAGAGAGAGAGAGAGAATTGAAATGAAATCTATTCTATTTCTTTATGGAGCTTGGGAAGATAACTCGCAGCCAGCTATGCCACGCGTCGATACGCTGCTGCTCCTCGAACGTGCGTGTGGGCCGAGAGAGAGAGATAGATAGATAGATAGATAGATTTTATTATCGTCCTCGGAGGTCAAATATGACCTATGGGACCAAAGTTACATGTGATGTAGTATGTGTATGGCTGATGAGTGACTCTCGATGCTCCAAAATTGTAGTGATGAGAGTCGCAATGGAGAGCCCACACTTTGGCTGGGAGAGGAAAGTGTGTAGGTCTAATTATGGCTGAAAATGTGAGAGAAGCAAGTTCGGATGTGATCAAAAGCTGAGCACTCTAGTAGTGTGTGGTACTCAGACTCTCGAAATTGCAGTGAGCATAATGTGCACAATCGATTTGACTCTTCTCATGCCCAACGCCCTATCTTCGCATCGAAGGAAATGGGAGCTAAGCCGAATTGCTGCGATAGTGCGTATCGCGGACAAGGGAATAGGCTCAAGCATGTAAGTTTGAGTACGGTTTCCTCTCTCAGCGAAGAACATGGTTTTGTAGTTGGGGGCAATATAGGTGGTGTAATGTATGAAGCGTGACCCACGGATTTCTCCCAAGCCCTAATACATTGGCGTTGTAGAAAGCTTCATTCACTTTAGAGTCAATTGAAGCATCATGTAGCAAGTGTAATGCATCCCATCTCCCAAACCACTTCTTTATGTCTTGCATCCATCCCGTGCTCAAGATCTTGCTTTTATGCGTCTTTTGAACTTTTTTGCTTGCTTCCCATGCCAATTGTAGGAAGTCGATGTGAGGGGTTTTGACGCATCTTTATCATGTACTCCACAACCCTTTCCATGCCCATAACCTCAATTGGAAGAGATCCCGACTCAAGAAGTAGGAGCCATATATGGTGTTTGTGTCTTAACTTGGAGAAAGTTTGTAAGAAAACACTTTTGACATTCTCAAACTCTTTCCAAGTAGACTTTGAGATGCTCCCGCCCACACTTCAACTCCATAAAGAAGAACCAGTGTCACCAATGCATCAAAAAGATACTTCTTGAGAACCCAACACTTGATGTTTCCCGCATTACACATGTTCTCAAATGCATAATATGCTCTCTTTCTCGTTCCAAACGACGCATAGCACATTCATGCCACTTGTGATTGGATGGAACCTCAAGGCCAAGGTACTTAAAGCTCTCAACAACTTCAAGTGTCTCGTTGTTGTACACAATGCATGGCTTCTCCTTATGGTTGGTTTTCACAAGCATAACCTTTGTTTTGGATTCATTTACAATCAGCCCACTATGCAAGCAAAAGTTCTCAAGGACAACCATAAGCTTTTGTGCATCTTCTCTTCCCATTCGCAATTGACAAATTACCTTCTCATAGATTCGAGAAACCGCAAGCATAAACTCACTTGGCACTTGGAGTTATTCCATCCTTCTCCACAAATTGTTACGTGGAATCATATCAAAGGCTTTCTTAAAGTCCACAAAACAACAATACAATCGCTTGCCTTTCAACCGACTTTACTCCATGAGAACACGAAGAGTGACAAGATGATCAATGGTGCTATGGCATCGACGAAAACCCGCTTGTCCCTTTGCACGCTTGTCATTCTCTTCAGCCCAATCACTCATTTTTTCATCTCCATTATGCACCCAAACAACTTTGCCATAAGAGACCCAATCATTTATAGTCTGGTAGTTGCTTACATTCTTTACATCCCCTCCTTTATGCAAAGGCTTAAACCCAATTAGTACTCCAATCATAAGGCATACCATGTTGAAGTGCAAGGTTGAACATATCACACATCCACTCATGGGTAAAATCTCCCGTCCATTTGATCATCTCCGGCTTGATACCTTGAAGATCTCCCGCTTTGCGAGTGGGCCAACTTTTCAAGCCCACCGCATACATCCTCAATAGATAAAAAAGACGGCATACATGGGACAGTGAACCATAAAATGGCATTTTTTCAGTATTTTCTTTCTCATATAATTGCCTACAATGTGTGTACATATCCACTAGACTCAAGTTACCAAAATTCTCAACCCGATTGCCTCTCAAGTTTCTCCAAAATCTTCCACATGCATGTGCCTTTCTTGGACTTGAAATTCTTGTTGCTTTACTTCCCATCTTCTTCTCTTCTTTTGAATCAATGCCTTGTATGTATGCAAATGACTTTGATAGTTGTCTTTGTCCATAGTTGCATCAAGCTTTATCAAGGACTTTCGAGCATCTTGACATTCTTTATCAAACCACCTTTTGCGTGATCTATCTTTGTTGATACCATGGAGATGCTTTATGGCAAAGCATTCTTCCGCACAAGAACAAATAGCTTTCTTGAAAGCTTCCCATTTAGTTTCCAATGGTTGCATCACATTGAAGCTTTGTCATCCATAATTTTTGCTCAACCATTTCAATGTACATTGGTGCCCGTTTGAAATCCATACATAGTGATAACTTCTCTTTCCTTTGGCTGAGATTATCATGCTTAGTTGCTTCTCCACATGAAAGGTCAATACATAAGGTGCGATGGTCGGATTCCGGGGTCCATTGACCAAACATAAAACTCTTTATGCGATACATGATGGCTTAGAGAGTAGCATATAGTCAATCACACTATCCCCATTATGTCTTCTACACTGTAAATCCATTGGTTCCACTCCACAAAGATACACCATTGGCAATGAGCATACCCGTGCTATTACACATGTGTAAAAGTAACTTTCCATAGTGATCCGGCTCTTTCTCATCCATTGAAGTACGATCATGCAAGTGAACTTCCTCCAACTCCTTTGAATGTATGGCATATCAAATTGTTGAGTATCATGTTGCAATGTTTTTGTGCGAGCATTAATATCCCCAAATACAATAACATCACCTTCACCTTTGAAATAAGCAATGTCCTCTTCCAAATCAGAAAATGGTTGATCTCTATCCATGCAAGCATAAAAGGGAGAATCATGATGAGGAATGTAGCAACGGCTACAAAAATGGGTGCTCTTTTTGGTGTCATATTTTCAGCCATACATAACGTTTGTACTTGTCATCTTTCACAATTGATACAAAATCTTCCAATCCTTTCTTAACCATACATGCTAACCCTCCTTGTCCTCTTCGTTGCTTGAGATTCTTTGACCACATTAATGAATGTACATTGTAATCCTCCAAGCCGTTAATCCTTTGTGTATCATGCTCCCAAGTTTCAACAAGAAGAACAACATCGGCTTTGCTTGTTAGTTCATCAATGCCAACCCCGCATTCCATGGGTATCCATTACAATCCAAAAGAATATTTTCAATTGTAACTCGGTCTCATAGGTCACGCATCCCTATTTGCTTGAGAGACTTGCCTCCTCCTTGGGCACATTTTCTTCATGAGAGATCTCCTTGTTTTTATTATTCTTTTCCTCATATGCCTTGCGACGCATATTTTGTTGCTTAATAGTGCGATCTTCACATACAAAACATTTTGTATCCCTCAAATAGATCCAACTATTATCAAGGATAATCTTTCGCTTGGTCTCATCCGGCATGGTGCATACAATTGGCCGTTCTCCCGAGCGAGGAGCTCCTTGCTTCCCCACTCTATGTGCTCCATAGACCATAACTCCGGACATGCCAAAGTGGGTTTTGAAGAAATCTTCAATAACAATGGCAAGAGAAGGAGGTGTTTCTAACTTCTCTTCGGGAATTCCACGAATAACAATGTTCTTGGAACATCGCTCCCGTTCCTTCAACTCCTCCACATCCACATTCTCAACATTCTTTGTTTGAACCATAGCTTGCATGAGTGAGGAATTAGAAACCACATTGCTACCACATACATCAGCCCAAGACTTGTTTGTGCATACATTTTTTATGTCGCATACATCCCGGCTCATAGTGTCAAATTTCTCCTCTTTCAATACATGGTCATGCTCTACTTTGCTCATCCGCTCCTTCAAAGCATTCAAGTCCACAAGAGAGCGTTTACATTCCTTGACTTCCTCTTCAAGTTGCATCAAACGTGTTGTTTGCATCTCAAGTGTCCTCTTGAGATTCTCATTCTCAACCACAAGTACCCTTAGTGTGCCATTCTCCATTGCAAGTGCTCGTAAGTCTTCGCCTTGTTTGTTTACGGTCTCTTGCAATGATACCAAGTACGCCATGATCATGGTTTCCGATGTCGTTGGTTGGGTGGTTGTGTTTCTATCTCCACACTTAGGAGATTTTGGATCATTTTCCACAATGGTTGTGGACCTTGTTGAAGAAGAAGAACCCTTGCGAGTGCCGGAAGACATTGTATGTAAAATAGGAGATGAGAATCAATTTTGTTGAACCTGTTCACTTCGGAAATGCTGCTACAGAAATGCCTTCCATAACTCTGAAAATTTCTGTTGGATTTTTTTGTTGGGTGAAGGTAGTAGAGTGGTCCCGCGCGTGCACACACCATGACAACCTCACACTGCTTTAGAATCTCTCTCTCTCTCTCTCTCTCTCTCTCTCTCTCTCTCTCTCTCTCTCTCTCTCTCTCTCTCTCTCCAGGCTATCGAGCAGTGTTCGAGAAAAATCATTTTTCCAAACATACAAAATTCCTTTCCTCAGATTTGCCAAGAGGAAAATTTTTAAAAATAGGTTAATTTTTCGGGTTTTTACACTACTATTATCTATTTTGGGCCGGAGTTTCTCACTTTCCCCTTGCCATCAATCAGCATTTTTGAAATTGTAAACGACATGATATTAAGTTAAAACACGTTTTTCCCAAACATTGCTTTCGAGTCTCTCTCTCTCTCTCTCTCTCTCTCTCTCTCTCACACACACACACACACACACGTGGGGCACTCCACACACCCCCCGCACATGTCACGCATATTTTGATGGGAGTTGTGGGTAACATCAACACAGAGCTAATAGCCACACTGCTCTCTCTCTCTCTCTCTCTCTCTCTCTCTCTCTCTCTCTCTCTCTCTCTCTCTCTCTCTCTCTCTCTCTCTCTCGGCTTAGCTCCCATTTCCTTCGATGCGAGATAGGGCGTTGGGGCAATGGAGAAGAGTCAAATCGACTGTGCACATTATGCTCACTGCAAGTTCGAGAGTCTGAGTACCACACACTACTAGAGTGCTCAGCTTTTGGTCACATCCGAACTTGCTTCTCTCACATTTTCAGCCATAACATAGACCTACACACTTTCCTCTCGTAGCCAAAGTGTGGGCTCTCCATTGCGACTCTCATCACCACAATTTTGGAGCATTGAGAGTCACTCATCAGCCATACACATACTACATCACATGTAACTTTGGTCCCATATGTCATATTTGACCTCCGAGGACGATAATAAAATCTATTTATCTATCAATCTCTCTCTCTCTCTCTCTCTCTCTCTCTCTCTCTCTCTCTCACACACACACACACACACACACACACACACACACACACACACACATGTCATGCATATTTTGATGGGAGTTGTGGGTAACGTCAACTATAAACATGAGCTACAACTTAGGACAATAAACCCCCGTGTATTGTGTTCCACATGTGAGCTTTGCATGCAGCCCGACTTTGTCACAAAGAGAGAGAGAGAGAGAGAGAGAGAGAGAGAGAGAGAGAGATAGATAGATAGATAGATAGATAGTTCTATTATTGTCCTGGGAGGTCAAATATGACCTATGGGACCAAATGAACATGTCATGTGGTGTGAGTGGAGTTCATAAGTGACTCTCGATGCTCAAAAATGGCTAAAATGATCGTCGCAATAGAGAGTCCACATCGTGGTTGGGAGAGGAAGGTATGTAGGGAGAGATCATGGCTAAATATATGGGGAAAAGAAGACCTAATGTGGTCAAAAGATGAGCACTCAAGTAGTGTGTGGTACTCACTCTCTCGCACTTGACGAGGGCATAAGGTGCAAACTCGATGACACACCTCGCCAGTGCCCCAACGTCCTGTCTCGCAGCGTAGAGAATGGGAGCTAAGACGAATGGAGGCAATGGTGCGGATCGCACTCAACGGGATGGGCTCAAGGATGTAGGAATGTGTTCGGTTACCTCGTTCCGAGAAGAAGAGAGATTTGTAGTGAGGCGGTCCGGGGCGGGCAACAAGAAGAGTGGCCTCTATACACCCTTCAAGGCTCCCGTGCTGCTCAATGGGGCTGGGGCACAACACAACACAAACCAAAACAACAAACCCACAGCCAAATCCCAACTACACAAGGGGCACCACCTAGTTTAAGAGCGAACTAGGACGCAAAAGAGGAGAATCGTTAGAGCAACCCACAAACAAGCAAGGAATTTACATTAACCCTAACACCAATGGAACACTCTCACACACTTAAACACGAGAGAGAGAGAGAGAGAGAGAGAGAGAGAGAGCTCGGGCTGCTTTGAAACGTATCGGCAATGATCAAGCAAACACAACTATATATTTAAGAAAGAGAGAGAAAGGGGGAGGGGGTGCTTGTTGCATTAATACCTTCTTACGAATCTGTCATGACAAATCAAAGTGAGATTAGTATTTGTTCAACATAGCTTGCGTAAATTTCACCACAACACATCACAAGAAAAGCCACCCCACTCACTGTCTTAAGGCCAGGGGAGTCCTCTCCACCCTGTCGCCTTCTTACAGTATGTGGGATTTATGGCTAGATTGATGACAACACCAGAGACAAGCTATCAAGAACTTAACAAAAAAACACCAAGACATTTACGCAGCATTGTTGTCCATTACTTCACGTTGGAAAGGAGACAAAGTATCCAAGCTTAGTCCAAATCCACCCTCCTTGATTCAGCAAATGTTGGGCTTACACTAGTAGGAGAAATGATAGATTTCCTACTCTCAATTGAATGATCACTCTCTCTCTTACAATGGCATAGAGTTCCCTTGCTAATCCCCTATTACAACACATGCACATGCATAAGACAATGAGCTTCCACTCAAGAGCTCCTTCTAAGAGGTTGAGCTTGGCTTCTCAAGCTATAGCATAGTGCTCTTGCTTATGGCTCCCCCTTTGTGCTAGCTACACCCTCCTTTTATAGCAATTTTGAAGGCTAGGGTTACTTCTCTAACCATGGTTGGGTTAGATTTTCAGCAATTTATCTAATTTCTTTTCTTGGAATTATCAAGAAGTTGGTGGGGAAAGAGAGAGGAGAGAAATGGAGGTGATAGGACTTTTCATAGTGGGTTAGTGTTAGTAGAGTTAGTATTAATTTACAAATGGAATTGGATATTTACAATGGGAGTATCCATGTAGGATACAAATAAGGAAGAAAAACTCTTAAGAGGTAAGAAAAGGTGGATTTCTTACAAGGTTGATGCTCCAAGTGTCTTGAGTAGGGCCAATTTTGACGCTTGTTGACGGTCCACTAGCTTTGACGGTACATTTTTTCTCCACTCTTGACCTTCCTTGAGAGACAAGGTAATTGAAGCTGAGTAATCAACCACCATGATGCTGTCTTTTAAGAGAAGAGGCTGAATTTTGTGGTTTTTTTGATAGATATGGGTAAATTGGAGGAGGAAAAATGAGACTAGGTGGTCAATTTTGGAATGGAATTGTGTGTGGGAGGTATGAGTTCACCATGGTTTCTCTTATTCTTCAAGGTTGAGGAGAAGGTGAGTAGGGTGCAGAGAGGAGTGGTGAGAGAGATGGGGATGATGAGTGGAGAAGTGTGTGTGAAAGAGGAAAATGATAAAGTGGAAGAGAGAGTGTGGCTGCATAGCATGGGAAAATTGGGGTCCACTAAAAAAATCATAGCTCACAGCTCGTAGCTCAAAAAAAATATGAAAAAATTTGAGGCAAAAGTTCAGCCCACGAGCTACAACTTTTGTTTGTATCACCTTTTCAAATTCGGAGAGCAAGTGAACTTTAAAAATTCAGCAAAACCGACCGTTTTTTTCCACTGCAAGGTCCTTGTGGGGTCCTTCTTTGGATGATTCTTTTGAATACCTCCAAGAGTGAGCCCTCCATAGTGCATGTATGCATGCCACCTACCCTTGACCTTATTTGGTAGGTCTATAATTGAAGATATTGTTGAGATTATGATATAAGTGAATAGTACAACTAAGAAAATCAAATATTGAGGGGTCTAAAAAATATGTACATGTCAAATATAAATAATATAAGTGGAAAAAATATAAAGGGGTCAAAAGAAATCTCTCTCATTATGAGGCTACCATAAAAAGATAAATATTTTTGGTGTTCTAAGTTTTTAGAAAAAAACAAAATAGATGTAGGAAGGGAAAAATCAAAATAGTGAAAAAATATACACATAAATAAAACTAGTTTTTTTGGATTTTTGTTGGGGTGGAGTTACACCAAATATAAGAGAAGCTTACATGAAAATATTTCTATATGGAATAAAGAGTATGAAAAATGGTAAGAAAAAATTGTGGTAATGGTGAGGCAATGTACAGAGCATAAATAACACACACCTAGGTAGAAATATTTAAATAAATACCAAAATAATTATGAAAAAATCTTTTATTTAGGCCCTATATATAAAGAAATATTTACATACGCATGGGCCATAATATACTTATATTTTTTTTTATTTTATTTTTTATTTTTTTTGGCTCAACTAGCCCAATGACTAGCTAATTGAGGGTTTTTTAAGAAGATATGGGAAAAGTCCCGTGACTCACGCACGCCTATGTACAGTGAAATGGTAGGGATAGCCACAGTGTTTGGGTGATTTTGGTAGGGTGAGGTAACTCACTGTGGTAATTACAAAGAGCCGAAAAAACGGCTATCATTAGCCCTCCCCCTGGATGATGGTATATTCATGTACCATCATAGAGCATCTTTTCCAAAGAGAGTGCTTCAGAGTCCTTGACGAGATTTTTATTGTTTGGCCCCTCAGAATTTTGGCTAGAGTCACACTCATGCTTCATGTAACAATACTTACATGAAACAGTGGCCTTTTGACAGATCTTTGGTAGATCCTTTGGTAGAAGGCGACTCAAATAGGGCTTCAAGCGATACCCGTTTACTTTCGTGGAGTGCTCTTTACCATTCAAGTCCATAAGCTGATAGTAACTTGAATTGAAAGCCTTCTTGACTATGTATGGCCCTTGCCATCTAGTTTCAAACTTGGCATCAAAACGATTATCGAGTCGATTGTCATACCTTAGCACAAGCTCTCCTTCCTTGATGCCTTTGTCCTTCCGTTTCTTGTCAAGCTTCTCCTTTGTCTGTGTGGCTTTCCTCTTATAGCACTCGTATGCTGCTTCTCTTTTCCACTCAAGCTCAGCTAAGGTAAGAAGTCGATCCATCCATGCTTCTTGATCATCTTGTGCTGATTTGCCATGAAGTCGCATTGTTGGAATGTTTAGCTCAATTGGATGTAAAGCCTCTTGACCATAGACCAAGTGAAATGGTGTGAACTCCGTGGCTTCCCTATATGTGGTTCGATATGCCCACAAGGCACCATCCAAGAAGTCATCCCACAACTTTGTCTTGTTTTTCACCATCTTTCTAATGATGCCTGCAATGACACCATTAGCTTTTTCTACCAAACCATTTGATTGGGGATAGTAGGGTGTACTGTGACGATGTAGAATGTGAAGTTCTTCACAGACTTCTGTGAGCAATCCCTTTCTAAACCCTGGACCATTATCAGAAACAATCTCCAAAGGTGTGCCAAATCTACAACAAATATGAGTGTAGACGAATTTGCTCACTGTTTTCTCATTTACCTTTGCCACACTTTGTGCTTCCACCCACCTAGTCATATAGTCTACAGCCACTAGAATGTAGAGTTTACCATTTTTTGTCCTAGGCAGAGGACCCATAGCATCAATGCCCCACTTTTCAAAGGGTCCATTTGCAAGCACTATTTGCCTCGGGCCATGCACCAACCTTCTATTTCCATTTATCTGACAATTGTGACAGCTTTTACACCAATGTTGAACATCCACATGCAAGCTTGGCCAAACATACCCCGCAAGCAAAATCTTCTTCACAGTTGATTCTTGGGCAAAATGACCACCACATGCCTCTTCATGCAAACCTTTTAGAATGGCTGGAATTTCCTCGATAGTTGGTACTCTTCTGCACACTTGATCCTTCCCTCTTTGATAGAGGGAGCCTTCTAGGAAGAGATAGAAACTTGCCTTCTTCATGAGTCTCCTCTTTTGAGCCTTCGTGAAGTCTTGTGGAAACTCGCCCTCCAAAATGTAGCTAATAATGGGAGTCAATGACTCCAATCCCTGGTATCTCGGTTGCTTGACAGTTGCTGCCACCATGATGACCTGCACTTCTTTCTCAACACATGTAACTACTTGCTGTGCAAGTAAATCGGCATCTTCATTCTGTTTCCTAGGAATATGATATAGTTGCACTTCTTCAAATTGATTAAACAATCTACGAATGGCATGAACTTTTGTCCGTAAGCTTTCATTCTTGCATGCCCAAATGCCTAAAATCTGTTTAACAATGAGAAGTGCATCTCCCTTTACCATGAGGCGTTGTATCCCTTGGCCAATGCACATCTTCAAACCATGAATTAGTGTGTCATATTCTGCTTCATTGTTGCTAGCTGAACTTGGTAGATTGAACTTCTCTTTCATGACCACCTCTCCACTTGGGTTGAGCAACACTAGCCCTCCCCCTGCTTTTCCTGTGGCTCGACGAAAAGCTCCATCAAAGAACAAGGTAAAAGCATTAGGAATACTTTTTGGTGGTGGTAATGGTAGGGTCTTTACTTCAGGCACCTTAATCTCCTTTTCATGCACCCTATAAGTGAGAATCCCTGCCAATTGTGCACGCACACTATCTTCTACCTTGAAAGAGTATTGAAACTCTTGCAACTCCATAATCCACTTTGAGATCCTAGTACTAAGATTCATTTGAGATGACACCCAAGGGAACAAATTCTCTGCAGTGAGAATTACAAAAGGTTTTGGTAGCAGGTAGGATCTAAACTTTCTCACCGCAAACATGAGAGAAAGCATCATGAGTTCTGCTTCTGTGTAGTCTCTCTCCAAAGCATTCATGACCCTACTAGCAAAGTAGATGGGTCGCATCCTTGTACTGTGGGGATCTTGTTGTAGCAACACAACACCAATTGTTTCCCTTCCAACACTAGAGCTAACAAAGAATGTGTACTCCCAACAAGGAGGCATGAGTGTTGGTAGCTCTGACAAAATGACTTTAATGTTACAAAAATACTCTTCAATCTCATCAGACCATGCAAATTCTACTTGTTGTGTTAACTTTTGCAAAGGATGAAGCAAATCCGAGGCTAAGTGAATGATGCGTGACATATACTTCACCTTCTGAATGAAAGAGATGACCTCCTTAAGACTCTTCGGTGATGGGAGCTCAATAAGAGCCTTTGCCTTTGAAGGATCCACCTCAATGCCTTTATAGGAAACCTTGTGACCGAGCAAGATCACTTCATCCTCACCTATGTGGCACTTGTCGGGGTTGAGTTGACCTCCCATGTCGTAGAGCTTCTTTAAACCTTCTTCTACCCTTTGTAGATGCAATGATTTTGAGCTATAAATGCAGAAATCATCAATGAACACCTTAATTGACTTTCCAAAGAATGCTTGAAACACCATGTTCATGAAACGTTGGAATGTTGCAGGAGCATTTGTCAGACCAAATGGCATGACTCTAAAAGCATAACAACCCCAAGGAGTGATAAAGGTTGTTTTCAATTGATCTTTCCAATGCGATACCTATTTGAAAGTAGCCTGAGTAGCCATCACACACAGTGTACTTCTCATGACCAGCTACCTCATTTAGTATCTCATCCTGAAATGGGAGGGGAAAGTGATCTCTTTTTGTTGCCTCATTGAGTGGACGGTAATCCACACACACCCTCCACTTTCCGTTTTTCTTAGGAGTGACAACAACGGGAGAGACCCACTCTGAATTCTCCACTGGATAAATGAAACCTGCTGCTAGAAGCTTTCTTACCTCCTTGAGTAAAGCCTGCTCCTTGATGACTCCTAGCCTTCGTAGCTTCTGAGCTTAGGTGTGGCCTCAGGCTTTAACTCAATCTTTGTTGAACAACATCTACCCCACGCACGTCGGTGTAGTCTTTAGCAAAAAGCCTAGGAAACTTCCTTAGCACACATTTGAACTCCTCTCTTTCATCCTTTGTAAGTGTTGTTGATAACATACCTTCTAACATTCCTTCATCTTCCACCTTTTGGTTCTCTTGGGAACCTACCTCTTCCAAACCTTGAAAGGAGGTCTCTTGGTTGCTTGGTTTAAACCTTATCCCCATGACTTCGATGGAAGACTCCTCTTTAGTAATGCTGCTGCTACTTTCTTCTTCTGAAGTGCTATCGGTCCAACCTTCTTCCGTTTCACTTTGAGATGATTCTTCATGGAGCTCCTCTTGGCGTTGCTCCTTCATGTCAAAGACAACCTTCTTATGATTGTCATTCCTGCAAATTAATTTCCCACTCTCCCAATCCTACAAAGCTCGCATTTTCATTAGCCATGGTCTTCCTAGGATAAATGGATAACCACTTCCCTTGGTCGACATAACATAAAAATCCACTGCCTTCTTAATGCCAAAGGCCTCCACAAAAACATTTTTACAAATGCCTACGCACCTAGCCTTGCTATTGTTTTCCATTTTCACTTTGATTTCAGGTGTCTCATGGATGTGCATGCCTAGTCTTTTCATGAGCCCTTCTGTCATGATGCAAATTTGTGCACCCCCATCCACTAGACCTTTCCTAACCAATCTTCCTTTTATGTAACAATCTAGCACAGGTGTAATATCCTCGTTCATTTCAGCATGTGCAATTTTTACAACAGGAAAACTCTCTTTTACCTTTCTCCTAGTGCTAACTGCCTTTGTTAAATCCCTCTTAACTTGTGGGCATAATGCAAGAAATTGAGGCCATGAGATATCAGGACCCTTACCTCGCATGTCTTCCAGCAGGTTGTATGGAGCCATACCATGTCCAAGAGGGAAGTCTTGGAGATTGATACGACGTCGAGTCCTCTTAGCTTCCTTGGTCTTCTTTGCCTTCTTGCCTTGTCCATGGTCACTCTGTGATGGGACACCCTCTTTCTCTTTACCTTTTCGTCGGCCACGCTTAATGCCATTGGCTTCCATGTCAACCTCATTTGAATTTGTCCCCTCTACCACATGCACATTTGGATCTGGCAAAGGTGGAACTCCTTCTACCCCTTGTGGAGGTGGTCTTGGTCCATTTGGCCTTTGTAGAAGCCTTGGTTGTTGACCAGCTCCTTCTCCTGCATTCATCACTGGGTAATTCATGTTAGGTCTCCCTGGCTCTCCACGGGGCCAAGGACAATTATACATCCCATGTCCAGACTCTCCGCAATTCCAACATTGCAAGACTCTCCTAGGTCGTGGATCTCGCTCTTCAGACTTCTTTGCTTGTCCCTTTGGACCTACAGCTTGTGCAAGGTGAATTGACAGGCTGCTTAAAGATTCGTTTAACTTCTTAATTACTTCCGCCGTTACCTTAGGAAGATCTATCGATGTTGATGCTTGTGACTTACCTTTGGGTCTAACACCTTCTATTGGAACCTCTCCCCTTAAGCACTTGAGTTTCCTATATTTCTCAGCAGCCCTAGTTTGAGCTGCATCAAAATTAGTAGGTGCACCCGCCTCAACTTTTACCTTAAGGTCAGGAAAGAGTCCGGCTATGAACCTCTCCTTCTTTAAAAATTCTGCACCATCACCAGGGTTAGCAACATTTCGTATCCATAGAGCCCAAAGACGTAGAAACTCTTGCTTGTACAAGTAGTAGTCATCTAAGTCTTTTTGCTTATGAGAAACAATGTCTTGCCATAGTTTTTGAGTGTTTTGGGGATCAAAGAAGTATCTCTTAAAACGATTCAAAACTTCTGTGTAATTCCCCTTAACTTCCTCAGGCAAAGAGTCAAACCAAGTACTAGCATCTTTCCTAAGGACCACCTCAAACATTTCTACACGTTCTTGATCGGTTACTATCCTCTTGATATGGCAAGACATCTTGAAATTTGCTAAAAATAATTCTGCATCCTCTCCAGGCTCTCCAAAGAAAAGAGGATATCCAGACATTTGGTGTTGGCTTTCCATTGAATTGATTTCAAAGTGACACCCGTTTTTGTTTTTCTTTCTTAAAAAGATTTACACAATAATGTTTTCTAGCTTGCGATCTATTCTACAACAAAATAAAGATATTCACATCAAACGACCTATGATAATCAATAAGAGGTAGGATGGCAGGGTTTGGTGATGCGAGAATTTCTCCTACTCTTTGGGCACCAAACATGAACACCATACGTTGTTGAAAATGGATTTTCCTACTAATTGCAATGTTTATTCTAATGTGTGGAGTGAAATGGAAGGGGAAAACCTCTATTCCTGGGCCATTATCCATGGTCTATGCATGACCTAATGCTTAAAACAAAACAAAAATATAGACGTCCAAACTAAGGTCGTACCTAATGAGAGGCAAAATAAAAGGATTTACTGAAGCGTTTATCTCGGCCAACCTAAGAGGACCTAAAATTCTACGAATGACACGTTGAAATTGCAACTTAGTACTAACAATTATGTGTACCTTTTGCCTTGCAATGGGAATGAAGGGATCATACAAATTTTCGTGATTCATGCAAACTACTTGACTATGCTAAAGGTTGATTCTACACAAAAATACACAAGCCGTCCTCTGTGGGGGCACCAATTTGAGGCGGTCCGGGGCGGGCAACAAGAAGAGTGGCCTCTAGACACCCTTCAAGGCTCCCGTGCTGCTCAATGGGGCTGGGGCACAACACAACACAAACCAAAACAACAAACCCACAGCCAAATCCCAACTACACAAGGGGCACCACCTAGTTTAAGAGCGAACTAGGACGCAAAAGAGGAGAATCGTTAGAGCAACCCACAAACAAGCAAGGAATTTACACTAAGCCTAACACCAATGGAACACTCTCACACACTAAAACACGAGAGAGAGAGAGAGAGAGAGAGAGAGAGAGAGAGAGAGAGAGAGAGAGAGAGAGAGAGCTCGGGCTGCTTTGAAACGTATCGGCAATGATCAAGCAAACACAACTATATATTTAAGAAAGAGAGAGAAAGGGGGAGGGGGTGCTTGTTGCATTAATACCTTCTTACGAATCTGTCATGACAAATCAAAGTGAGATTAGTATTTGTTCAACATAGCTTGCGTAAATTTCACCACAACACATCACAAGAAAAGCCACCCCACTCACTGTCTTAAGGCCAGGGGAGTCCTCTCCACCCTGTCGCCTTCTTACAGTATGTGGGATTTATGGCTAGATTGATGACAACACCAGAGACAAGCTATCAAGAACTTAACAAAAAAACACCAAGACACTTACGCATCATTGTTGTCCATTACTTCACGTTGGAAAGGAGACAAAGTATCCAAGCTTAGTCCAAATCCACCCTCCTTGATTCAGCAAATGTTGGGCTTACACTAGTAGGAGAAATGATAGATTTCCTACTCTCAATTGAATGATCACTCTCTCTCTTACAATGGCATAGAGTTCCCTTGCTAATCCCCTATTACAACACATGCACATGCATAAGACATTGAGCTTCCACTCAAGAGCTCCTTCTAGAGAGGTTGAGCTTGACTTCTCAAGCTATAGCATAGTGCTCCTGCTTATGGCTCCCCCTTTGTGCTAGCTACACCCTCCTTTTATAGCAATTTTGAAGGCTAGGGTTACTTCTCTAACCATGGTTGGGTTAGATTTTCAGCAATTTATCTAATTTCTTTTTCTTGGAATTATCAAGAAGTTGGTGGGGAAAGAGAGAGGAGAGAAATGGAGGTGATAGGACTTTTCATAGTGGGTTAGTGTTAGTAGAGTTAGTATTAATTTACAAATGGAATTGGATATTTACAATGGGAGTATCCATGTAGGATACAAATAAGGAAGAAAAACTCTTAAGAGGTAAGAAAAGGTGGATTTCTTACAAGGTTGATGCTCCAAGTGTCTTGAGTAGGGCCAATTTTGACGCTTGTTGACGGTCCACTAGCTTTGACGGTACATTTTTTCTCCACTCTTGACCTTCCTTGAGAGACAAGGTAATTGAAGCTGAGTAATCAACCACCATGATGCTGTCTTTTAAGAGAAGAGGCTGAATTTTGTGGTTTTTTTGATAGATATGGGTAAATTGGAGGAGGAAAAATGAGACTAGGTGGTCAATTTTGGAATGGAATTGTGTGTGGGAGGTATGAGTTCACCATGGTTTCTCTTATTCTTCAAGGTTGAGGAGAAGGTGAGTAGGGTGCAGAGAGGAGTGGTGAGAGAGATGGGGATGATGAGTGGAGAAGTGTGTGTGAAAGAGGAAAATGATAAAGTGGAAGAGAGAGTGTGGCTGCATAGCATGGGAAAATTGGGGTCCACTAAAAAAATCATAGCTCACAGCTCGTAGCTCAAAAAAATATGAAAAAATTTGAAGCAAAAGTTCAGCCCACGAGCTACAACTTTTGTTTGTATCACCTTTTCAAATTCGGAGAGCAAGTGAACTTTAAAAATTCAGCAAAACCGACCGTTTTTTTCCACTGCAAGGTCCTTGTGGGGTCCTTCTTTGGATGATTCTTTTGAATACCTCCAAGAGTGAGCCCTCCATAGTGCATGTATGCATGCCACCTACCCTTGACCTTATTTGGTAGGTCTATAATTGAAGATATTGTTGAGATTAGGATATAAGTGAATAGTACAACTAAGAAAATCAAATATTGAGGGGTCTAAAAAATATGTACATGTCAAATATAAATAATATAAGTGGAAAAAATATAAAGGGGTAAAAAGAAATCTCTCTCATTATGAGGCTACCATAAAAAGATAAATATTTTTGGTGTTCTAAGTTTTTAGAAAAAAACAAAATAGATGTAGGAAGGGAAAAATCAAAATAGTGAAAAAATATACACATAAATAAAACTAGTTTTTTTGGATTTTTGTTGGGGTGGAGTTACACCAAATATAAGAGAAGCTTACATGAAAATATTTCTATATGGAATAAAGAGTATGAAAAATGGTAAGAAAAAATTGTGGTAATGGTGAGGCAATGTACAAAGCATAAATAACACACACCTAGGTAGAAATATTTAAATAAATACCAAAATAATTATGAAAAAATCTTTTATTTAGGCCCTATATATAAAGAAATATTTACATACACATGGGCCATAATATACTTATATTTTTTTATTTTTTTTATTTTGGCTCAACTAGCCCAATGACTAGCTAATTGAGGGTTTTTTAAGAAGATATGGGAAAAGTCCCGTGACTCACGCACGCCTATGTACAGTGAAATGGTAGGGATAGCCACAGTGTTTGGGTGATTTTGGTAGGGTGAGGTAACTCACTGTGGTAATTACAAAGAGCCAAAAAAACGGCTATCAGTAGTTTGGGGCAACGTGTGTGGTGTAATGGCTGAAGCGAGAACCTCCGGATTTCTCCCAAGCCGTGATACATTGGCGTTGTAAGAAGGCCTCATTAACTTGGGAGTCGATCGACGCATCCTTGACCAAGTGACATGCATCCCATCTTCCAAACATTACACTGAAAAGAGAGAGAGAGAGAGAGAGAGAGAGAGAGAGAGAGAGAGAGAGAGAGAGAGAGAGAGAGTCTACAGTGAAGAAAATTGATGAAACATTACAAGTTTTAGAGTAAATACCACCATACTTCAAGTTATGACCCAAAAATTGGAAGAATTTCAATTGTGCCCTTATTTCCTTCGGCTAGGGAAATGTTTTTGGCATGCTTTGGTTGGTTGTGGGTGCATCAGCTGTTGTGGCACCTCATTTTGTGTGTGTGTGTGTATGTATGTATGTATATATATATATATATATATATATATATATATAGAGAGAGAGAGAGAGAGAGAGACATAGAGAGAGAAGAAGAACTCTCCCTTATGGAACTGCTTAGTGAAGACTCCCCATCGGCCCTGTGAATGTCGTTTGAATTTGGGGGGGGCTTCGTCACTTAACACAATTGGCCACAAGTTGGAGTGATGAAACAGGATATTGTGGCTAGGATAGGAAAGTTTGTACGTCTAAGTCATGGCTAAAAATGTGAGGGAAGCAAGTTTGGATGTGACCAAATGTTGCGCACTCTTGCAGTAAGCATAACGTGCACAATCGATTTGACTCTTCTCCATTGCACACACACACACACACACACACACACACACACACACACACACACACACACATAGAGAGAGAGATTGAGATTTTGACATCGGAACAACAATCTCAAGTGCTCTTAAAGATGTATCCATAGTCTTGAACTCATTGAGAGTGCACTCTGTGTGTGTGTGTGTGTGTGTGTGTGTGTGTGTGTGTGTGTGTGTGTGAGAGAGAGAGAGAGAGAGAGAGAGAGAGAGACAGAGGTTCTACCTTCATTGGAAAATCCCTAATAGACCTTATGTAATGAGTATTGAATTAAAAGTTGTTATAAGGGACCTCCAAAATCTACCCAACAAGTCTTCTTTAACTGAAAGGTGTTTGTGTGTGTGTGTGTGTGTGTGTGTGTGTGCGCGCGCGTGTGAGGGGGAGAGAGAAGGAATGGGGGCCTTACACGATCTTCATCAATGCAGACCCTACAATGTAATGCAATGGTGTGTAAGTCCACCTTAGTTCTTTTATGGAGCTTGGTGTTATCATCATTAAATAGATTAGGAAATGTATGAATGTATCCGATCAAAATTCTATTGTATGATTGATATTACATGACAAGGACATAAATCGACATTGATCTTTTTGCGTTGTGAAGCAAAAGTTAGTTTTATGAGTATAACGACCATGTTTCTTTTTTTGCCGCAACAACGCGCGGGTCACGTACTAGTACTCTTATTGTGATGCCCAGGCCTATGAGTGTTGCACACAATGTTTAATCTTTTTGAAGCTTGCTTTTTAGAATTTCTTTGGAGCTAATCTTCTAATAAAAATAGTGCTTGCGTTAAAAAGAAAAGTAAATTGCTCGACAGCAGTAGCTGAAAGGGACTTGAGCATGGAGTGCAAGGTATGTTGCTCCACGTCTCTCTCTCTCTCTCTCTCTCTCTCTCTCTCTCTCTCTCTCTCTCTCTCTCTCTCTCTCTCTCTCTCTCTCTCTCTCTCTCTCTCTCTCCATTGACAAGTAAGCAACGGCCTTGTTCAGTATACTATAAGAAGAGAATGGCAATGGTGCTTAGTCAACAACCGATATTTGTTGCATGTGTGGTGTAAACTAATGTTGTGTGTGCGCCAACATCAAAGGTCACGCACACATAAGCATCATTTGAAGGGCCTTCTAGCATGGGTGATTGCATTTGGAGAGATGCTCTCACTTGTTTTTTGTTAAAAGCAGCGCATAACTTCTTTTCTTTTCCACACGTCGACCCAAGCAGTACCTTCAAGTATATGAAGACGTTTTATTTTCCAAAAATTTAAATATTTTGACATTTTTACCTACTCAAAATATCCTTTTTTTTTAAAAAAAAAAAGGGGGCAAGAGCTTCTCGATCATTTGCGTGCACACGGTGTCAAGAAGTGCGTAGTGCGACTAGGAAAGCGTCGGGCGTCTGACTGTGAGGATTCGTAGCAAAATCAAGCAAGGCGTAGATGGTTTGAAGCTAAAAACACACTAAAAAAGAACAAAACTCCAGCCATGAAAGCTCCACTTTGAAAAAGAACCACTACTAACTCAAAACTCTTCTGTGTGTGAAGACTAGGTGTAGCCTCGCTCCCAATTGCACAGATGCAGTGCTCATTCGACCTGTTAAACACCCTAAATTTACGCTTCAATTCTTCGTCGTGACCATTTCATGGAAGCTTCAGTACTTCATTGGAGAAGCCCAAATAGTTATTTGAGGAGGGGAAACCCTAATTGGAGGCCTCACAGCCTCAACCATGTAGTGGAAGCAGCACGGGACTGCACTAGCACCCTGTAAAGGAATGGTTGTATCTCCTTGCTCATATGCCCAAATGAACTCATTTTCGGCTCTAAAATTTCCCACACAGGTTGATCAATAACTCCACTATCGTTGATGTGGCATTTTGAGCTATTTTGAGCTATGTTTAGGCTATTTTCAATCATTTTAAGGCCATTTTTTGCCTAAAAATGCCCCTTTTTGTCCGTAAAAAGCCCAAACGAGTTGGGAAAAATCCTTAAAATTGTGAAAAAATCCCATAGGGCTCAAATTTCATATTGAACCTCATTTTTCCAGTTGGTAAGCACTTTGGACACGTCTTTTACGCCAACGCACGAGACCTGCTATTTTTTGCCGAGATTGCCCGCATTGAACTTTCTAGGCAAAACGAGCGTGCCACTTCGAAACACTTGACATTTGTACATTCCTAAAGCAAATTAGGCATACATTTATGTGAAAAATCATTTTTGGCGCCACGTATAGGGCCTCGCCCACCAGGCAAGGTATGTACACGGCTGCAACCGTGGCATTCATTTGTGCATATATCACACTATGTACATTATAGCATTTGGTCCCACACATCATAAACATTAAGAGTGAGGTAGATATTTTAATTTTTCATTATGGGTGTGTCATGGTACAACATCCACCCCCTCTAAACCTGCACATCCTCCGGTATGTGCCACACATATCTTTTGCAGGTTCAGTCTTCATTTAAGTCAACATACATATCAATTTCGTCATCACTTGCAATGAAATCTAATGCATCATCCTCTTGTTCTTCATCCACATCCATAGAATTTTCATCAGAGCTTCATTTTGACCTTCCTGTGAATCAAAGGGATCTGCATCACCTCTTCTTTTGAATAACTTGATTCTTTTCCCTGCGATGGGAATCTTCATTTTTGTCCCATCTAATTCATGCAAGGTATAAGTTGCATTCCCATGTACATATTGAACCACATAAGGACCAAACCATCTCTTTGAAAGTTTCTTATTGTTGAATGTTGGTTTTGAAGACTACTATCATACACCAACACCCAATCTCCTTCCTCAATAGCTTTAGGTTTGAGCCTATGCCTCTTATCATACCTGTCTTTATTCTTTAACCTTGCATCTTTCAATCGTGCTACTGCAATCTCAATATCTTGGGGCCTTCTTTCTAACTATTGTATGCGCAAAGCAAGAAGGTCTTCCCTACTCATTCCATCTTCCCAAGGCAATACATTCCATGTGGGAATTACATCCTCAATTGGCATTATAGGTTTCTGACCATACATCAACTCAAAAGGCATATAACCAGTAACTGAGCTATGAGTTGTACGATCAGCCCATAAAGCATAAGGCAATAACCTACGCCACTCTCCCATTTTACCTTTGCAGGCCTTAGCCAGATCTTTAATGATAGGAGGATGCCCACGCTCTGATTTACCATTTCCCTCAGGATTATATGCAGTAGTGAGAGCAAGTTTAATGCCCAACCTAGAGAAAAACTCCCTTGCTTTGTCAGCATCCAACTCACCCCTGTCCGCTATTATTTTTCCAACACAGCCATAACGGCTAACTACATCATCCAAGAGGAACTTACATACCCCTTCTGTGCTTTTTGTTCTTAGAGCACGACCTTCAACTTGATTGGTTAAGTCTTCTCATGCAAGCACTATGTATCTCATTTTCCATAAGCCCAATGGCATTGTAACCAGATCTACTACCCACTTATAATGCATGGCCAATGGGTAAGTAGGGTGCAACCCATTGTAGATAGCTAAGATAGTTTCACTATGTGGGAACCGAGTCCTGTGAGACGGGCAGTGGATCAGTCAGTAATTACTACGGTAATTACCATAGTAAACCCAAGGCCTATAAATAGGACACGTTACATTGTAATCAAGTTGGTAGTTGTTGTCGGCATATACGGGCATAAGTTACGGGCACGCATTAAGTCATTTGTCGGTTGTACTCTGTTTATCTTTTGGTCCATAAGCCACATCATCTTCATTGTAATCTTTCATCTATAATTCCAAATACAACAGTGCAGTATATTCCAGTTATACCTACTCTGTACTCAGTTATTCTGAATCTGACTCTGAATCTAAATCTGAATATCATTCTCAATACCTAGTCTGGTTCTTATTCCAGTAGATGTATTCCAATTCAGTTTCTGTTCCTTTGTCCAGTCTATTGTCTGAACTAATACATCAC
This sequence comes from Adiantum capillus-veneris, assembly GCF_014529385.1. Lineage (NCBI taxonomy): Eukaryota > Viridiplantae > Streptophyta > Polypodiopsida > Polypodiales > Pteridaceae > Adiantum > Adiantum capillus-veneris. The sequence continues at coordinate 109,190,475 of NC_140935.1, forward strand.
CAGTAGTTGTAAGCTTCTAACACTGGAATTAGCTATCTCAAGAGATCAGCTCCAATTTCATTTCGGCAATCACGGTGGCTAGAGCTGAAGCTCGTTGACTGGAACACTCTTCTCCCAGTTGGAAGTTCTTAGCTACAGCAATGGCACCCAAAACCAGTCGAGGCCGGAAACCAACCATCCGTGTTGAACCTATTCCTGAGGAGTCAGGAAGAGACTCTGACCCTAAGCATGAGAGGGTGACTGACACTGAGGCCCATGAGGAGTATAGTCAGGCTGATGAGACGCAGGACTCACAGCATTCCAGTCACCCTCGATGTAGACAGGTAGAAAGGGAAGCACGCAAGGCCAAAAGTTCTCAATCCAGGTAAGGGGATGAGGGTACCAAGGGTAGTAAAGGTAGTCGCAACACTTCTAGTAGACGGGCCAGAGAGGACACTGACACAGAAACAGAAACAGACATCAATTAGGATGCAGATACTAACAATTGTAAGAAGACTCCAAAGCACCGATCAGACTCTAAGAAGAGAAGCGACAGGACCAACGGTAATCGGCCTGATTACACATCCTCACTGAAAATCTCTTTTCCTGTATTCAAAGGGGGAAAGAAGGATGATCCGGATCTTCACATCCAGGCTTTTGAGCAGTATGCAGAGCTGAAGAATATTGATGAGGATGACTGGGGTGAATACTTTTCGCAAACCTTGAAGGAGGCAGCGAGAAAGTGGTACTACCATTACCTCGCTTGTCAACTTAGATCCTATAATAAACTACTTAAAGCCTTCAGACTGAAGTATTCCACCAACAGAGGTGATGAAGATATTCTTTGTGAATTGGATAAGATCAAGCAGAGGAATCTGTCAGTCCAAAGCTATGTGGAGAAAATCAAGGAGTTGACAAGACAGTTGCAGGAACCGCCGTCAGAAAAGCGACTGCGTGCATGGTTCCTGAATGGCTTTTGTAGCAAGAATCTTAGAGAGCAGGAGGTACCAGCACCAACAAAGAAATTCAATGATCTAATACAACGAGCATTGAAGCTGGAACAACAGGCTAAGAAGGAAACAATCCATAAGAAGAGAAGATCCAGTAGCAGTAGTTCTTCTACTGAGAACTCTGATTCCAGTGATTTTTCAAGCAGTTCTGAGAGTAGCTCCAATGAGAGGTCCAAGGATAAGTCAAAAAAGGGATCCTCGACTAAGAAGATTGAAGAGATGGCTAGGCAGATTGCTGAGATTAGCCAAACCAGACAACCAGTGAGAAAAATGGAGACTTGGTGTTCAAAATGCAAATCCAAGGACCATGTTTCTAACGAGTGCCCGCAGTGTACTTATTGTAAAGCCTTTGGCCATTTATGGAATAATTGTGGTATTAGGATTCATCATTTCAAGAAGGTCAAAGACTTGTCAGTAGTAGCATATACTGAACCAGTAAGAGTGGAAACCGCCAACGCTTCTCAGGAGGAGAAACCATGTACCAGTGGTACTGGCCATGCTATGGTATATGGCAAGAAAGTGTCTGTCACACCAGACAACATAGCTTTTGCATTTTGTATGCCAAATGAGCCCAAGCCGTCTATGGCAACTCCACATCAGATGAGCACAGGGAGGATAATGCTGCCAAGCAAAAAAGAAAATCCAGTGGTCAAGGAATTCCAGTGGCCGGACTGGAAGCTCCCGCTGCTTATAGGTTTGTAGCTGAAGCTGTCAGTCTAAAGAATAATCCGACATATGTGTCAGAGAAGCTTTTTGCTATGTGCTAGCAAAGACATTGGATTCAAAAGTTTCTATCAACCTCTGTTAGATCTTGTCACATAATGTGCTTCAGAAAACTGCCAAGTTGAAATCCCATAGTGTATTTAAAGCTTGGTATGTTTGGCAATTTTTTTATTGAGCAACTGCTCCAGATGCCCATGACCAGGTAAGAATGGCTTGGAGTGAGAATCCATTTCCAGTGTCAAAAAATATCGATTTGTCTTCGGATGAAGAAGCAACGGACAGTCAGACCACTCCGACTGGACTGAAAAGGAAGGCTAGCCAAGATGAATCTGGCAGTTCAAAGAAACCGAGGACGACACTGATGAAGAGTAGTGCTTTTCTGATGCAAATAGAGAGCCAAGTCAAAACAGTGACTACTGATAAGACTCTAGTTATCCAGGCTGACAAACAAACTGATCAGACCACTCGAATCAACCAGTCAGCAGGATAGATTACAGTCACTACTCGTACTGGCCAAGATCAGGCTAAAGCAACTACTTCTGAAAAGTCAGTAAAATAATTAGATAAGGGCAAAGGTCCAACATCTCCAACCCTACTAGGTGGCATCTCTATCCCAAACAATGAAGAAGCTCTGCACCTGATGAAGAAGGATAGGTTACAGCAACTGCAGACCCATCCACTTAAAGGGCGTCTCTTTCTACAAAAATATGATTATGCTGCTTTACCCTATATGGCTCCTATTACATTGTATGAGCCAACTGATTCTGATCCAGCAACAATCAATGATGGATGTTCAGTCCTCATCCAGTCCTCATGGAACACTATTGTTAACTGTATGGGACAAATGCTGGACGCTGCACGGTCAGAAGATAAACTGAATAAGGTTAAAGCTGAATTGAAGAAGGTTGAGGACCAGATTGAGAAGCTGAACGAAGCAAGAGAAAACCAAAATCTACACCACAAGCTACTTGAATCTCATTCAGAGAGATCCATTAAGCTACTAGAGAGTAAGCTAGCTAGGGTGGAATCTGCTATGCAGATTATGAAGGAAGAAAAGGATGAAGCACAGAGAGCTGCGGATCGGTTCGAAACAATGCTGAGAATGAAGAGAGTTGACTTCAAATCCTTGATGCTTTTTCATAAAGCTCTGAAGACTACCCTCACTAAAAGATATATCTATAATAACTTGGCTGAGATTTTAAATCCATCAAGCAATGTTGTTTTTTATCTGGATAACTTCTCATTTTGAGCGTCCTTATCATTCACGACTCTCATCCGCATTCCATTTCTTTGTTTTGGATGCTTCCATAAGTACCCATCTTTCAAAAAGTATCCATAGGCCTTTCTATGTATTCTTTTGAACTCTTGATCACTCCACCCTTCTTGCCTTGTCAAAGTGCTCAGATAGCGTCCAATGAGCAACCAGTCCCCTTGATACAGGTCCTTTGTAAACGACTCAAGTGCATTTGACAAGCAAACATGATCACCCCTGGCATGAGAGATACTATAGAGCTGTGTACCTACATCATCGCCCTCGACAACCATGTCTTCTTATTTTTCATACCTTGCTCTTGAAAGCATATCTGCAACTGGATTATCCTGCAATATGCTTGAATTCTGGATTCAAGGGCTTTACGTAGGCAATCCTTCTCAACATAGCAATGTCAGGAGTTGAGGAGCTTGTTATCATTCCAAGAACGGGTAGACAATCAGTCTCCACTATTACATTTGCTCCTATCAAATACTCTTTGTCACATTTCAAAGTTGTGAATACTCCCCATAACTCTCTTTTTACCTGTGGATAGTTGCGTTGACGAGCACTTAGGACTTTTGCTCCAAACCTCACCACATATCTCTTGCCATCATTATCATCTTACCCAATTGCCCATCCAATTCCTGTGGGGCTAGTATCCACTGTCACAATTACATATCTTCCACATTCATAGTTTGCTTTCCTCAAAGTTGGAGACATAACCACCAACTTCTTTAATTTCCTCATGGCATGTGTATGCATTTCTTCCCATTGGAACTTTTGGTTCTTTCTCAAAAGTTGATACAAAGGCTCTGCTACATGTGCATAATGCGGAATCCAGATAACATAAAACATGCATGCACCCAAGAACCTTCGAATTTCAGTGACATTTATACATTTCTCTTTCATTCTCTGGATTACATCAATCTTTGCAGGACAAGGCCTTCTACCATAAGGCCCGCACATATGTCCCACAATAAGAACTTCATTCACACAAACACTGACTTTTCGCCAGACAAGGTAAGGTTCACCTCTTCCAACCTTGACAAGATATTATCACAATCATTGATATGGTTTGCCACATACTTTTGGCACCCCCTCAAGTCTAGAGCCACATCTTTAGCAATTACATCACATCCTTTGATTGGTACATCATCAAGGAAAGCCATTGTAGTTTGCGGTATGAAGTCACATAGGACTTTGTTCATACCATTCATCATGTGTGCAACTGAATTCATTGCACCCTAAGGTAAGGTGCACATCCTTACTAAACCCAAGGGTGTCCTCATGGTAGTCAGGTCCCTGCTTTCCATTGCTAGTTGGAATTGATCATACCCTGAGTACAAACTCCCATAGAATATATTGCCCTTCCTGCAAATGCCTCTACAAACTCATCGACAATTGGCCATATACCCACATTTCTGATTGTCATCTTATTTACAGGTTGCATATCCTAAAAAAAGCATAAAGAACCATGTTTCTTCGGAACTGTGAACCACCTGTTTGAATACGCAGCACAACAAGGCTCCAAGATACCCATCTTGATCTTTTTATTAAGCAAATCAATGAGTTTTGGCAAATGATCCTTTGGAACAGGAATAGGTCTCAAGTTCTAAGGTACATGAGGGATAGTGAAGATCACCATAGGAGCAACAATGGATGGATCAACACACCCTATCTCATAAGGCTAAAACGCAAAGCTTTTCCGTGTTTAGCAAGCATGTCTTCAAAGCATATCTTTTCAGCTTTTGTCAAACTGTCCTCGCAACCAACCTTTAACTCTTTAAAGAATCCTTTGTGAGCTTGTGTCCAATCTTGCTTGGGTCACGAAGGCTAGGTTGCAAAGCAGCTTGTTCCATCTTATTTGTGCAGTCTTTTGTTAGAGGTAATACCACTGGTTTCACTTTCTTTGCCACGTGCTTATACTTAGTCTCCACTCGTACATCAACACCTTGAGCATCGTTGAAATCCTCAATGACCTTGCACATTTCTATTGAGCATACTTTCACGACCTCACTTCCCATATGCAAATTACAATCCACTAAAGACTCCAAATCTTGCATAGTATCCACAAACGAACACTCATCAAACACACCTGCAATGCATTCATCATCTTCTAGAAAACAATCTATCTTCAAACCTCTTTGTACACTATTTACATGTTGTCGTTCACCCCGCTTTAAGTCCTCACACTCTGTAAAAGCAATAGATCCATAGTTTGATAATCCTACAAAACCTGTAGAAAGTGTTTCCTTTGCATATACATCATGCGACAACCTTTCTCTTCTTGTACCACTACAATCCCGCTCTACAATGGTACATGGCCAAAACCCCTCATATTCGTGTAGTCCTTGAATTCTTTGTTTGTCTTTGGCAAGGGTTGCTCTCTTAGACTTTCATGGTTCCTTTCATGGTTCCTTTCATGGTCCACACAAACAATAAGGAATTGTAATGCACGCTTCCCATCCCTGCTCCTTATTCTTGCATAAGCTGACCCATCATCCATCACCTTGGTTTCCATGCGAGTAGAAATGATGTATGGCTGCCCAAGGATAAGAGGGTATGTAGACATCTCCTATACAAAGAAATTTTGGTCATCTTTTACATCCCCTATAGTCACCTTAACATTTGGACAAGCTCCGTACAGCTCCCCTAATGAGTTGTTTGTTGCATGAATCATCCATCCATGATTTATATCAATTGGCCATTTTCCTTTTTGATAAAGACTCTTTGACATGAGGTTAATTTCTGACCCATGATCTATCAATGCAATGTATGGCTCTTCTAAGTCTCCCACTTTTACCAGGGTCTGAATAGTTGCTCTTGCCTAGTGACTGTTCAAGTAGTAGCTCTTGTGAGTGGTCTCAACTTCATCTTCATCATCCAAGAAGCGAACGTGTTTTACTCCTCCCCTAAACTTGTAGCATCCAACAGCAATTTCTTCACCTTGCTTGCCATAGACCTGTACACCTTGTGCATTTAAAGTCTCCTCTTCACCATGTACATGGATAGATTCATTAAGAGACTGCCGCTCCTCTTTATGATATCAATTATTTCTTCGTGGAATTCCCGCTTTGCTATACCAAGGACCTCACCCAAGGTAAATTCCACTTTACTGTTTAGAATCCTCTCTTCCAAAATCTTTTTGAAATCCATTGTTGCCTCTATATCGGATTGGAGTTTGTAGGCCGGACCCTTTGCTTTGGATTTTGTTGCATCCTTCTTCTTTTCTTTAGAGGCTTCTTCCATAGGCACTTCAGGGATAGGCATCTGTTGTGGGGAAGGTGATCTAGGAGGAACTGTGTCATTTCTACCTCCACTCCTAGTGGCCCGCTTTGAAGGCCCTTCATCCCCATTCTCGCGCCTACGTCTCTCTTCAAAAATGGCCTCATTTTCTTGACATTTGGCAATGTATGCATGCACTGACAAAGAGTCCACAGGGTCATTCCAACCTATTTCAAGTCAAATACAATCTCCAGCTTCATGTTGATAGCCGTTTTTCGGCTCTTCGTAATTGCCATAGTAAGCTACCTCACCCTACCAAATTCACCCAAACACTATGGCTATCCCTACCATTTCACTGTACATAGGCGTGTGTGAGTTACAGGACTTTTCCCATATCTCCTTAAAAACCCTCAGCTAGCTAGTCACTGGGCTAGTTGAGCCAAAATAAAAATAAAAATAATAAAAAAAATAAAAAATATTATGGCCCATTTGTGTGTAAATATTGCATTATATATATGGCCTAAATATAGAGATTTTTATAATTATTTTGGTATTTTATTTAAATATTTCTACTTAGGTGTGTGTTTTATTAAACCTATATACACCTTCTTTCATCCTCTTACACCATAAGTATATTTTTTGCCAATATGTACATACTCTAACCTTATATTTTTCCTTTATACAAATCAATCCCACATTTTCACCCTCACCCTCGTGAAAACAAAAAATTGATTTCTACTCATTGGTCACGTTTATTATATTATTTACTTGCATACCTTTTCCTCTTTCACCCAAAATAATTCAAAGAGGGACCATATCATATGATTCCAATATCTTTCCATATCCATAACTCCTCCATATTTTAATTATTATTTTTACTCATTATTCTAACACCATGTGCTCATTGAGCTAAAGTCCATGAATAGTCCATACACTAGTCCCACCATGTATATATTTCTTTATTCACCAATAATCCTCCTCCATGCATGGGTCAAGGGCAACTTGGATGCTTTGTATTATAATATGACAAAGGAGGGGCTCACTCTTGGATGCATTGTACAAATTCAACAAAGGAGGGGGCCACTAAAAGACTTTTGCAGACATAAAAATAGGCTTTTTAGTGAGAATTTTGGCACCTATCTCCACTCCAAATTTGGAGCGGTGGTCAAAAGAGAAAATGTAGCCCACGCTTTAAATAATCACCTCAAATATTTTCATGATTTTTGGAGCTACCAACGGTGAGCTATGATTTTTTGAGTGGACCCCAGTCTGCCCACTTTTCTCACAAGTAGCCCATAGTCTTCTCTCACCTCTTTCCACACTTCCACACACCTACTCACTCTTACACATCCCTCCCTCTCCTTCCCTCACTCAAACCTGCAATTTCCATGGCTTCTCCCACCCTCTTCACCATTACCCTTCTCTCTCATCCCTATAGTTCTTTTATGAACCTCTACATACATACACCTTCTCCATGTCTCTCTCTATTGCTTCTATGTTACAATTTCATTTACCTCTTCTAAAAATATCTAAATTCAGCATCTTAACCATGATACCTTCTGCAAATTGAGGATTTTTCATCAACAAATCCTCTTTTCATCGTGGTGGTCAACCGTGGCGGCGGCGTAAAGAAGCGAAGAAGAAGAAGAAGACCAGCGGTCATTTTTTCCACAATCTACACAAGGGTGAGTTCAAGCTTCTTCAAAGCTTCACCATCTCAATGATTCTCTTTTAATTCACCCCTCTTACTTCATCAAATCAACTCATCCTACCCATTGTAAATATATCATTAACTTTCTAGTAATTACTAACACTAACCACTAACATACTAACACAAAATAGCATTGACCTAACCATAAAAGACACCTCACCTCAAGACATGTACAAAGTAACTCTCTCTCTCTCCCTCTCTCTCTCTCCTTTTCCTTAAAACTCTACTTTCACCTTATTCACCATCAATAATGCTCTCTTTTGATCCCACACCCATGACTCAAGCAGACAAAGAAGGCCCGCAATGTTTTGATATTCAAAAAAATCATAATCCTGATTTGTTAGCTTGTAAATTAGGATTTCCAATAATCTTTATGAGGGGTCTCCAACCTATAAATAGGCCCCTCTCCTTCTTGTAAAACAATCTCCAACATCTCACATAGCACCCCAACACTCTATGCGTGAGGAGAGACTTAAGTGTAGCAACCACTTGTGAGCTTCACTCTTGGTGTGAGAGAAGCCTTCAAGCTACACATTGCAAGTGAGAGAGCGTGAGTTCCACAAATCTCAAAACCACTATTGTACATGCTCCTTCATCATCAATAAATTGAGGTTTGGTGCATCAAAGGCGTGATTCGACGTTCAAATCTTCGTCCTTCCATTTGTGCAATACGGTTTGGTGAATTCAAGGTGACTTGTGTATTTTGAGTTTTTATCGGTTGATCTTGATTTTAGAAAGTGTTTTAGTGTGTTTTTCATTGCCAGTTTTGTGTCCATTGTAAGAGGGTATTGTGGTGAGAGGTCTCCCACACCCTAAGACAGTGTGTGTGTGTGTTTTGGCAATGATTAGCAATCACTAAGCATTGAGTGAGTTTTGTACAAGTTCTACGATAGCATCATAACGAAGCATCTCCATTTGCAAGTCACAAATAAGGTATTACGCAAGATCCTTTCCTCTCTCTCTTCCCTTTGCTCTAGCTCTCTCTGGTCCATTTCATGTGTGTCTTGGTGTGAGGTTGCTTGTGTGTGTTGTGTGGTGTATCTTCTTGGTTGTGCCAAAATCTCTCTTGCGTCCTAGTTCGCATACCATAACTAGGTGCTGCCCCTATCTTGTTTGGGTTTGGCTATGGGTTTGTTGTTGTGTTGTGCTTGTGGTTGCCCCAGCCCCAATTGAGCAGCACGGGAGCCTTGAGGGGTGTTTAGAGGTCGCCTCTCTTGTTGCCCGCCCCGGTCTGCCTCAATTTTGGTGCCCCCACTGAGGAGCGATCGTGTACTTATTGTTGTTGTATTGCATGAATGCTTAAATTTCAGCATAATCAAGTAGATTATATGAATCATGGAAACATGTATGACCGATTTTAATTTCAAGGAAACAAAAATTGATCTAGAACATGGTTCGGATTATGCATAACATAAGAAAGGAAAAAAACATTTTCACATAAGAATCTAGAATTCATGCTGAAAGACCTTTCAAAACTTTGTGTAGTTAGTTGATGATTGTTTGGAACTAATCTTTGTGTGGTTGTAGCATTGAGAGACTATGAAACGCTATACCTTTGATGATATCCCAATCTTCTTCGGAAATCCAGAAGAAGATGTTGATGATTTTCTTGTTGATTTTAGAATGGTTTGTCATATCCTTGGTAAAAGGGATGACATTGAAAAAGGGAATTTTCTATTGCTATGCCTTAGAGGCAACGCTGAGCAATGGTTTTGGAGTATGTCTTCTCATATTGAAGATGGATATACCCAAATTTCCAAAGCTTTGAAGGCCAGATTCTCTAAAGTTCCAACAACGGAGAAAGCATGGACGTCACTACGGAGACTTCAACAACATGGTGAAGACTACTATGCTTATGAGGACATTTTTTGTCGTCAATGGGAAGGATGTGGATTTAGTTCTACATTTTCAGATTATGTAAAAATGGATCAATTTATTTCGGGTTTGTCTCCTTTTCTAAAGACTAAGGTTACTTGTAGTGGACCCTCTACCTTTGAAGAAGCGGTCACTATTGCTCGAAGGAAGTTTCACAAGTACTTCTACATCAAAAATGGTTTCCATCATGCTGGAAGAACCAACCATCATGAAAGTGTTTCTATCAAGGAGTCATCTCCTTTGCCATACTTGTCTCCTTCTACTCCGACAAATGTTGAAGAAGTTACTTACATGCCAACTGATTATTCAAGTGTTAAAGTGTGTGGCCAAGATTCAAATGTGGAATCTCTTTCTTCTACCTTTATCACAAGCATGCAAAAATCGACACAAGATATCTCAAATGGCATTGATGATTCAATAATGGATACATCCAACCTTTTGGCGGAGGATAAATTTCTAGTCCGAGCAGACGAAGCTTTTGTGCAACATGACTCTATGGAGAATGAAGACCTTGAAGGTAACCTTGATCTTATGGATTTATCTGAGAGTGTATCTTGTCTAAAAGAAGAGAGTGAAGAAGAAGATGAAATCATAGGTGGAGAGATCATAGACCACATTGATCATAAAGAGATGATTGTGTACATGGAATGCCAACTCCAAAACAGAGTAGAAGAGTGTGAGTTGAATCCATGTGAGGATAATCTTGAAGAAGTGTTTGAGGATGTTGAAAAGCATTGGTATGACCCATGTATGTTAAGCATAGAGGAACCTATCATGCAAGAAGCCAAATGTTTCACAAAATCAAATAGTAATCCATCAACCTTTGAGGTGGTACAATGTGAGGAGTTACAACCTTGCCAAAGGGGGGGCTTAGAAGGGGATGAAGAACATGGGAGAGTAGTAAAAAATAAAATCATAAAAAGAAACTATCAGAAGGGTATCTTATTTTCCATTGGTGTTTTAGTGGGTGGCTCTTCATTCATGGGACAATCTCTTAGCAAGAAAATCCAAGCTTTTGAAGCCCCAATCATCTTCATATTGGGTTTCACCTCTTCAAGGTCAACTTCTCCTCTCTTCACATATACCTTTCATCGGGGACACCATACCTTCTTAAGTGGAAGAGGACATGAATACTTGGTGATAAACGGATGTTTCCAAATCTTCTTCACTTGGTTCTTTGTTGTATGGAGGTTGCACATTGTGATGCTTCTGGTCTTCATCATAGATGAAAAACTTGTTGATTGCTACATGTGGATATTTCATCAATCAGTACCAAAATCTATTCTCTTCCAATGTGTTGGAAGCAATAGAAACCTTCATCTATTATCTACTTATGTAGTAAACTATCTGCAATATCTTCCAATAGCAGCTGGAAGCATGGATCAAGCTTTCCTAAATCATAAAGGTCATAGAATTTCTTACTTGATGAGCCTACCCAGGTTGAATGAAATTTATGAGCTACAGTTCAGGAATTTGCTCATACAAGATCTTGAAGATCGTAGCAGATACATCAACTTTACACAAGAGGAAGAGCAACCAATCTTTTATATCACATTCATAGTGATAGATGCAATGATGGACAACAGTAAAATCTACAAGTTTCTTCAATCAAAATCAGTAAGTGATTCCATACCATACATCTCGCTTTGGGAAAGATATTTCAAGATCTTTGATCCTGGGAGGTGCTTATGGAAACTTTCTCGATGGAGGAGGTTTACTCCGTCACTTCATTTCATCATGCTATTGGCTCGAGAACCTTTCATATCACACAAGGTTGTTTAATCATACAACAAAGGTTCTTCAAAGATGAAAGCAGACAAAGACCGACGTTACACAATCTACATGTGGTATGATCGGATAAATGGTACATGAATGTACCATTATCTAAGGGGGGGGGCTAATGATAGCCGTTTTTCGGCTCTCCCTAATTGCCATAGTAAGCTACCTCACCCTACCAAATTCACCCAAACACTATGGCTATCCCTACCATTTCACTGTACATAGGCGTGTGTGAGTTACAGGACTTTTCCCATATCTCCTTAAAAACCCTCAGCTAACTAGTCATTGGGCTAGTTGAGCCAAAATAAAAATAAAAATAATAAAAAAAATAAAAAATATTATGGCCCATTTGTGTGTAAATATTGCATTATATATATGGCCTAAATATAGGGATTTTTATAATTATTTTGGTATTTTATTTAAATATTTCTACTTAGGTGTGTGTTTTATTAAACCTATATACACCTTCTTTCATCCTCTTATACCATAAGTATATTTTTTGCCAATATGTACATACTCTAACCTTATATTTTTCCTTTATACAAATCATTCCCACATTTTCACCCTCACCCTCGTGAAAACAAAAAATTGATTTCTACTCATTGGTCACGTTTATTATATTATTTACTTGCATACCTTTTTCTCTTTCACCCAAAATAATTCAAAGAGGGACCAAATCATATGATTCCAATATCTTTCCATATCCATAACTCCTCCATATTTTTATTATTATTTTTACTCATTATTCTAACACCATGTGCTCATTGAGCTAAAGTCCATGAATAGTCCATACACTAGTCCCACCATGTATATATTTCTTTATTCACCAATAATCCTCCTCCATGCATGGGTCAAGGGCAACTTGGATGCTTTGTATTATAATATGACAAAGAAGGGGCTCACTCTTGGATGCATTGTACAAATTCAACAAAGGAGGGGGCCACTAAAAGACTTTTGCAGGCATAAAAATAGGCTTTTTGGTGAGAATTTTGGCACCTATCTCCACTCCAAATTTGGAGCGGTGGTCAAAAGAGAAAATGTAGCCCACGCTTTAAATAATCACCTCAAATATTTTCATGATTTTTGGAGCTACCAACGGTGAGCTATGATTTTTTGAGTGGACCCCAGTCTGCCCACTTTTCTCACAAGTAGCCCATAGTCTTCTCTCACCTCTTTCCACACTTCCACACACCTACTCACTCTTACACATCCCTCCCTCTCCTTCGCTCACTCAAACCTGCAATTTCCATGGCTTCTCCCACCCTCTTCACCATTACCCTTCTCTCTCATCCCTATAGTTCTTTTATGAACCTCTACATACATACACCCTCTCCATGTCTCTCTATATTGCTTCTATGTTACAATTTCATTTACCTCTTCTAAAAATATCTAAATTCAGCATCTTAACCATGATACCTTCTGCAAATTGAGGATTTTTCATCAACAAATCCTCTTTTCATCGTGGTGGTCAACCGTGGCAGCGGCGTAAAGAAGCGAAGAAGAAGAAGAAGACCAGCGGTCATTTTTTCCACAATCTACACAAGGGTGAGTTCAAGCTTCTTCAAAGTTTCACCATCTCAATGATTCTCTTTTAATTCACCCCTCTTATTTCATCAAATCAACTCATCCTACCCATTGTAAATATATCATTAACTTTCTAGTGATTACTAACACTAACCACTAACATACTAACACAAAATAGCATTGACCTAACCATAAAAGACACCTCACCTCAAGACATGTACAAAGTAACTCTCTCTCTCTCCCTCTCTCTCTCTCCTTTTCCTTAAAACTCTACTTTCACCTTATTCACCATCAATAATGCTCTCTTTTGAGCCCACACCCATGACTCAAGCAGACAAAGAAGGCCCGCAATGTTTTGATATTCAAAAAAATCATAATCCTGATTTGTTAGCTTGTAAATTAGGATTTCCAATAATCTTTATGAGGGGTCTCCAACCTATAAATAGGCCCCTCTCCTTCTTGTAAAACAATCTCCAACATCTCACATAGCACCCCAACACTCTATGCGTGAGGAGAGACTTAGGTGTAGCAACCACTTGTGAGCTTCACTCTTGGTGTGAGAGAAGCCTTCAAGCTACACATTGCAAGTGAGAGAGCGTGAGTTCCACAAATCTCAAAACCACTATTGTACATGCTCCTTCATCATCAATAAATTGAGGTTTGGTGCATCAAAGGCGTGATTCGACGTTCAAATCTTCGTCCTTCCATTTGTGCAATACGGTTTGGTGAATTCAAGGTGACTTGTGTATTTTGAGTTTTTATCGGTTGATCTTGATTTTAGAAAGTGTTTTAGTGTGTTTTTCATTGCCAGTTTTGTGTCCATTGTAAGAGGGTATTGTGGTGAGAGGTCTCCCACACCCTAAGACAGTGTGTGTGTGTGTTTTGGCAATGATTAGCAATCACTAAGCATTGAGTGAGTTTTGTACAAGTTCTACGATAGCATCATAACGAAGCATCTCCATTTGCAAGTCACAAATAAGGTATTACGCAAGATCCTTTCCTCTCTCTCTTCCCTTTGCTCTAGCTCTCTCTGGTCCATTTCATGTGTGTCTTGGTGTGAGGTTGCTTGTGTGTGTTGTGTGGTGCATCTTCTTGGTTGTGCCAAAATCTCTCTTGCGTCCTAGTTCGCATACCATAACTAGGTGGTGCCCCTATCTTGTTTGGGTTTGGTTGTGGGTTTGTTGTTGTGTTGTGCTTGTGGTTTCCCCAGCCCCAATTGAGCAGCACGGGAGCCTTGAGGGGTGTTTAGAGGTCGCCTCTCTTGTTGCCCGCCCCGGACCGCCTCAATGTAAAACCTTTGTAGTCATTTTACCCTTCATGGCAGACTCTATAGCACATGGCCATAGCTCTCCAATACCATTAGACTCCTCTTCTCCAACTTTGACTAGTCATTTTTTCTTAATAGGATCCACCTTCAACCCATAGGCGGCTGCCTCAACCATTGAGATGGTATGGCTAGTAGCCATGTCCTCAACTAGCTTCTTCATTCCGCCCTTTCCAAAGTTTGTCCCTAAGAGCTTACGTGTTTCACTTAAATGAATCTTACCATCTTTAAAGAAAACAAGCTCCTTTGTCAAAGCCTCTTTAAAACTTTCACAATCCCTCCTTCCATGGTCAGTACTATCGTACCATATGCATCTATTTACAAAGCCTTCTCTGTTTTGAGGTCTTTGCCCTGTAGATTGTCTTGATTGTTTCCCCTTTTCTTCTAGCCTTGTAAGCTTTAACTTGAGCTCTTGCATTCCTTTGACAATATCATCTAGGATGGATTTTTCACTCTTTGGAACCACAATCACAGGCTTTATAGGACTCTCAAGAACACTTGGGGATTGAGTAGGGTTGACTATCATCTTGTCTCTTCATCGTTGTCACTTAGCTAGCAATGAAATGGGTGTCTTTGAACTCATTCCAATTGGCCTTCAAACCCTGTTCCGCATCCTTATCCTCAAGTACTAGCTCTAACTTCTCTTGAATCTCTTTACCTACGTCTTGCAAAAAGAGCTCTGTCTTCTCCGAGTTTAGGGTAGCCTTTTCATTTCTTGAAAGTTGATCATAACGGCGTTCAAATTCCCTTAGCAGTTTGGTAGGCGAGAGCCCCTCTTTTGGCCGAAGTCCCCATTCTAAGAAAGTCCTCTTTGTTACCCTTTCGGAGTCCTCCATGAAATACTCTCCTTCAAGGATAATTTGAATGCTTCCCAAGTTGCCCCATGGTCATTTCTAATTTCCCTTACATGCTCTCTGATCTCGGGAACCACAGCAAGTTCAAAACTTTGCACCATCTCTACTTCGGGCACTCAATGAAGCTCCATCTCCTTAACATACCCACAAAGATATTTTTTTACATCTTTACCTTTAAATTGGTCCATTTTCTTCACCACAGATTGAAGCAATTTGGTTGAGGAGAGATCCCTCCTTTCTGCAGCTTGCTGCTGCTGCATAAACACTGCAAAAGCTTGAAACATTTGCATTGTGACTGGATCAAACCAAACCCCCTGTTGCTCTTGTTGCTCCATAGATTTAAAAATTTGTTTTGAGACCTTCAATGAAGCTTTTGAACCCTCACCCTAGCCTACTTCACGTCGGACTCACCAAAAATGTTTCAAGAAGTGCGCAGTGCGACTAGGAAAGCGTCAGGCCTCTGACTATGAGGATTTGTAGCAAAATCAAGCAAGGCGTAGATGGTTTGAAGCCAAAAACACACACTAAAAGAAAAAAATTCCAGCCATGAAAACTCCACTCTGAAAAAGAACCAATACTAACTCAAAACTCTTGTGTGTGTGAAGATTATGTGTAGCCTCGCTCCCAATTGCACAGATGCAGTGCTCATTCGACCTGTTAAAAACCCTAAATTTACGCTTCGATTCTTCATCATGACCGTTTAATGGAAGCTTCAGTACTTCATTGGAGAATCCCAAGTAGTTATTTCAGGAGGGGAAACCCTAATTGGAGGCCTCACAACCTCAACCATGTAGTGGAAGCAACACGGGACTGCACTAGCACCCTGTAAAGGAATGGTTGTATCTCCTTGCTCATATGCCCAAATGAGCTCATTCTTGGTTCTAAAATTTCCCACACAGCTTGAGAAGTAATTCCACCATCGTTGATGTGGCATTTTGAGCTATTTTCAGGCTAACTTTTACCATTTTTAGTCATTTTTTGCCCAAAAATGCCCCTTTTTGTCCGTAAAAAGCCCAAACGAGCTAGGAAAAATCCCATTGGGCTCAAATTTCATATTGAACCTCATTTTTCCACTTGGTAAGGACTTTGGACACGTCTTTTACGCCAACGCACGAAACTTGCTATTTTTTACTGAGATTGCCCGCATTGAACTTTCTAGGCAAAACGAGCATGCCACTTCGAAACACTTGACATTTGTACATTCCTAAAGAAAATTAGGCATATATTTACGTGAAACGGCATTTTTGGCGCCACGTGTAGGGCCTCGCCCATCCGGTAAGGTATGTACATGGCTGCAACCGTGGCATTCATTTGCGCATATATCACACTATGTACATTATAGCATTTGGTCCCACACATCATAAACATTAAGATTGAGGTAGATATTTTAATTTCACATTATGTACGTGCTATTGTACGACAGCGGATGATCAAGGGGCTCCTGGCCCCCTTTTATTTTTCAAAAAGTTGGATATTTATACCTCTTCACGTACTTGAAATATCCAATTTGTTGGGGGGAAAGAAATGGAGGCAAGAGCCCCTCGATCATCCGCGTTTGTGCCCCCGTTGTTTTTTTCTATTTGGATATCCCAATTTATTTCCCCAAAATTTGAGTCCCCCGATCATCCACGTTCACCCAGATGATTGGGGTTCATACACCATTTTTTTTTTTCCAAAATTTTGGATATCCCAGTTTTTTTCCCCAAAATTTTGGATATTTCAAGTTTGGGTTCTCACCATGGGAAGGAGAGGACATTATATGTTTATATACTTACATATATTTATAAAAAATATAGTTATAAATAGATATATATAGCTATATGCTATATAATTATATATAGTATAGTATAAATTTATATATTATAGCTATATATATGATATAATATAGCTATAGTTATATGTTATAAATAATCTAGAATATAGATATTTAACATATAATGCATAGTGTATGTTATTAATAATATAGTTCTATTTCTATATAAATAATATAACATATATGTATAAATTAGTTTAATTTATAATGTAATATATTCTCGTACATTTATTATTAATATATAGTAAGAATACAATATTTGAAATGTATTAAATATTTATTCAAGTTTTAAATAAATCAATGAAATGTATAGTATAATACATTGATGCATTCGTGTGTGATAACACAGTTTGTTATGAAAGATATTGGTAACAAGTCTCTGGTCACGTCCAATTTGCGAATGAGGATGGCAAACCATGCCAAAGCTGTATGTTTGGGAGTGGCCTATGATGTGAAGGTAAAAGTTATGAGTATTGAATGCCTTATTGATTTATTTGTTATGAAAGCAGGTGAGAATCCAGTAACAGCTAAGAATATGAGGCGGAATCGACTTATGATGAAGGATCTACTAGTGTTGAAGAGGAGGAGAGAGATGAGGACCTGCTAAAGCTGGATACAAACATATTTGGAGTCACTGTAGATTCGGCCAAGTCTAGTGAAGGTATGCAAGCTCCAATTTGCGGTCTAAAGATTAAAGAGGTTGAGAACATGTTGGGTGAAGCTCTAACCAAGCGAGAGAAAGAAAGCTATTTAGAGTTGTGTGCATTATATCCAAAAAAAAATTCTATGGAATACATAGATCTACGAGGAGAAAATAGGGTGGAACATCGAATTCTGCTCAAGGATGGATACAAGCCAAAGGCACAGAAGTTGAGGAGGTTGGGAGATATTCAGAAGGAAGCTTTATGGTAGGAAATCAACAAGCTATTGGAGGCAGGTATTATCTATCCCGTAAAAGAAGTTGAGTGGGTTTACCATGTTGTTATTTCACTGAAGAAGAATGGGAAGTGAGGGTGTGTGTAGATTATAAGTCGTTAAATGATGCTACCAAGCGGAACCATTACCCTTTGCCATTCCAAGATGAAATTTTGAACGAGGTTGCAGGACATGAGCGACACTCCATCATTGATGGCTTTCTCGGGTTATTTTTAGATTGGCATAGCTATGGAGGATCAGCTAAAGACTAAATTCATTTCACCATGGGGGTGTTTTGCTTATCGTCGAATTCCTTTTAGGTTGGTGAACGCATATGCTATGTTTCAAGCTAGATGAATAAAGTGTTTGGGCCATACCTGGGTAAGTTTATTAGAGTTTTCATGGATGATATTGGTTGCTATAGTTCCAGAGCGGAGAACTTGTCCAAGTTAAAGCTCTGTTTTCAACGACTCAACGAGGAAGGAGGACAATTGAATCTGAAAAAATGAAAATTAGCTCAGCCGAGGGCTCATCTTTTGGGTCATGTGTTCTCACATAATGGTATTGAAGCTGATCGTGAAAAGGTGAAAGCTTTGGTTTTTATGGAGCCCCCTACCACTGCTACATGTTTGGCTTCTTTTGTGCTCAAACTCAAGTATTTGTCGAGGTTTTCTTGGATGCTATCCCAATATGTGTATCCCCTTTAAAAGTTAAGCCAGTAGATTCATGGGTTTCAGTGGACAGAAGATGATCACGTAGCTTTTGACAAGGTGAAGGAGATCTTGTGTCAATTTCCAACTGTATGTACCCCTAACAATGAAGATGATTTTTATGTGGCCATGACGGTGGGTACGGTTTCCACTAGTGCAGTATTGATGCAAAAAGTGGGTAGGTGCTACAAGCCAATCTACTTTGATAGCAGGGTGATTAGCCCAGCAAAGAGTTCATATACGAAGGTTGAGCAGTGGGTGATGAATTTAGTCTTTGCTTGCCGCAAGTTTAAAGTGCATTTGATTGTTTGAAAGTTTTATGTGCTCACCTCTAATACTTTGTTGCCCGAAGTGGTGCTTCAGCTCTAGCCACAGGGAGAAGAATAAAAAAGTGGGTACTTGAGTTGCAGGAGTTTGAAATCGTATTCAAGGTTGATCACATGAGTAGGTCTCATTTGGCGAATATTTTGGTCAACAAGGAAGTGAACATGCCCATCTATCCAAGAGTGGTGAGAGAAGATGCTACAAAGGAGTCGGATTTGAAGGGATCTTTTACTATGTGTTTTGACGATGCCTATAAGAGAGTGCTGCAAAACGCAGGCAGAGGTGTGATCATTCAGGATCCCCAAGGTATGGTAGTTTTCTCAAAGGCCTATGATTTGGAGGGTGTTCATACAAACAATGAAGCAGGATACTCGACACTTCACTTGGGGCTCAAGCAATGTGTGGAGTTTGGTATCTCCAGGTTGGTAGTTAAAGGTGATGCTCTCCTAGTTATAAAGCAGCTCTTGCGGTAGTGGCAGGTAAAAAGGGATTCCCTTAAAAATTGGTTTTATTCCATAAAGAAGATATTTAAGTTTTTTGAAAAAATCCAATTCAAACAAGTTAGAAGTGAGCTGAATCAAGAAGCTGATAGGTTGGCTAGTAGGCGGGTGAAAATATGTGTGGCACCAGCTACATATGCAAGGAGGAAGACTCTAAAAGAGGTTGTTGATTTCTTGAGCACAGGACAATGTTTAGAGGGGCTGACAAAGCTGCAAAAGAGGTGGATCGTTGAAAAGGCTCGGAAGTTCCCTCTGGTTGGGGAGGATTTGATGACATGTGGTTGAGATGGAGTGTTGCATAGAGTTCTGTATAAAGAGGAGGTTGGCATGGCATTGGAGCAGTGTCATGAAGAAAGTCGTCATCAAGGCAAAGATCAAGTATTGTTTTGCATTCTAAGAGATGGTTTTTGGCTCGGGGGGTGCACTATGTAATCATGTTAATGTATAACGTGAGTTTGATAGGAGGGGTTTTGAAACACAAAAATTCTAGGCAATTTAACAGAGATACATTAAAATAAGGGGTTTTTAATGTAGTGTCATGAAGAAAGTCGTCATCAAGGCAAAGATCAAGTATTGTTTTGCATTCTAAGAGATGGTTTTTGGCTCGGGGGGTGCACTATGTAATCATGTTAATGTATAACGTGAGTTTGATAGGAGGGGTTTTGAAACACAAAAATTCTAGGCAATTTAACAGAGATACATTAAAATAAGGGGTTTTTATATTCAATTTTGGAAAAAAAAATCCTAAAATAAGGGGTCATTTTATTCATTGAGACATGTTAAAAGAGGAGTTTTTTAAATACCCCACGAATGTACGTTATATAGGAGGGTACTGAACGGTGAACCCCGTGAGGTTTTTGGTGGCCTTCCATAGTACGAGATGTGCACTACTGGTGCAAAACATGCCATCAATGCCAAACAATGGGGGAGATAAGATTGGTAGCAGAATCATAAGGGCCCATCATAGCTCAGGATGCATTTGAAAAGTGGGGTTTTGATGCCATCGGTCCATTGCCCAAGTCTGCAAGCGGTAAGAAATACATTGTGGTAGCTATTCACTATCTTACCAGGTGGGTTGAAGCAAAAGCGGTCAAGAAGGTAAAAGCTCATATTGTTGCCCAGTTTGTTTTTTATTGCATATGTTGTCGTTTTGGGGTGCCTTGGGTGCTCATTTTTTATCGAGGTCAAGGGTTTAGAAGTAAGCTGGTGTGTGCACTAGTGGAAAAATTGGGCATTCAACACAAGTTTTCATCTCTGTATCATCCATAGTGCAACGGTCTGGTTGAGAGTGCAAATGGACAAATAGTCAAAATGATCACCAAGTATATATACAAGCAGGTTGAAGAGTGGGAAGATAACCTTGAAATTTTTTTATGGGCGTACAGGACCTCTTACAAAGTGGCTACCAATTTTAGTCCTTATGAGTTAGTTTATGGCAAGGAGGCGGTGCTGCCTATGCATGTGCAGTCAAAAGAACTAAAAGGTATGTGGCGGATTGACAAATCTCATCAAGATATTTTGCAAGATAAAATCACGAGTCTTGAAGCTTTGAAGATGAATCCTGAAGCATAAAATCACGAGTCTTGAAGCTTTGAAGATGAATCCTGAAGCAACAATGGATTTCTATGTGAAGCAGCGGGAGAAAAGGGTGCAAAATTTAATCAACACTTGCCAAAGAAGCAGATAGAGAAGGGCGATTTGGTGATGAGGTACAAAAGCTATTTGGATTTCACCTTCCAAAAGAAGTTTAAGAAGAAGTGGACATGGCCCTACAAGGTTCATCAGGATTTTCCTAATGGTACTTATTTGCTGATGTGGATGAATGGTCGTCTTCTCAAGAACAGAGTGAATGGTGTACGTCTCAAGCTCTATTTTGAAATGGAATTGGTGCCTGCAGTGCATCAAGTGTTAGTAGAAGGGGTTGGGCAACCGGTCTAATCAGGATCCAAATATGCCTTGAATAAGACTTTGTACATACAATAGACTTTTTGTTTGCTCACAATATTTATCAGATTTGCAGTTTCTGGATTTCTTTAGTCATCTTTTTGGTTGAGCATTGAATGTTCAACAAAAGGGTTGGGCAATGATGGTGTAGCCAAAGTTGGTCGGTGCTACAGAGAGTGAAAAATAGGGTTGTACAGGCTCTCAAAGGTCTTGCCAAAGTGATGGAGCAGCTACAAAGATCTTGGGCAGGCAGGTAGCAGTGAGTGTGTATGGATGATGCAGTTTATAGGCCAAGAAGGGCTTCAAAGTGGTCCAAATAGGGCGACAGGGGAAGGATGTCCAAAGTGCATGGTTTTGGATTGGGAATGAAGAGATTGAAGTGTTGAAGAGGCCGATCTAGACGGATCCTCAGACGGGGTTACATGATAAAATCCTCAAACGGGGTTATAGGATAAAAGATATGACTGATCAAAGCTAGAGTGTGTTGCAGATCTGAGACGGATGGGTTAGGTGATTCTAGGTGATCATAACCAATTTTGGTGAATGGATGTGTAGGGCTTGATTTATGGAGCTTGTTGGTCTTTTCAGATTGACAATCTGAGTTCCCGAGAGCCAGATATTGCCAGTCGAAGTTTTGCTCGAGGGCTGGTTCTGAGCCAGTTAGACCGCCTTGGGAAAAGTGTCACCTGGAAGTTTTTGAAGATTGATCAAGTCCTAAACTATGCCATGCAATGTATGGAGCTAGCAATAAGTGATTGCTCATAAATCGAAGACCGGATCATGGAGATATTGCAGAATGAGGCTCGAAGCAATTGGCGACAATGCATTATCAGGTGTTTTTTCTCGTTTTTTAATAGCTCGGTTAATGGACGCGACAAAGTCGAAGTGCAACAAAGACGGGCAAGTTTGAGGCAAGAGATTCAAGCTTTGAGGGGTTTTTTTTTCGGGCATTGGATGCATGATCACCAGATTTGTTAGCCATAACATCAACTTCCTGCCGTCAACACCAATAATGCTAACCCTTTGCACTTCATCATTACCTACTGGATTTGGTGGGGCCTGATTTTCAAATGTCTCTTGCTCCCTTTAACCATTAAGTTGTGCTTGTCCTCGACCTTGACCAAATAGAGGGTGCATGCCACCTCTCTCCCTCGATGGATGAGGGCAATCTGGAGCATAATGGCCCTCCTCTCCGCAGTTGTAACATCTATCAGGAAACAGCCTAGCCCTACCTCTTCCAGCCCTTGGATGTCCTCTGTCCATAACAGTTAAACCTAGCTCTTGTATTTGCTCACTCAAATCTTGAACAGTACGTACCCATTGTTGAGGAATTTCCGCCACCCCTAGTTCTCTGCTTGGACTTCTTCTCTCGGACTTGGAGTAGGCTTAGGAGCCATCAACTCGTACGCTGATGCACCTTGCTTGATTTTCTTCCTTATTTTCCTTCTCTTTGTCCTTGCAATAGTAGCCACCCCATTGTAGTTCTCCGCGCTCTCAAAATCCACTTTCTCCCGAACCTTTGGATGCAAGCATACCATGAATTTTTCTTGTTTAAAATACTCACCACCATTAGCCAATTGCATTGTTGCTGCAAAGTCCCTCTAGCATGCTTCAAAATGGTTGAGGAAAACTCCAAATTCCTTGTTTACATCCTCCTTCAAATTATTTAATCTGGCATCTAATTCAACAATTGATATCTCTTTACGAAAGTTTTGTAGAAATTAGGTCTGCAAAGTCGGCCACATGAACCTTGGTTCACCTTCCAAAGCATGGAACCACGTCTTTGCTCTCCCTTGCATCAGTAGTGGAATTGTCTGCATCTTGTTATCCTTGATAGGCATATGTAACAACTACATATACAACTCAAATTTGGCATCCACTCTTTTGGATCTTCCTCTCCGGTGAAAATCGGACCATAACCTCTTGTTGCCATCACTGCATGATGAAAATCCACTTCTTTGATCAAATCCAAAGAGCAATCAAGTGCTCCTCCGTGGGGGAACCAGAAAATGGATAGGGGGAAAGGGGAACACACTTGGCACACAAATAGCACTCCTCTGTATAGCCCAAGATAGTCATTGCACCCCTAACCACTAGAGTTCACTTTCAAAACTCGATAATCTCGCATGCAAACCACCGATTGCACACAAATACACACGCATGCACACATTATGAGAACACAAACACTATCAATCACCTTGTGCAGCCCGATTCACTAACTTCACCACACACACAACCTCTCTCAATCCCTATGTGCACAATAGGCCATCGGGGGGGGGAGGGGGCACAACCTCCAACACACCAGAAAAACATGCGTACAGAAGCGGAGAAGAGAAGGGGGAAGGGGAAAATCGACACAAACTGCACAACAATGATGTCTTAGCTCATGAAAAACACCATACACATGATAGTTCCAAGCCGGCACACCCTTAGCTAGCACAACACAATCAATATGCAACCCTCTGGCTTTGCGTTGACACCATAGTCATACCTCCCAGCTAGACCCTCTTTGGTGGAGCCAAAACCTGGCCCCAAAGCCTCTTTTTGTCCCATTGCCAAAAATTCTCTCAAAACCCTCCTCTTGAGGTCCTCCGACTTAGCTCCCTAAAAGAAAAAAAATTCCCCTTAGGAATGTCCAACCTTTCTTCAAAGAGAAAAAAAAATTTGTTCCCTTGCCCATGCTACCTCCTTTGAGCCTTCTTTTTGAATTTTTTCTCTTCCACACATTTGGCATCCCACTTATGGCACATGTTGCATGTTTGCCACATCGGCTACATCTTCACCTTCCACTGCACGTGGACCACCACTTTGCACTTTCCTTCTACCTCTTGCACATGATGCACCTCTTAGAGCCCAAGGGAACAATCACTGCATCGTGACTGTCCCCTGGGGAACCAAGCCCTCAATCAAAAGATTTTGGCCGCCATAGCTCATGTAGCCTTGGAGCTCCAAGAGTTCTCCTTTGAGATGCTTTAGGACCCTCACCCCTCCAATATGTATACCCTATGCCTCAAGGCCGTTTGAGGGCATATGGGATCAAGTTGTCGCTATGTGGCAACCAGTGGGGCATCACCTCCAAGGACCTCCCAAGTTCATGAGATTTCCACCAATTAACTTTATTTTTTCATCAACTTCCAGGCTTTGCCATCTAGTGATCATGCATCCAATGTCTGAACCGAAGAAAACCCCTCAAAGCTTGAATTGCTCGCCTCAAACTTTCCTATCTTTGTTGCACTTCGACTTCGTCACGTCCATTAACCGAGTTGTCCAAAAACTAGAAAAAACACCTGATAATGCACTGTGTTGCCAATTGCTTCGGACCTCACTCTGCAATATCTCTATGATCTGGTCTTTGATTTATGGAGCAGTCACATCCTACTAGCTCCATATGTTGAATGGCACAGTTTAGGACCTAATCGAGCTTCAAAACCTTCCACGTGACACTTTTTCCAAGGCGATCTAACCAGCTCAAAACCAGCCCCTGGCAAAACTTCAACAGGCAACATTTGGCACTCCAGAACTCAGATTTTCGATCTAAAAAGACCAACAAGCTTCGTAAATCAAGCTCTACACATTCATAAACTTGTTCTGATCACTTGGCATCACTTGGCCCATCCGTCTCAGATCTGCAACACACTTCAGCTTTTATCAGTCATATCTTTTATCTTATAACCCCGTTTCAGGATCCGTCTGGTCCAACCTCTTCAACACTTCAAGCTCTTCATTCCCAAGCCAAAAAACCTGCACTTTGGACATCCTTCACATGTCACCCTATATGGACCACTACCCCAACCCTCATGTTGTGTGGGTCATTTTCGGAACACCAATTTGGTGCCACACTATGCCTTGCTTGCACAATAAGATAGGGGGTAGTTTTAGAATCTCATTACCCCAATTGTGTCGTGTGGGTTATTTGCATTTACAGATTCACCTTTGCCCATTATAGACCTCTTTTTATATACATATCTATTAAGCATATTGGACCCAAGCATAGTCACAAAAGTACTCAATTCTTTTTTACAATATACAATACTTGTAAATTTTAAAATCTATATTATTTGAAGCTTTTGATATCACAGATAACTTTGAAATGCCCGAAAACCTCTAAAGCGACTGGCTATATGCCTCGTTCTGACACCCGGAGAGGTCAGCATGGCCAAAGAAGGCCTTTGGAGGCACTGTCGCATACGGTGCGAGGAGAGGGGTATGGCTATATGCCTTGTTCTGACACCCGAAGAGGTCAATATGGCAAAAATAAGTCCTTCGAAGACACTGTTTTGTACGGTGCGAGGAGAGGGGTAGCCTCCTCGCATCGTACGTGATAGTGTCTCCGGAGGCCTTTTTTGGCCATACCGATCTCTTCGGATGTCAGAACAAGGCATATGGCTAGTCATTTCCAAGATTTTTGGGCATTTCAAACTCATCTGTGATATTAAAATTTTGTCATTTTTCTCTATTTGAAAGTTATAATTTTAAGTTGAGTCAAAAGAGCTGAAGCAAAGGGGCTCGAGGGTGATGAAGCTTCTAATAATGATGGTCCATGCCAATGGTTTCTAGATGTTGTTTATAGGATCATGGTCACATGGAAGTCTACATAGAAGAGTGAAAATTGTTCAAACTCAAGTTTGATCTCACACAAATGTTAGAATAGTTAAAAGGAAACTTGTCTTAGAAGTTATAGATGAGTAAAACAATTTTCTACAAAAGGGGAAATAAAGTGTTAATCCTGGTGTTGCAATGTTTAGAGGAGCATATTTTGTAACTTTACAAGGTATTATATCGTGAAAATGATTTTTTGGCAAGGAGATTTAAAGTAAATTTTACAAGGAATTATATTGTTGAAATGATAGTGTTTTGCAAGGAATGATATTGTAACTTTGCATTTAAATAGTATCCTCCTTGGAATGATTGTGATGTTTAGCAAAGTGGTTGTTGTTGGTTCTTTGATCTCATTCTCTATAATTGCCTCCTTTGGTACCGACTGAGTAGTTACTTTAGTGCATTGCTTCTTCTTTGTCATCCTCCCTTTCTTGTCGATATAAAAAATGAAGTTTGTGCTTGATAATGTGACTTCCATGTGTTGCAATGGGCCCTTGTTTTGCAAAATATGGTCCATGTAGATAGAGCATATTCTGCAAGATATCATGAAATCCAATTTCCAACTTAGAGAAAACTAAGTGAATCTTTTGTCTTTTAAACCTCCTATTGAAGCATCCGAGAAGCATCCTACAAAACATTTCCTATCCTTTTATAAATATTTGGATCCTTCTCCAAATGAGATGACCACCATGGAATCTATTTTTGAGAGTAAGGCTTCAAATTTTTCTATTTACCTTCCAGTTCGTGGATCAACCGGATGCAAGCTGACTTTTGTCCATATCCATTTTTGAGCTCAGATGCTTGCACCCTTTGATACACAACCCTCGTGGTTTCTTACACTTGGTTGAGCTTGACTTCCATATGCAACGACTTAATGAGTTTCTAGGAAGAGTGGAAATGGTGGGAAAGCTTGTGAGGCTGAAGGGAGATTCTAGCTAGAGCAAAACCAGTGAGAAAGTTTGAAAATCTTGTGAGGTTGAAGTGAGCTTCTAGGAAGAGCAAAACTAGTGAGAATGTTTGGAAATCTTGTGAGGGTGAGGAGAGAAAAATGGTTTCCATG
Source organism: Adiantum capillus-veneris (assembly GCF_014529385.1). NCBI lineage: Eukaryota > Viridiplantae > Streptophyta > Polypodiopsida > Polypodiales > Pteridaceae > Adiantum > Adiantum capillus-veneris. Next base: position 109,217,596 of record NC_140935.1, read on the forward strand.
CATAGCAGAAATGATGGAAAAATTTGTGAGGCTGAAGTGAGATTCTAGCCAGAGTAAAACTAGTGAGAAAGATTGGAAAGCTTGTGAGGGTGAAGAGAACAAACTGGTGGTTCTCTTGCAACGGTGAAGAGATCAAAATGGCCGTGGTCCTTCTAGCTAGACCAGAAATGGCAGTCCTCTTGCGAAGGTAGAGAGAGCTTGGAAAGCTTGTGAGGGTGAAGAGAGCCTAATGAGATGGCTTGAGAGAAGAGTAGTGAGAAAAACCATCATTCAAAAGTGAAAATTTTGTATCTGCCACCAAGCCAATAAAATAGGTCCATTAGGGGAGAAAATAGTGTGAAAATGACATCTTTTTTGCATATTGCAAGATCTGTATCGGGATACTCTTTAAATTGCTCTAGATGTGTGTGTGTGTGTGTGTGTGTGTGTGTGTGTGTGTGTGTGTGTGTGTGTGTGTGTGTGTGTGTGTGTGTGTGTGTGTGTGTGTGTGTGTGTGTGTGTATGGACGCAAGGCTAGATCTATGAGAGAGAGAGAGACTCCTGCTCGAGGCTCCTTGCACAACTGCCATCCATCACAAAGCTTTATTTATGCCTAGCACTATTTACTTGGTGAGCCAAAGGCCCTTTTTTCAAATAAAGCCAGGATATTGAGCCATTTGGCTTGATCCTGACCATAGAATAGGATCTTAATTCAATGGTGAAGAAAAAATAAAATCTTTAAAAAAAAAGCATTGTCAACTCATCGTCGAAAAGCAACAAGCCTGCTTTGCGAGTTTGTTTATAAGAACACTATCAACCTCTGCAATTAACGTTCTGCATCATCACTTCTCAAGAGTCCAGCAAGAGGTGTATCTCTCTCTCTCTCTCTCTCTCTCTCTCTCTCTCTCTCTCTCTCTCTCTCTCTCTCTCTCTCTCTCTCTCTCTCTCGTATCTGCTTTAACATTGACCTGCAGCATGAAGAAATAGGCCTTGCAATCTGTAGTTTTCAAGGGAAGACCAATTTTCATCTTGTAATTGAGAATAACTTCATGGATATATGAGGTCGTCCTCTAATACAGACAACAAATTACGCTAGAGAAAGAGAGAGAGGACGCAGGGTTTTGCAAAAGAAGAAAGAGAGTGTGAGCTAGAATGTGTGTGTTTCAAAAACACGGGGAGAACAGCGGAGTTGAAAAACAACGAAGAGTAGCTTGAGCTAAAGTCAAATCCGAGAAGATCATGGGTAACAACAAGGCCAATTATAAAGTACTTGGTCTGTGTGCGATCATGATCGCGATCATGATGATAGCAGATGGAGTACTCTTTTGGGCAAAAAATGAGGTGTCAGTGACACTTTGACCAAGGAATGGGGTGGGGGCAAGTGGCCAGGGACCAAAAAAAGTGTCCAGGTACCTGTCCATGCTGGTGGGAGCTCAAAAATGCGCCCTTTCCTCCCCATGAGCCCCTCCATAGCTAGCATTGAGAGCTCCTCACAAGGTGATACACCCATAATGGGCTCTCCCTTTAGGCTATATATCCCCCACTCTCCACTTTTCCCTTCGCATGTGAGATAATCCCCCCACCACATGGCAACCTCCTCCTCATTCCTCCCAAATCCTTTGTGCCCACAAATTTCCAAATTTCCCACAAAGCAGGAGAGCTTCTCGGACAAACTTCCCCCAAGCATAACTTGCTGCTCCGGTCACTGAATGACACACCATAACATACGACTCGAAGCCCATCATCTCAGCTACATCTAGAATTCTTAAACCTCAGCATTTCTTATTTAAATTATCAAGTTGGCCCAATTGCCCTTGTCGCATGCACCTACAATCACCATCTAAGTTGAAACTGCCCACTTGGGATGCTCAAAACTCATGACGTACAAGTCCGATTCACGAGCTATAAAACACGGCTAAAAATATTTATTAAAAACCATGTTTTGAGGACCCAAACAACCCAAAACATCAACACCCAAGCTTGATAAAACTCACCTTTGTACATGAAATTTTACAAGGCCACTTCCAAAACTTGCAGGGCTATGTACACATATATACATGAGGCTAGTGGGCAAGCTTTTAGGCATGACATAGTGACTTTATGCTCATTCAAAAAATGGCCGACAACGTGATCACAAAAAAAAAATATCATCGGGGTATGTGTTTTTCTTGACGGGCTCATCGGGAAACTATAAATTCGTTAAACCGAGCCCACCAAGAAATGAAAAAGCCCGACTGGGCATACTGAATTGGACAATTTCTAAAGATTAAAGGAAAGTCGTGTAAATATTTAACGCATTCATGTATTTTGAAATGTGATCACTCAATGTTATTAACGTGATCACGTATTTGTGATCACGTTAATGGAATCCTTGATCGTCCAGACTACGCCACAATGCCTCTGCCACCCTAGAACTCTACCTTCAGTACAGAACGTCACAGTGTAAATATAACCCGTGGCCTAATGCTACCCCCAACCTCGCCACTCTCGACCCCAGCCTCTGGTCAGTTATCGAAATCTCGGTACCATATTTTGCCCCGTCTGGTGCGCCAGTGAGTCTTGCAAGCCCAGCTTCAACCTTCAATGCTAACGCCATCTGCAGCCCTTACGTCTCCAACACAACAATACATCTTCTTCACCGCTTAGACAACAACGTTGATTTGGTTGGACCTTGAGGCTAAGCTGCAACAATATCCTTGCTAGCTGCTCTTGGCCTCCTTTTCCACTGAGCTAGCTCTTTCATTTAGTTTTGTCATTGTTTGTCATTTAATGATCCCACATGTGAGTTGTGGATTCTTTCATATTTTCCATGTGAGATAGTAACTCTCTTCTCTAGTATGGAGGGATATTCTGCCCTTTGCTGAGGGCCTTGATCGATAGATGTTATCCCAATCTTTTATTTTACATGGGTTCTAGTTATGGCCCCCGAGAGAGTGTTAGAGTGTTTTCAATACATTTAATTAATTAAAATGTGTGTATTACACATATGCGAGGCCTCTGAGTTCGCTTCAATGCACAAGTCCACAACCCCGCAGGAGTTTATGCGCCAAGGTGAGGGCAAAAGGGCCAGCAAGAGATGAGAGAGCGCGAGGCTAAGAGGAGAGGGAGAGAGAGAGAGAGAGAGAGAGAGAGAGAGAGAGAGGTGAGAAGGCGAGCTTTACGTGGATGAGGGAGGAGGGGGTGTTGGTAGGATGGGTGTTTGGGGCCAATGCCGCCTATGCTGATGGTGCCTGAAAGGCTTTGGACTCTGGAGGCCATTCAGTACTTCATTAGAACTGCACGTGGTTGTCTCTCGAACGTTGTGGTGAGAAAATAGCAGCTTCGCCTTTAACACACACACACATATATATATATATAATTAGAACTTGACTAGAGGATCCATTATGGATGACGTGCACTGAGGAAATTATGTAGCATATACTACATCAACAAGCTTGAGATACACCATGCTGCCTCTTGTTTTTTTTTTTTTTTTTGAGTAATGTGGAAGAGTAAATTACTAAAAAAAAAAGGAAAGGAAATACAAGGCCCTCAGGATCCTTTAGAAACATCCTTTAGAACCTCAAGAGGAAACTTGACTATATTTAACAAAGGTCTTTCAATTAGATTATTTAATGTTTTCTTGCATTTCTGATTGTTTAATATGATATTTGAAAATGAAAACCATGCAAATTTCTTGACAATTATTTTTATATTTGAAATTAAAAAATTATGCAAGTAATGAGTGAGATTATATCGAAACTAGGTTCAGAGCCACGTCCCACCTAGCGCAAGGAGGGGCTAGGAAAGATTCTCTTCTCATGAACCACAAGCGCTCTATGCAATCACATAGCATGCATATTTTCTTCGCCTACAACAAGTAGCTTTTACGTTGGCAACATCTAATTCGCCTACAGCTACGCGCATGTGCGATTTCTAGCCTTGCTTTTCGTTTTGGCTCTTGCACTACGAATACTCTGTAAATATTCAACTTGGAGCATATTTTTGCAAGGCTTGGAGTGGCTGTGTCCAGCCCCTGGCTGCGCTATAACCACCATGTGGGACTGCTATTCTTAGTTCTTGTGGAGCTTTCAACCCCTCCAAGCACCAGGCGGGACGGGGCTCTCATTTGACGCACTACTTGTTCTAGGGTAGAGAATGGTTGAGTTAAAGGAGTCCAGAAGAAAAAGTCTAAACAAACCTACCGTTGACAGTAAAATAATGTGTACGCGATAGCTAAGCTATTTCATTCGTTGTATGTGTTTGAGAGAGGGAGAGGGCTTGGAGTGGCTATGTCGAGCCCCTGGCTACGCTATAACCACTATGTGGGACTGCTGTGCTTAGTTTTTGTGGAGCTTTCAACCCCTACAAGCACCAGGCGGACGGGGCTCTCAGTTGACGCACTACTTGTTCTAGGGTAGAGAATGGTTGAGTTAAAGGAGTCCAGAAGAAAAAGTCTAAACAAACCTACCGTTGACAGTAAAATAATGTGTACGTGATAGCTAAGATATTTCATTCCCCGTATGTGTGTTTGAGAGAGGGAGAGGGGTGCAGAGTGGCTATGTCAAGCCCCTGGCTGCGCTATAACCACTATGTGGGACTGCTGTGCTTAGTTCTTGTGGAGCTTTCAACCCCTACAAGCACCATGCGGGACGGGGCTCTCAGTTGACGCACTACTTGTTCTAGGGTAGAGAATGGTTGAGTTAAAGGAGTCCAGAAGAAAAAGTCTAAACAAACCTACCGTTGACAATAAAATAATGTGTACGCGATAGCTAAGCTATTTCATTCCTCGTATGTGTGTTTGAGAGAGGGAGAGGGGTGCAGAGTTGAGTGAGCGTGTACTCAATGCCTCACTCAAAGTGTTTTGTCAAATGCGACTCGTTGGCCATGAAAGGGCTAGATCATAGATGACAGCTTCCAATGGCAAAGACGAATGTTGAGCAAAGTAGAACCTAAATGGAAAAAGACACGTATTACTAATAATAAAAATTATGTACAAGGGAAAGTTGACGAAAGGGTGCGGCTGACTAATCACAACATGTCCAGATTACATGGTCATCTGATCATTTATGAAGTCAGACATCCTATGTCTTAAGTAGGATGTCTTAAGCTAGAATAAAAAACAGGGACTTGCTTTCTCCATTGTGGCCATCTTAGGGATCTTTGCAGCTCTGTAACTGAAGAGTTTTGATCTAGAGCATCCTTACTTTCTTTGCACAAAAGAACATGCTGCCTCTTGTTAACTAAAAGGTCTATCAGCCATCATCAAGTTTACATAAATGCCACAATATTCTGAGTTTGTCTCATGGTGGGCAAGGTGCACCTTCTGAGCAGTGCTTGTCACACACCCATGCAACTGCTGAATCAGCATATCGAATAAGACTGAGCCCGAAACGTGCATCGATCTGCTTACTCGTTGTGCAATCGCAAGCAGAGAGGACTCTAAAAAGCCAGTGCTGGCCGCTGCTTAAATCGATCCTGCAGCACAATAGCATTTTCACACTTGAAATGAGTTCTCAATACTGTATTGTGAATGCAATAGGTTGAAATAAGCATTTGTAAGTACCTAGAGGAAGAACTCCCGATATCTGTGGAATCAGAGAATGGTTGTGAAGGGCCAAATTCCGGAGCATCTACAACACTAGCCAGTACTTCAGTGAAGTCAGGAATGAGATCATTACAACCAACAGCCACATGGGCAGCAATCTTGGTTGCTGCATAGGCAACCTTTAAGAATCCATAGATGTAAGGTAGACCACTCTTGAGAAGCCCTTCATCGAGTGTTGTTATGCTCAAGCCGCTCTGCCCATTCACTAAATGAGCTCGTCCATTATGGCATTCGCACAGAAGCTCCAAACGCAACCTGTGAAGACCAGGAACCATTCTGCATACCACTCTGCGCACACTCCCCTCCTCTTCTGTTAAAACAAACATCCTTGGGAGCTTGCCTGCTTCTCCCTCCTTTGCAAAAGTAAACAGCTCACACAGTCTTAGCAGTATGGAACCGCGCAGCTCTTCAACTAGCGGATACATTCGCTTCAGGCCCGCCTTTACCTCCTTTACATCCATTCTTATTTCATTAGTCATTTCATAGGTGGCCTGCCCCAAGTTGAACAAGGCCTCCATCTGCTTTTGGGATTCAGTGGTACCAAACTCAGGCCTCTTTTGCATGCTACTTTGCTTTTCAACAGATAGATCCAGGACATCTTTTGCAGTTTCACTCAAACTACTCATGTATGCTCCAATAATCTTGACGACTTCGACCTCCCCCAACAGTCTCACCACATCATCGTCTACCAAGGGCTCGGTCTGCCAAGTGTAGATTACATTTGCAGTACCATCAACTAGAAGCTTTGTCCCTTTCTTCTGTATATGTTCCCTCAGAATACCTCTCAAAATGTGTATGGGAATGGCTTGTCTTTGGCTTGCCTCCACAAGTCCTCTCATACAGGCTGGCTGTATCACAGAATGCATGAGGTCTACTCCCGGAATTCCTCTGGGATCTGCAAACACCTTCATCATTTCAACTATCACCTTCTCATGGACCCACTCCAGAGCTTCATCGGGCGTGTGCCGAGAGCAAACCAAAATGTCTATAAAGTTTTTTCTTCCTTGCAATGCACAAAACTCCACAAGAACTCTTGAACCCGTATCGGCAAACGCTATGACGTCCTGCTCAAGTTCCACATTCACCTTTTGGGCGGTGAGCATGTTGTGAAGCATTACCTGCAAATTCTCATTGAATCTCTTGTTAATTAAACAGCCCTCTCTCTCTCTCTCTCTCTCTCTCTCTCTCTCACACACACACACACACATACACACACGTCACCTGGAGCCGGGGAAAAATTCCTGGGGTAAGGATTGTGCGCTTGGAATCTCTAACAATCAATCTCCTCCCCACATATGATGGCTTGCAATCATTAAGAATCAGATATTTGTCTGGCAGTAGGCTCTTCCTAGCCTTCCCACAAAGACTTGCTGGAAGGAAAATTTGGGAGCCCCTTTCATGATTATCTGTGGGGCAAGCTAATTGCAAACCGATTAGCAGCTTCACTAGATCGCTTCCAGCAACCTTCATAGATTCCTCAGAGTTGGGTGCATCCCTGCAAGGTTAAGTACAAGTGTCCATTATCATACTCATGGACTACATACAGAGTCGAAACACATGGGCAACTTCAAGAATGACTCCTTGTACCTGGTCCTTGAAAATCTCCACTTGCCTGCACCTTGTCTTGAGTTGATCAGCTCCTCCTCTAAAAGTCTCTCCAAGTAATGGGCCGTGAAAAAGCCGTTGGAGGAGTGTTGAGTAAATTTGCCGCCGATAGACTTCACATCGAAGTGCAAGATGTCTCCCATGATCTTTTGACAGAACCATTTTGTATCCATGACCACAATCTCAAGGGTTGGTAAAAAAATCACATCCCCGGAACTATTAAGAGAGTGTGCAACTGCCTCACACATCTCTTCATGAATGTCTAAGTTCTTTTGGATTAGGCAAAAGAACTTCTCTTTGGTAATCAAAGGAGGGATTTTCCCCTTTCGAGTCCAATCCGCAAAAAGATTTCTTGCCTTGTCACAAATACTGAAATCATCGATTGCTCCCTCAAGGATCGCTTTTGTGCACTTTAGTAGATGAGATCCTAGCGTAGAAACATCATTGGGATTCAATGCATTCACCTGAAAGAACCCTTCTATGTCCAAATGGATATGGTCTTCAAACTCCGCTCGTAGTGACTCAAAAACAATCTGTAGCTCTACTTTTATGTCTGGGAGACCATGGTCTGCCCTTGTCATGACAACCACCACATTGGGTTTGAGAACATTGGATTTGGGGGTCTTGGAAGCTAGAAACTTAAGCCAATACTTGAAATCGTCCCTGAAATCGTTCGGGTGCTTCACAACTAATTTACCACTTTGTGCATGTCGCAAAAGTTTTCCTTGATCGTTCATCATGAAGGGATTCCAGACAAACAAGAACGAAGAGGGAATGGCAAGGTCACCAAGATCAGGAAGCATGCCGTCATGAAAAGAGTGATACTCCAACTGACCAGCCATATCCCACACTGATATCCTCAGGTCATCTGGCGGGCTTTCAATGGTGGTTACCTCAATACCACGCGTTCGGTGAGATAGTTTGATACCTTTAAGGCGTGACCATGGGTGAAGTGAACCTTTGCTCCATCGAGAAAGTGACTTAGATACCGAAGTCTTTCCTACAAGACCGGATATGAAACAACAAAAGGTGATTACATAAACAAAGTGAAGTATACAAGCTGGTTGTTAATTAGGAAGGACGCAAAGCATGTGATTAAGCACCTTGTGAATACCTGAGAGGGGAAGGCCACACAGGTAGAGTCGAACGGTGGAAGGGCGCACTTGCTCGAACCCCTCTGCCTTGAACAAGTTGATGCGATTGGCATTTTCTGCGTTCTTCTTGAGTTGTGCAGCATACTTGGTGAAGAGTGCGATGTCATCTGAGGCTATCAAGCACTGCCTTTAGGGCGTCATCACGCAGCTCACTGCTATCTAACTGGGGCCTCTGGCAGGAGACAAAAGTGAAGGAGGCTACGTGAGGGTTATTCTGTATCAAATGAGAGCAGAAAAGGTCGATGATGGCTTTTAAGGATGAATGCTGCGTCATTTCGAAGAGAATAAAGGAAGTGAGGGAAGGGAGAGAGGCAAGAACTGTCGTTGCTGGAGCTCCCCAGTGTAGATCTCCCAGGCCACCGTTCATGTTCCCAACGAAGAGAGAGTGGAGGCCGGAAGTGCGGGTTTGAAGGGCCTCATAAGCTTGCGTATCCAAAATCTTCGGCGTAGCGCTGTTATATGGTGGAAAGCTTACTGTTACAAAGAGGTGAGTGAAGTTGGTCGAGGCGAGTAACACTTTGCCCAGATCTATTTTTCTCTCCCCCCTAGCGTTAAAAGAACAGAAAGAGATTCAGAGGCGGAGATCGTCGGAGAAGCTCACGCGTGAAAGCAGAGGAAATCGCAGCCGAAGCAGTCAACTCAAAAACTAAACCTGGACGGGCACAACCCACGGACCGTCGATCCCATTACTCCACCCGCATTAAATATGGGTGTTACTTAGTCCCAAGGGGGACCAATGGACGAGAAGTTCGTGCACAGTCGTCGAAGCGATGTCCGTCGTAGATCTCTTATTAAAACTAAACCCGATCAAGAACGAAACTCGGACACGAGGCCTGTCCGGGTTTAATCCTACGGAAGTTCAAGTTTTGCGTTTATAACATTTGCTAAAATGGCTTTGGTTTCAAACGTGCGCGGGCGGGCGTAGTGGTTAGCCCATGCAATAAAGCATTGAGGGGCGACGTCGTGAGTTCAAATCCCAGCTCCCCAACGGCGCCGCCATTTTTTGGGTGGGCTTGCCTACCTCGAGATCCCCGCCATAGTTCTTCGTCGTTGATCCCCTTATCCGCCCCCACGTGCCCCCCTGTGTCACTTAGTGTCGTGGGTGGACTGTGGGTGGAAATTTGAAAATGACAAAATGTGTTTTCTCCACTTAAATTTAGGGCACGTTCAGACTGCAGCAGCTGGGAATCGCCTTGCTCGACCAATGCTCGATACACGAATCTGTCAAATGTGTTCGTTTTTGGCCTACCCAAAGGGCAAAGGCTATAGAGATGCTTTCTCTTTTTGCTGACTAAAATAGGAAAAAAATTCAGTTATATTTTCAAGCATTTTTTGATAGGCCAAAAATATTGATTGGTTGAAATAAGATAGTGGGCACTCATTTTGAAGATTAGTCAGGAGTGAGTTGTTGTATCATGATAACTTTTCCCATTTTGAGAGCCGAGACAATTTGTGAAAAGCTACTGACACGGCTTGTCACTAATTGATTGTGAAGTTATGGTACCATTAAGCTCCTCGATCTGCTCCAAACAAAGACTCTGTCGTCTGCCTCCTACGTTTTGGGCCTCGGCATATCGTCAGGTCCTTCCAAATTGTGCCAATGCTGTCATCCTCCCTTGCTTTGTCTACCTTGCCCCCCTTCTCCCTACGAGCCTTATTATAGTCTTACCACAATGGAGATGCGATTCCAAGCTTTCAACCCTCTCTCTCTCTCTCTCTCTCTCTCTCTCTCTCTCTCTCTCTCTCTCTCCCCTGAAGAGAAGTTAGAGACACCTCCTTCTCTTGCCATTGTTATTGAAGATTTCTTCAAAACCCACTTTGGCATGTCCGGAGTTATGGTCTATGGAGCACATAGAGTGGGGAAGCAAGGAGCTCCTCGCTCGGGAGAACGGCCAATTGTATGCACCATGCCGGATGAGACCAAGCGAAAGATTATCCTTGATAATAGTTGGATCTATTTGAGGGATACAAAATGTTTTGCATGTGAAGATCGCACTATTAAGCAACAAAATATGTGTCGCAAGGCATATGAGGAAAAGAATAATAAAAACAAGGAGATCTCTCATGAAGAAAATGTGCCCAAGGAGGAGGCAAGTCTCTCAAGAAAATAGGGATGCGTGACCTATGAGACCGAGTTACAATTGAAAATATGCTTTTGAAATTGTAATGGATACCCATGGAATGCGGGGGTTGGCATTGATGAACTAACAAACAAAGCCGATGTTGTACTTCTTGTTGAAACTTGGGAGCATGATACACAAAGGATTAACGGCTTAGAGGATTACAATGTACATTCATTGATGTGGTCAAAGAATCTCAAGCAACGAAGAGGACAAGGAGGGTTAGCATGTATGGTTAAGAAAGGATTGGAAGATTTTGTATCAATTGTGAAAGATGACAAGTACAAACGTTATGTATGGCTGAAAATTATGACACCAAAAAGAGCACCCATTTTTGTAGCCGGTTGCTACATTCCTCATCATGATTCTCCCTTTTATGCTTGCATGGATAGAGATCAACCATTTTCTGATTTGGAAGAGGACATTGCTTATTTCAAAGGTGAAGGTGATGTTATTGTATTTGGGGATATGAATGCTCGCACAAAAACATTGCAACATGATACTCAACAATTTGATATGCCATACATTTCAAGGGAGTTGGAGGAAGTTCACTTGTATGATCGTACTTCAATGGATGAGAAAGAGCCGGATCACTATGGAAAGTTACTTTTACACATGTGTAATAGCACGGGTATGCTCATTGCCAATGGTGTATCTTTGTGGAGTGGAACCAATGGATTTACATGTAGGAGACATAATGGGGATAGTGTGATTGACTATATGCTACTCTCTGAAGCCATCATGTATCGCATAAAGAGTTTTATGTTTGGTCAATGGACCCCGGAATCCGACCATCGCACCTTATGTATTGACCTTTCATGTGGAGAAGCAACTAAGCATGATAATCTCAGCCAAAGGAAAGAGAAGTTATCACTATGTATGGATTTCAAACGGGCACCAATGTACATTGAAATGGTTGAGCAAAAATTATGGATGACAAAGCTTCAATGTGATGCACCATTGGAAACTAAATGGGAAGCTTTCAAGAAAGCTATTTGTTCTTGTGCGGAAGAATGCTTTGCCATAAAGCATCTCCATGGTATCAACAAAGATAGATCACGCAAAAGGTGGTTTGATAAAGAATGTCAAGATGCTCGAAAGTCCTTGATAAAGCTTGATGCAACTATGGACAAAGACAACTATCAAAGTCATTTGCATTCATACAAGGCATTGATTCAAAAGAAGAGAAGAAGATGGGAAGTAAAGCAACAAGAATTTCAAGTCCAAGAAAAGGCACATGCATGTGGAAGATTTTGGAGAAACTTGAGAGGCAAGCGGGTTGAGAATTTGGTAACTTGAGTCTAGTGGATATGTACACACATTGTAGGCAATTATATGAGCAAGCAAATACTGAAGAAATGCCATTTTATGGTTCACTCCCATGTATGCCGTCTTTTTTTACTATTGAGGATGTATGCGGTGGGCTTGAAAAGTTGGCCACTCGCAAAGCGGGAGATCTTCAAGGTATCAAGCCGGAGATGATCAAATGGACGGGAGATTTTACCCATGAGTGGATGTGTGATATGTTCAACCTTGCACTTCAACATGGTATGCCTTATGATTGGAGTACTAATTGGGTTAAGCCTTTGCATAAAGGAGGGGATGTAAAGAATGTAAGCAACTACCGGACTATAATGATTGGGTCTCTTATGGCAAAGTTGTTTGGGTGCATAATGGAGATGAAATTGAGTGATTGGGCTGAAGAGAATGACAAGCGTGCAAAGGGACAAGCAGGTTTTCGTCGATGCCATAGCACCATTGATCATCTTGTCACTCTTCGTGTTCTCATGGAGGAAAGTCGGTTGAAAGGCAAGTGATTGTATTGTTGTTTTGTGGACTTTAAGAAAGCCTTTGATATGATTCCACGTAACAATTTGTGGATAAGGATGGAAGAACTCCAAGTGCCAAGTGAGTTTATGCTTGCGGTTTCTCGAATCTATGAGAAGGTAATTTGTCAATTGCGAATGGGAAGAGAAATTTCAGAAATTTTTGTAAGCACTATTGGGATTAAACAAGGGTGTCCATTGTCACCAACTCTCTTTGGTCTATGCATCGATCAATTGGAACAAATGGTACTTGACTTTATGCAAGAAGAAGGAATTGAAGAGGTCACTATTTGCAATGCGATAATCATGCTTTTGTTGTATGCGGATAATGTAGTGCTTCTAGCACACACTTTAGAAGATGCACAAAAGCTTATGGTTGTCCTTGAGAACTTTTGCTTGCATAGTGGGCTGATTGTAAATGAATCCAAAACAAAGGTTATGCTTGTGAAAACCAACCATAAGGAGAAGCCATGCATTGTGTACAACAACGAGACACTTGAAGTTGTTGAGAGCTTTAAGTACCTTGGCCTTGAGGTTCCATCCAATCACAAGTGGCATGAATGTGCTATGCGTCGTTTGGAAGCGGGAAAGAGAGCATATTATGCATTTGAGAACATGTGTAATGCGGGAAACATCAAGTGTTGGGTTCTCAAGAAGTATCTTTTTGATGCATTGGTGACACCGGTTCTTCTTTAGGGAGTTGAAGTGTGGGGCGGGAGCATCTCAAAGTCTACTTGGAAAGAGTTTTAGAATGTCCAAAAGCGTTTTCTTACAAACTTTCTCCAAGTTAAGACACAAACACCATATATGCTCCTACTTCTTGAGTCGGGATCTCTTCCAATTGAGGTTATGGGCATGGAAAGGGTTGTGGAGTACATGATAAAGATGCATCAAAACCCCTCACATCGACTTCCTACAATTGCATGGGAAGCAAGCAAAAAAGTTCAAAAGACGCATAAAAGCAAGATCTTGAGCACGAGATGGATGCAAGACATAAAGAAGTGGTTTGGGAGATGGGATGCATTACACTTGCTACATGATGCTTCAATTGACTCTCAAGTGAATGAAGATTTTCTACAACGCCAATGTATTACGGCTTGGGAGAAATCCGGTGGGTCACGCTTCATACATTACACCACCTATATTTCCCCCAACTACAAAACCATGTTCTTTGCTGAGAGAGGAAACCGTACTCACACTTACATGCTTGAGCCTATTCCCTTGTCCGCGATACGCACTATCGCAGCAATTCGGCTTAGCTCCCATTTCCTTCGATGCGAGATAGGGCGTTGGGGCAATGGAGAAGAGTCAAATCGATTGTGCACATTATGCTCACTGCAAGTTCGAGAGTCTGAGTACCACACACTACTAGAGTGCTCAGCTTTTGATCACATCCGAACTTGCTTCTCTCACATTTTCAACCATAACTTAGACCTACACACTTTCCTCTCCCAGCCAAAGTGTGGGCTCTCCATTGCGACTCTCATCACTACAATTTTGGAGCATCGAGAGTCACTCATCAGCCATACACATACTACATCACATGTAACTTTGGTCCCATAGGTCATATTTGACCTCCGAGGACGATAATAAAATCTATCTATCTCTCTCTCTCTCTCTCTCTCTCTCTCTCTCTCTCTCTCTCTCTCTCTCTCTCTCTCTCTCTCTCTCTCTCTCTTTGGGGTTCGTTAAGCTTCCCTCGGTCTGGTTTTGGAGCCAGGAAAACATGGCTCGACATTTTGCTTCCATTTCCTAACCCTCCATTGCCTCCAACTTCAAGGGCCGAGAATGTGCTAAAATTGCCAGTACACGAGGGAAAGTAGCATATCGAACTGATAGGGAAACGGCTGATGAGACAAATATGCTAGGATTTCCAAAGGGCGAGAGAAAGAGTGACGAGACCTTGTGTGTGTCTGTGTGTGTGTGTGTGTGTATGCTAGGATTTCCAAAGGGCGAGAGAAAGAGTGACGAGACCTTGTGTGTGTGTGTGTGTGTGTGTGTGTGTGTGTGTGTGTGTGTGTGTGTGCGCGTGCACGCGCGCGTGAGAGAGAGAGAGAGAGAGAGAGAGAGAGAGAGAGAGAGAGAGAGAGAGAGAGAGAGAGAGAGAGAGAGAGAGAGAGAGAGAGAGATTGAATTATCGTCCACGGAGGTCATATATGACCTATGGGACCAGAAACAAAGCAGTACAAAGGATTCTGTTTGATACATATCAGTTAAGGACTGAGGGTCCATCGAGTGGTGGAAAAAGATAAGGTGAGATGAACAAAAACCTCAGATGAGATAGTTGAGGAGGGGGGAGCCAGTTTGGGAGCTCGAAACTCTTGGATGATGGCTTTACCTCCTCGAAACATTGCCCATTTCCCTGCTGTGCGCGCTTCTTGCATCTTTTGGAGTTCGGCCTTTTTTTGTTTGAGTTGGGTGGGTGTGAGATCTTTAGCAAACCAGATTTTTGTGTCCTTGAGAAGCTTCGATTGCTCAAGGAGCTTGACTCGATCTGCTTTGGTCTTGAAGGTAAGAATTGCATGGTTGGTGCGATGCTCGTGAGCGAGAGTGGTGATTGTCGTTGGATCCCATTGTATCATGGGGGTTGTTGTTCGGATGCGAGCGAAAGACTTGTGCAACTTGGGGTCCTCCTTTAATTTCCTTGCCAATCGCTCGGGAGCCCGCCAATGCAAACATTGAGAGCAATAGTATCTTGTCATTGTTGTTCGCGTAGCGTAGACATCACACGATCTTCTACTTTGCGGAAGATGAGAGCCTGCACTTGAGTCTTGACCTTCTCGATGAGGGTGAATTCTGCCTCCGCATTGAGCTTGATTTCCTTTTGTTTCGTCTTTCCCGTGTTGGAATTCTCCACTGTGGTGAGGCGAGACTCAATGGCTGTGAGTCTTACCTTCAAAGCGTCGTTTTCCTTGCGAAGTTTTTCAACTTCATGTTGAAGTCGGGCTATGTTGTCCACCTTTGGGGGTGTTGCCACGACGCCAACAAATGTCGTCTTCCTGCGAGATGAAGCCCGAGTGGCCATGGTGGGCACTCAGTCCAGAAAAAAAATTCAAATTAAAGCTTAGGCTTGATTTAATTAGGAGCCGACTGTGTGTAGCACCCAAGCCGAGAGCAGCAAAGCCTTGGGTGGGCGTGCCTCTGTCGGCGGGCAGAGGTCGAGCCTACAGAGACTGAGCCTAGGCGGGTGGCCGAGCCTGGGCAAAGACGACCCCGAGCGAGCAGAGGCCGCAACTGCAAAGCAGGTGCCGAGACTGTAGAGCGCAAAAACGAGTCGGGGGCGGGGGGGGGGGGGGGGGGGGGTAGAGAAGGGGTTTTAGGAGGCGCTACAAACTGTGTCCCATTGTTTGTGTATCCGCCATGGTGTCCTCCCTCCTCTCTACTTCATCGTCATGCTCCTTATCCTCTTCTGTTGCCACCAACATTAAGAAATATGATGGCCTCCGTGCTTCCTCTTATTCCGAATGCACCTTTTTACCCAGATTTGCAAGCACATAAAGCTCTTCTCAAAACAGCTCTCTCCATCCAACCTGTAATCAACAACCCAAAGCTCCTCATCGAGATAGAAATTTGAAGCAATGGTCTATCATACCCCACAATGTTTCATTCAACTCCAATGTTACCCCTTCTTGCACTACACCGTTACTTTGCGCATCTCTTTACGGGCCTTGCATTGTAGTTCCGCAATAGCAAAGCCACTCTAACGGAAACATCCTATCATAATAACTATGTAACATTTAATGGCCTAAAAACTTGTGTGTAGCGGAAATTAGCATGAACATAGTGGGCATTTCATTAGAATAGATTCCTAATGAGAATTACAAGAGTGCTTGGGTGGAGAGAGCAACAAAAAGCATAACACCTAGTTAGATAGCATGAACAATACTTTCAAAAGAGAGAGAAATTATGCTATTGACAACAGTTGAGGACCGGATTTGCGTGGAGCCGGTCCCCCCTCCAAAAGGCTTTGTATTATGGTTTCTCCCATCAAGAGAGACATTCTACAATACAATTCTTTGTGTTCCTTCAAGACTAGCTAGTGCAATGAAGATGAAAGCTTCATGCACTAAGCAAAACACTTAGCAAACACAACATCAATTATCCCCGGTCTCAGACGCAAGACCTCACACACCTTCGAAGATGGTGAGAGCTAGCAGGGTATGAGAGTAGATTGAGAGGAAGAAGGAGTATCTTACGAGAAAGATGTACATCTCCTCACATAATCACTCATATTAGCATAGCTTAGCTTAGTAATTAGCATGGTAGAGGAGATGAGCATGCATTGAAGCTTGGCTCTTGGTTGGATTTGCATCCACATGCCAAGAGTGTGTCGATGTAGTCTTCTATCTCACAAGCTTGGAGTAGGTGATGAGCTCTCCATTAAAGCTTGGGAAGAGATAGTCTTCTTTACTTCACACATGAGATTGTGTGAGTGTGTGTGTGATATTGCCTTGCAAAAATCAGCCCCCTCTCTCTTGGGCGAGCCCTCTTGCTATTTGCTCTTGCTCTACCCTCATTGGACCTCTCAAGGTCAAGCCAATGACTATTAAGCAGCATAAGTGATAGCCTTCTGACATGTGTCCCCCTTTCTCCTTTTGTGAGAGCTTTAGGTAATTTAATAATTCATCTAAACTCTCGTTGGACCCATTTTATTCACTAGTTTTCATTTTCAAACCTCAACCCCACTTTCAAATTTCAATAATACCTCCATCTAGATGATTGCCAATCTTTTCAAAACTCTAGGGCATGTTTTCATACACATGAAGGAGCTTACACTTGAAGGCAAGAGAGAAGTCCACTCAAAGGGGACCACCAAAAGACTTTTGCAGCCACAAATAATACATTATTTGGCTGAATTTTTTAAGTAAAGAAGAACCCCGAATCTGAAGGAGCGTTCAACATGAAAGATGTAGCTCGTGATCTCAATTTTTTTCAGAATTTTTTGGAGTTATGAACGCGGAGCTATGATTTTTGTAGTGGACCCTAGTTTTCTCATGTAATGGTGACACAGGCCATCCCTAGTTTTCTTCCCTCTAGAATGGCTATGGTTCTACAAGTCTTCAAGAATGATTACAAGAGACAAGGCTCTTTTAATGAGGTCTTGGCAAGTCTAGAGTGATTCTATCACCATTTTTGGAGGATCCATCCTCATCAACAATTATCCACCTTCGACAACCTCTCTTATAATTTTCTTACCTCTCTCTTCTCTCCCTAATAAGCTTATGTCTAGCCAAAGCTAGACTATTGTAAATATCTCCTATTCTCTACATCCTACCCACATTCTCTCTTCTTCTCTCTCTATTGACTCTGGTATTTTAAATAATGAGGAGACAAGATGGGAGCCACAGTCACATGCACCCCATTTTACTAGTCACCAAAGTGGGACACTCACCTCAATTAGAAATATTGCTAAAACCTTCTCTCCTTCCCTATATAAGGAGGCCATGAGAGCTCACTTGGGGACACACACACACACACACACACACACACACCTATCCATACACACTCTTGTGCTACATGCTTGTAGCATGAACCCTAATCACATAATCACAACACCATCATCATCACCATCACCATGCACAAAAGATGAGCACCACACCTCCACACCACTTGTAATTAAGGATTGAAGGCACAATTTCAAGAAGAAGAAGGGTGGACACACTCATGATATTCCTCACCATCAACTCCCATCTCTCCATTATGCCTCCTACGATCTTGTTCCCTTCTCATTTTTCTACCATACGCTACCTATTGTATTCATCTTTTGCAAGCAATCAACACACTCCATCTTGGTGCCATACTTTGTGTCGCTTTGGATACATCTCATTGTGAGTATGGTATATGCTTGTTCCTTGCCATTTTTTTCTGCTTATGTTAAGGTGTGCGGATTCTCCACCATACACACATACACACACACACACACACACACACACACTCTCTCTCTCTCTCTCTCATATTCCTATCATCTTGATACTTCCATCTTGAGGTGTGCGGATTCGCCACCTTGTGTAGGATAAGTGAGCATACTTGCATGTATCCCTGACCTCGTTATCTTCCTTACTACATGCACGAGTAGCGAGCCCATTCTCACTCACTCACCCCTCCTCTCACCTTATTCTCTGACTACCCCATTCCACATTTAGGTGTGGATCTTGAAATTGTTTTCCATGGCATGTTTCATTGTGTATATGTATGCGTCCTAGCCACATATCTTGCTAGGTGGTGCCCCTATTGTGTATCCCCCCATGATGAAGCCATTGTGCATAGTCTTGGTGTAGAGGCCACCGGGTCTATTTTTCACTTCCGCCTCTCATTTGGTGCCCCCACTGAGGAGGGCTCTTGAAACCTTCAGTTTACAAGGCTGACATGGTTACTTCTCTTCATGGACGAGTGGCTTCTTGAATTCTCTAATTGGACCACTGAAGAGGAGGAGCTTCAAGAAGGTTTGACTCAAGTCATCAAGACACTCTTGCCAGGGTGTTGTATTGTTAGCATAGAAGAGGTGGTAAGACCCTCTTTCCCTACTCAAATTGTTTACATTTCTCATAATCCCCGCAAGCGTAAAAGCAAGGCACAAGCTGCATCATGCTCACATTGTAGCCAAAAACCGCACCTTCGACATGAGTGCAACCCAAAGTGAAGAAAAGGCCATCATTTTCTCCCTCGACATCCGCACAGGCGTTCTCACATCAGTAGGCTTTCAAGTAGCTCCAGGCTTCTCTATATCTACGTCCACATCTTTGCCACCTATTCCACCTACGCCCACAACAAGCCTTCATAACTTGAGGAAGCTACTACAAACACGTGGTCCCTCCCTCTCCCTTGCACCAAAAGATTCAAGGGTTTTCCAGCGCCGACAATCACCCCGTCTCCAAAACAAAAGGGTAAATCCTCCAAAGTCTTTCTATACCTCACTCTCATCTCATGAGCCAGGAACTAGAAACAGCAGCATGGATTCTACGTCGTCTACCGAGTGAAGTGGCAGAGCTTTTCATCGACAAGGTCTTTGACACTGGTTTTGCTTGGCGGAAAGACAAGACCCTCCACCTTCAAGGAGTGTTGCTTGTGAATCAAGGCTATGATGATGACTTTACAGCTTGCTATGTATCCATCCAACTTGGATTAATACAAGTGGTAAGACTCACCACCTACCTCATCACACCTGTGTATACACTAGATGACACTCTATCTTGCAGGAAAGTGAAGTTGCTCAAAGAGAGAGAGTTCAAGCTTTTCCAAGATCTTGCTAGAGGGGTAGTCCTAGAGCTAGAAGACGAAGACAACCTTGTTCTGTGGTACTATAAATTTGACCTCGACTACCAAGAGCTCTACACCTCCGACTATAACCTTCCACCACAAAGGAGAGAGCCTTTCCGAATTATCATGTGATGGACCCAACGCATCAACCTTTTGCAAGGAACCAAACTTATGCACCACAACGAATTCAATCAATCAACGTAATTTTGGACCGCAAGATGTTTTATCAGCAGATCATTACAACCATGTTTGGTAGAGAACGACTGCAAGAGATAAACACCTCTTCTCTACCCTTTATCCTCCCTATGATTAATCATGAAGTGTCTTTTGATGTAGTATTTTCATCCTTGTATAGTATGTTTTCCATCCACCGAGCACCCATGTATTGAATCTCTATAAAAAAAAAAATCTAAGTCGAGTTAATTTTCTCACTCTCACAATGGCAAGTGTAGCATTTCCAACATTTACTGGTAAGGTGGGTGAGGATGCTGCAGACTTCCTAGACAACTTGGAAAAAGCATGTGTCATCTCTACGAGAGATGATGATGCTTCACGCTTGCGCATCTTCCCACTTCTAATGAAGGTGGAGGCAAGATCATGGTACAATGCCTTGGCACAAGAAACCAAGGAACGGTGGGACTTATTAAGAGCAGCCTTTGTCAAGCGTTTTGGAGAAGGCACAACATCAGAGAAGCTATGGCAATTGTTGACAGAGTTGAAGCAGGGCAGTATGCTGGAATACGCATCATATGAGTCAAAGTTTGTAGATTTATGGGGGCAATGGGTTGCATCGCTAAGAGAGGATGAGGGGGCACCTGATTTCCTAAAAAAAGATCGGTTTGTGGCTGGGTTATGGCCAACTCTTAAACAGAAGGTGAAGGGAAGGTTTCCTGCTACGTATGAGCTAGCAGTTGAAGTGGCCCGCCTTAAAGACAAGAAGTTGCGCCTACAAGCTAGGAATATCGATGAAGAGGAAGCCGTTAGGACCCAACCACCTCTAGCACCACCTACAACAGCAGCCCAGAGGATTCAACCGCAAGAACCAATTGAAGATCAGCAAGACCTGCTCAATCGAATCACCAATCAACTTGAGAATCTCTCAGTCCATTTGATACAACAAGGGCATGCACACAATCGCAACCAAGAGCAAGGGAGAGGACAACGAAGGCAAAACCAAGAATACCACTGCTACAATTGTGGGGAGGATGGTCATGGCATGTACTATTGTCCACACCCAACGAGGTAGAATTTCAACAGAGGAGCCAGGCAAAACCAGGTTTCACCACCGAGAGCAAGACCACCACCACCGAGGGCACCACAACAAGAACCACCCGTGCAAATCCTACAACCACCCATTCAACCACAACCACCACCACCACCACAACCTCTCATTCCACCCTTACCCCCACCACCAGTTGGTAATCAAACAGTAAGCGTCATCAGTCTTGAAGGTAAAGGAAAGGAGAAAGTGGAGGAGGATAAGACCAAAGTTAAAGGAGTAGATGCCATAGGGGTAAAACGCGCTAGGCATGGTGAATCTTCCCAAAAGGAAGAAAAGATGAAGACTAAAGGGGAATCTAGCAAAAAGCCGTCCAAGTCACGACGTAAAATTGACATTGTAGATTTCTCTTTGGGTGAATGTTCTAAACCATATGATTTGATTCAAGATGTTTCTGTGCAGGACCCAAAAATCACCTGGCCCCAGTTACTCCACCTAGCACCTAGGGTGAGGAGACAATGGACAAAGATGGTTAGCACGAGACGACCAAAGCCAAAGATAGCTGGGGCTATCTCTGGGAGGAATCTAGATGACATACTACCAGTGATGGATGCTTAAATGAGGCAATCTTTTCCATGCATGGGAACCCCCCCATATATCTTTGTCCTTTTACCAAAATATTTCCTATTACATAAGTTACTTTTGATTTTTCTTCCCTTTTTCACAAAAGTTTTAGCCCTTATTAAATAAATAAGACTTATGCTAATCAATCACGATGTAGCATAAATAAGTAAGCTTTCTTTGTTGAACTCTCTTTTGACCTTAAATATTAAATATATATATTCTAAATTAAATTATATATTTTAGTTTTTTCTAATATATTTATATATTATTCCACCCTACCAAATATTTTATTCACTAGTTTACATTTTCAAACCTCAACCCCACTTTCAAATTTCAATAATACCTCCATCTAGATGATTGCCAATCTTTTCAAAACTCTAGGTCATGTTTTCATACACATGAAGGAGCTTACACTTGAAGGCAAGAGAGAAGTCCACTCAAAGGGGACCACCAAAAGACTTTTGCAGCCACAAATAATACATTATTTGGCTGATTTTTTGAAGTAAAGAAGAACCCCAAATCTGAAGGAGCGTTCAACATGAAAGATGTAGCTCGTGATCTCAACTTTTAGCTCAATTTTTTTCCAAATTTTTGGAGTTATGAACGCGGAGCTATGATTTTTGTAGTGGACCTCAGTTTTCTCATGTAATGGTGACACAGGCCATCCCTAGTTTTCTTCCCTCTAGAATGGCTATGGTTCTACAAGTCTTCAAGCATGATTACAAGAGATAAGGCTCTTTTAATGAGGTCTTGGCAAGTCTAGAGTGATTCTATCACCATTTTTGGAGGATCCATCCTCATCAACAATTATCCACCTTCGACAACCTCTCTTATAATTTTCTTACCTCTCTCTTCTCTCCCTAATAAGCTTATGTCTAGCCAAAGCTAGACTATTGTAAATATCTCCTATTCTCTACATCCTAACCACATTCTCTCTTCTTCTCTCTCTATTGACTCTGGTATTTTAAATAATGAGGAGACAAGATGGGAGCCACAGTCACATGCACCCCATTTTCCTAGTCACCAGACTGAGACACTCACCTCAATTAGAAATATTGCTAAAACCTTCCATCCTTCCCTATATAAGGAGGCCATGAGAGCTCACTTGGGGACACACACACACACACACACACACACACACACACCTATCCATACACACTCTTGTGCTACATGCTTGTAGCATGAACCCTAATCACATAATCACAACACCATCATCATCACCATCACCATGCACAAAAGATGAGCACCACACCTCCACACCACTTGTAATTAAGGATTGAAGGCACAATTTCAAGAAGAAGAAGGGTGGACACACTCATGATATTCCTCGCCATCAACTCCCATCTCTCCATTATGCCTCCTATGATCTTGTTCCCTTCTCATTTTCCTGCCATACGCTACCTATTGTATTCATCTTTTGCAAGAAATCAACACACTCCATCTTGGTGCCATACTTTTTGTCGCTTTGGATACATCTCATTGTGAGTATGGTATATGCTTGTTCCTTGCCATTTTTTTTTGCTTATGTTAAGGTGTGCGGATTCTCCACCATACACACACACACACACACACACTCTCCCTCTCATATTCCTATCATCTTGATACTTCCATCTTGAGGTGTGCGGATTCGCCACCTTTTGTATGAGAAGTGAGCATACTTGCATGTATCCCTGACCTCGTTATCTTCCTTACTACATGCACGAGTAGCGAGCCCATTCTCACTCACTCACCCCTCCTCTCACCTTATTCTCTGACCACCCCATTCCACATTTGGGTGTGGATCTTGAAATTGTTTTCCATGGCATGTTTCATTGTGTATATGTATGCGTCCTAGCCGCATATCTTGCTAGGTGGTGCCCCTATTGTGTATCCCTCCATGATGAGGCCATTGTGCATAGTCTTGGTGTAGAGGCCACCGGGTCTATTTTTCACTTCCACCTCTCAACACCTAGGAAGCCTCCTTGTGAGACTCCCAAAAGAGGTCTCTCTCCGATTCGGGAAGAAGAAGAGAATCCATATGAAGGGCTCAAGAATTTACTTCTTGATGATGCATCTCCTTCCCAAAGGAAAACTCAAGAGCCTCCACCGAAGGAACGAGAAAGAAGTGAGTCTCCCGCCACCTCGGTGGAAATGGCTCCACGAAGATGGCGGGCTAAACGCTCTCCATCACCACTAAAGCGGAGAAGACCATCACACTCTTCTCCACACCATAATTCAAAGAGGGATGATAAAAAGCAAGAGAAGAAAAAGGCGAGAAAGAGGACACCCTCTTCTCCATCTTCCTCATCCTCTTCCTCTTATGAAAGTGATGGTGAAGACGACGAAGATCAAGACAAGAAAAAGGCGAGAAAGAGGTCACCCTCTTCTCCACCTTCTTCAAATTCTTCACCTTCTGAAGAAAGTGATGGTGCAAACTTTGAACCATCAAAAAGAAGAGGCCATAGGAAATCCTATGCGGCATGGAAGAGGTCATCCAAGCTGAAGAGGTTCAAAGAGGGAGGGAAGAGCATCTCTTTCCTTACCTATGATGGCACCTTTGGTGCTACAGACAAAGTCTTGGCCTTTATCCAACAGTTTGATGCGGCGTTTGGAGATGAGGGCTTCACGGAGTCCTCTAAGCTACGTCATGTAGCTATGCACTTTCAAAAGTCCTCCAGACAATGGTGGTCTAGCCTACGAGCCCACGGTGAAGCTCCACAAACATGGAAAGCTTTAAGAGCTTCCATTATGAAGCAGTTTTTGGCCACCGATGCCAAAGACAAAGTACTCACCAAATGGCGAATCTTAAAGCTCTCTCCCTATAAATCCATCCACAAATATGTAGACAAGTTTTGGGACCTACAACTCAAAGCCACTGTCTTCAAAAAGTTGGATTTTGGAGAGCAAAAGCAAAAATTTTGTGCGGGCTTAACCGAATAAATGGCGGAGTATGTCACCTCCCAAAGGCCACGTACCATATCAACGGTAATACACCATACTATGGTGGCCTCTTGAATCAATTTCCAAACGGGGGCTAAAAGAAATAATAGGCCCACGGAAAACAAAAGTTCCAACGAGCCTAAGGGGAAGGACAATGTCCAAAAGTCTCCTAAGGGCAACTCCAACAAAGCTAAAGAGAAGAGAGTTTACAAAGGTAAAAACAAACTCTCTCCTGAAGAGCTTGAGCGTTATCGCAAGGATAACCGGTGTTTCAAGTGCGGAGAACAAGGGCATGCGTACCGCGCTTGTCCCCAAAAGAACAACCGCCAAGATCCTCCTAGAGCTTCCTTGGTTGAAATCCAAGAGGAGGAGACTCACCAAACTCACCACAAAGGATCTCCTCTATGCCATGCTTGGGGAAAGGTAAGAGAACATGATGCTTTTATTCTCTTTGATCCTGGTTCTACTCACAAATTTATATCTATAGAGTTGGCCACCAAGCTAGGCATACAAGCTTACGAGATGGGAGATGTCCTACCCGCAGACAGTGCCTTCAAGGGGCAAGAAGCTTCAGTCACTCCCTTAATCGGGAAATTGAGGCTTCATGTCCAAGCCTATGTGGACAAAGAGGACTTCTTTATCTCTCCTCTCAAGCATGAGGATGTAATCCTACGGGCACCATGGTTTGATCGCCTGGCTGCCAATGTTAAATTTCCTGAAAGGAGAATCTCCTTTAAGTTCAGGGAAAAAAACATGTATATAGATGCTAAGGAAATGGGTAACACTATCCCCATTGTACATACACAAGCTTTCAACAAGTCAATAAAGAGCTCTATTTCCGTGTACATGATTTTTGTTAAAGATTCTCAAAATGAACCTAATGCTTTAGCAAAAGAAAATAAAAGCAACCCAAAGGAATTAGAGTTATCCAATTTTCTCAAGGGGTTCAAGATGTTTTTATTGACGACATCCCTTGTGAGCTACCTCCTAAATGAGGTAATGATGACCATGCAATTGAACTTCTTCCAGGAAGTTCACCGCCTAACAAACCTCCTTATAGAGTTTCTCAAGCTCAACAAGAGGAGATTATGCGGCAAGTGCATGAGTTAGTTGAGAAGGGCATGGTAAGGCCTAGCTCATCTCCATTTTGCTCACCTGTGCTATTAGTGCAAAAGAAAGACGGCACATATCGTATGTGTGTCGACTATAGAGCACTAAATAGGATCACTATCAAGAATAGGTTTCCCGTTCCATGGTAGAAGACCTATTTGATAAGCTACAAGGATCGACCTACTTCAGTAGGATTGACCTAAAAAGCGGCTATCATCAAATAAGGATAGTTGATCAAGACATTGTAAAGACCGCATTTCGCACCACATTTGGTCTTTATGAATACATTGTCATGCCTTTTGGCTTGACCAATGCACCAGCCACATTCAACCGCTTGATGGAGAAGCTGTTCAGGCCTCATCGAACCTTCACTGGAGTGTTCTTTGATGATATTATCATCTACTCTAATTCATTAGACGAACACAAGCAACACCTCCAGGTAATATTTCAAGTTTTGAGAGAGAATAAACTTTATGTTAATCGAAATAAAAGTGAATTTTTCTTGCAAGAGATTCAATATTTAGGTCACATTATCTCTCAAGATGGCATCCAAATGGATCCATCAAAGTTAGAGGTAATAAAAGAATGGCCTAAACCAAGGAATCTTCATGAACTAAGAATCTTTATAGGTATGTGTGCATACCATAGACGCTTCATAGAAAAGTTCTCACAAATTACGGGACCATTACATGACCTAACAAAGAAAAGCGTTAGGTATACATGGTCTGCTAAGGAGAACAATGCTTCCAAAAAGCTTATCTCTCAACCTGTGCTTACACTACCGGATCTCTCAAAACCATTTGAGGTCCAATGTGATGCTTGTGGTGATTGCCTTGGAGCTGTTTTGCTCCAAGAAGGGCACGCCATAGTCTATGAGAGTCGAAGGCTCGACCCTGTTGAGCAAGATCTAGGCATATATGAAAAGGAACTCCTTGCAGTTCTACATGCCTTAGACTCATGGAAGCACTATTTATTGGGGACTCCTTTCATTCTGCGAAGGGATCACCAAAGTCTTAAGTACTTCATGATGTAGACCAAGCTCTCCGACAAACAAATGAGGTGGGCAAATTTCCTTTCGCAATTTCATTTTCATATTGCTCACATTGCTGGCAAGCATAATCAAGTAGCTGATGCACTCTCAAGACGGCTGAGAGTGAATGCGGTTTCCATAGCAACTCACAATGATCTATCTTCAATGATAGATGAGTATGCTATTGATCCCGATTTTAGAGATGTGATTTCAGCCCTTGCATTAGGGAAGAAAGAAGAACCATTTACTGTACAAGATGGTTATCTTCTCTATGGCAATAGACTATGTGTTACTAACTCACTACGTGAGAAAGTAATGTATGAATCTCATGCTACACCTTATGCGGGACATAGAGGGATTCAGTCTACCTTAAAGGGAATTGAAACATATTTCTATTGGCCTACCATGAAAGTGAACATACAAGAGTATGTTTCTAAATGTGTGGTATGTTAAAAGACAAAATTTGATAGAGGGAAGCAACTTGGATTGCTTCAACCCTTGCCAATCCCTAATTCACCATGGGAGAGCATATCCATGGATTTTATCTTTGGATTGCCTAAGTCTATCCATGGGAATACAGGAATATGGACGATAGTAGACAGGTTCAGTAAACAAGCTCATTTTATATCTGTTGACGAAGGAAATTTGGAATGGCGGCCTCTACACCAAAACAAACTCCATTGCGCCACAAGGGAAATGAGATGAGGGCACCACCTAGTCTTGGAAGCGTGGACTATGACCGCTACACAAAGAGAGAGAGAGAGAGAGAGAGAGAGAGAGAGAGAGAGAGAGAGAGAGAGAGAGAGAGATCACTATGAATGAAGCATTAACCTTAGTGTGTGTACAAGGAATGGATGACTTCAAACACTCCCAACACAAATAGCATGTAGATTACCAAACAACCACTCAAGGATTAGCCAAGATCACATCAAGCACTCTCACACACATATAAAAGATTTCTCTTAATTAACATAAGTAAGAGGAGGAGAGGTTACTGGCATGAAACAATTTGCACTCTAGAATGTGCAAGAATAGAGTGAATGAATGAGCTTATGGGCTCATGGTGAGTGATACAAAGACTCAATGGGGCTGAGGGAGGCTTGAAATTACAAAGGGGAAGGCCCCTTTATATAGGAAAGAGAGTGATTAGGAGTGAGGTTAAGATCCAAGTGTAATTTGTACAAATGAAGCTTGATTAGGGACATTCAACCAATGAAGAAGCTCCTTCCAAGTGATTTGTTGACCAATTAGCTCCATCATCACTTGTGTTGTCTTCACTCCTTCCTCCATAGCTTGAGTCCAAGAGCTTCCTTATTTTAAAATGTAAAGAATCTACATAAAATCAACACATATCTAGTAATAATAGAAAGGGGTTGAATGAGAACTTATGAATTACAACAAGATTAAGCATGACTTGAGAGGTGATTAGAAGAGGAATTTTGATGGGTTTTTGAGCTTGAGAGAGAGGAGGAAGGAGAGGAGGATGAGAAGACTAATGGCTGATTTTAGAGAAGGTCTCAATGTGGAAAAGGAAGGGTGTGTGTGTGTAAAGGTAGAGGGGGTGGTCTCCACCACAGTTGAAAAAACTGGCGTCCGTCATTTTGGCCATATCTCCTAGACCGTAGATGCAAAAATTATAAAAAAAATATGACCAGAATCTCCAGCTCATCAGCTACAACTTTGATGAAGACAACTTTTCTTGGATCAGAGTGGAAGTATTTTTTAAAAATTCAGCAAAATCATGTGTCTGGTTCCTTCCTTTACCAAGTCTTCCACTTGGGTCCCATTTGTTTGAATCATCATATGGCTCCAAATCCATGATGATATGAGCCACTCATGACCCTTGAATCATGGGTGCATGGCTCCACAACCACATCATATCTTTCCTTTTCACATTTACATATTTTCCCTTCCCTTTACCACTAGGTTCTCCCTCTACCTTTCACCTCCGGTGAACTAGTCAAGAAAAAATTCCTGTCAAATCATTTTTTTTTAATTTTTCCAAGAGGTTGTTCTCACTCTTTCTTTTATTGTAAACCTCTAGAAGCAAGGAAAACCAACAAAATATGATAAACAAAAATTTGTGATAGGCTCGGATCATAGCCCCCCCAAACCTGGCTAGGGGTATTTATGCCTCTAACCTACTTTCTTTGATCTTGAGCTGACCTTATCCTTATGTGATAACGCTTTAGACGCCATCCATTTGTCCTGGTCTTGTGCACTTTACCATCAATGTCTTGAAGTCTGTAAGAGCCATTTTTGAACTTTTTGGTGACCAAGAACGGGCCTTCTCATCGGAAAAGAAACTTTCCATCCTTACGAGTGTCGAAGCGATTGTCATATCGAAGCACCAGAGATCCCTTTTTTATGTCTTTGGATGCTAGCTTTTTGTTGAACTTTTCTCTGCGCTTCTCTGCTTCTTGAGAATAGTGGTTGATGGCTTCTTCACGATCCAATTGCAGCCTCTCTAGATCCATGATCCTTTGATGTACTTTCTCCTTTTGAGAGCCTACCTGGCTACCCAATATTCGAAGACTTGTTAACTTCACTTCAATGGGCAAAAGCGCCTCCTTTCCATAAACCAAATGAAAGGGTGTGTACCCTAATGTGGTTTTGAAGGAGGTTCTATAGGCCCATAGAGCTCCATTCAGGTGTTTGTCCCAATCTTGGCGCCTGGCATGTACCTGTTTGGTGAGAATTTTGCAAATGATTCCATTTACCTTTTCCACCAAACCATTGCACTGAGGGTAGTAAGGAGTAGAGTGTTGATGCTGAATATTTAGCTTCTTCATGAGTTCTCCTACCAAGTCTGCTCTAAACCCTGGTCCTCTATTAGATAGTATTTCAAGAGGGGTGCCAAACCGGCAACAGATGTGGTCAAAGATGAACTGACTCACATCCTTAGCAGTAATTCTATTGGTCGGCATAGCCTCAGCCCATCTAGTCATGTAGTCTACTCCCATGATGATGTACTCTTTACCTGACTGAGTGCGTGGTAGAGGCCCTATGGCATCAATTTCCCACTTCTCAAAGGGCCCATATACCTTTATTGGGTTCTGAGGTTCAGCTATGAGCAGTCGTGGTCCTGCTTTCTGACATTCATCACATGTTTGACACCAGTATTTGACATCACGATGAAGACTTGGCCAAGTAAACCCAGCTTGTAGAACCTTTCTACTAGTGACGTCGTGTGCAAAGTGTCCTCCGCACATATCATCGTGACAAGCTTTTAAAATCTCTTCAATTTCACTCTTCAAAGGCACTCTCCTAAGCACACCATCCTTACCAAGAAAATACAAGTCATCATTTACTATGCGATACCTGGTAGCCTGCCTAGCTAACCATCGCCTTTCCCCTTCATTCAAGTGTTTAGGAGCCTCTCCTTGCTCCAGAATGTGCATAATATCTTCCAAGTCCTCCTTGCCTTGCTGAAGTGGAAGTTTGATGGCCACTGCTCCCACTATTGACTCATTTAACTTTGATGATGCTAGGTGGTCTGCATCCTTGTTCTGGTCTCTTGGCACATGATGTACTTGTGCCTCCCTAAATCTCCTCATAAGAGCTTTTGCTTCTCTCATTTTAGTAGAGAGACGGGCATTTTTGCAAGCCCATGTACCTTGCATTTGCCTTACCAAAAGCATGGAGTCACCAAAAGCGTTTAATCTCTTAATTGAATTATCGAGGCACCAACAAAGGCCATGAATTAGAGCATGATATTCTGCTTCATTGTTGGAGTGGACATCTTCTAGAGTGATCCCTTCACCATGGATCCTCTCTCCCAATGGAGATAAGACCACGATGCTTGCAGCTGCCTTATCCTTGGTTCTCTTGTATGCTCCATCAAAGTAGAGGCTATAAGCATTGACCAAAGCCTCTGGAGCTGGAGGTGGTGGAAGTTCCTTTCTCTTCAAATGGAAAACTTTTTCATAGCACTTGTTTGTTAAAATGTCGGCTAAGCATGCTCGCGTTGTTCTTTCAACCTGTATTGTATAATCAAACTCTTGAAGTCGCACCACCCACTTTGCTATTTTGTCAGAGATTTCCATATGTTGTAGTGCATAGGGAAACATATCCTCCACAGTGATAATTACAAACCTCTTCGGCAGCAAGTATGGCCGAAATTTGGTTACCGCAAACATGAGAGCTAACACTAGCCGTTCCATCAGGGTGTAGGCCTTCTCTGTGTTTTCCATGAGGCGGCTAGCAAAATACACAGGCCTCATAAAGGATGTTTTTGGATCTTTTTGTAGGAGGGAAGCACCAATGGCCTCTTCTCCCACACTAGGGTTTACAAAGAATGTTTCGTCCCAACAAGGTTGGAGGATTACAGGGAGTGACCCTAACATTTTTTTTAACTCTCTAATGTGCCCATCACTTTCTTCACTCCAAACAAGCGTCTCTTGACGAGTCAGCTGTTGTAGAGGAAATATCACTTGGGAGAGTAAGTGTATGAATCTACTCAAATATCTTAGCTTTTGCAAGAAAGAGATTAATTGTTTGATGGAAGTTGGGGAAAGTAGATTTAGCAATGTTTCTATCTTTTCAGGATCTACCTCGATTCCATCAATGGACACTACATGCCCTAATAGTGTAACCTTGCTTTCCCCAATGTGACATTTGTCCTTGTTTAGTTGTCCACCCACCTTAGCTAAACGAGTAAATCCTTCATCAATCTTGCCGAGATGCATACTTTTGGAGCTGTAAATACAAAAGTCATCTATGAAAACCCTTATGGACTTACCAAAGTAAAGTTGGAAGACCATGTTCATGAATCGTTGAAAGGTGGCTGGAGCGTTGGTGAGACCAAAAGGCATGACTCGAAATGCAAAACATCCCCATGGTGTGATGAAAGTGGTCTTTTTCTAGTCCTCCTCTGCAATGCGTATTTGAAAGTAGCCAGAGTAGCCATCACACACTGTGTATCTCTCATGGCGTGCTACTTCATTTAGAATCTCATCTTGAAATGGGAGAGGGAAGTGGTCCCTCTTTGTTGCAGCATTTAGTGGCTTGTAATCCACGCACACTCGCCATTTACCATTCTTCTTTGGCCTCACCACTACTGGGGAGACCCATTCTGAATCTTCTACTGGGTATATGAATCCTGCTTCTAAGAGTCTCTTCACCTCAGACAACAGTGCATTTTGTTGCACAATGCCTAATCTTCTTAGTTTTTGTACTACTGGCTTGCTCCCTTCTTTTAGATGGATATGATGCTTCACTGCAGTGACACCTGTAATGTGAGTGTAATCAGAAATAAACAATGATGCATGCTTCTTGAGAACATTTACATAACCCTCCTTTTCTTCTTCCTTTATATCCTTGGATAACATCTCCTCTAGGCTGGCATCCCACACCTTCTCCATTTGGATCCTTGGGTTGTCTTCTGATGAGGTAGTTTCCTTTATGGTGACGCCCATGACTTCGAGAGTGCTATCACTCTCTTCACTTGAACTCTCTTCCTCGTCCATGGATGAGGAGCATCCGCTTGAGCTCCACTCATCAGCTGACGTCTCTAGTTCAAGGTTCTCTTGTCGCCCATTCTTTAGGTTATAAACCACCTTCCGACTATGGCCACCCATGCGAGGCCTCAACTCCAAGTCTCCAGTTGCCCAATCTTGCCTAGCTCCTATACCCATGAGCCAAGGTCGTCCTAAAATAAGAGGGTATCCTTCTCCCTTTACTGGCATCACATAAGCATCAACCTCTGTAGTGATTCCAAAAACAGAAACTCTCAAAGCTTTCACTACACCCACACAAGTGACAGAGACATTATTGGCCATTTTTGCCCTAAAGTTTGATGATTCCATTACCTCTAAACCCAATTGATGCATTAGCTTTTCTGTCATGACACAAACCTCTGCTCCACTGTCAATGTAAGTTTTTGGAATCCGTTGTCCCTTGATTTGAGCCTCCACCAAAGGCACTATATCCTTGAGACCATATGCTTTGATTACACTTACTAGCTTACTTCGCTTTGCCCTCGTGCTCACCATTTTTGACCATTGTCGTCGAAGCTTTGGGGAGATATGGAGTAGTTGTGGCCAAGTAATCTTTGGTCCTTGAGAACTCACATCAGCTGTCAAGTCATAAGGTTGTGTCCGAGATCCCATAGGGAAATCAGAGATGTCAATTTGAGACCTAGTACGGGTCTTTCTCTTCTTGGCTTCATCTTTAGCTGCCCGAGATGTACTTGCTTCATTGCTTGCATCCTTGCTTGTTTCTTTACCTACTTCATCTTGGACACGCACATGTTTGATAGGCATTGTAGCCACTTCATCTATCTTCATCTTTCCTTTAGCTATTTCTTCCTGGTTGCTTGTGCCCTTGAGGACCTCCTCCATCCTTATGATGCTCACATTTGGTTGAGTAGCAGCGGCTTGAGCTTGAGCACGAGGTGGCTGCAAAATTTGAGGTTGCGGTTGCTCTTGTGCTTGAGCTCTAGCACGGGGAGGACTTACTTGTTGTCGAGGACCTCTGACAGGGTAGTCATATCTTCTGGGATGAGGGCAATTATACATGCCGTGGCCATTTTCCCCACAATTGTAACACAACATTTCCCTTGCTTGACGTCGCATTGGTGGCCGATTCCCACCATTTCCCTCAATAGGCCTTCTTGCACCCTGCACAAGATTTACTCTCAACCCCTCTAGCTGGTTTGTGAGATTGTTTATTTGTTGGAGCATATCTTCTTGTTGACCTCTATTGAGGTCTGGTGCATTAGGCACATTTGGAGGTATGTGAAAAGCTTCCATAGTTGTGATATTGCCTCCCAAAGCTAGTTGGCCAGCTTGGGCTTGATAGAGAATCTTTCTATTCTTTTCCCTAGCAATTCTTAAGGCATCTTCAAAAGCATTTGGAAATTTTCTCTTTACCTTCTCCCTTAGCAAGGGGTACAAACCTGAGATAAATCGATCCTTTTGGAGGCAATTGGGAGGTCGCTCACCAGGGTTTAGTGAGTCTGACCATTGCCCCCAAAGTTTCAGAAAACCTTCCTCATAGGTTGCATAACCATGAGGGTCAACTTGATGAAGGGCCAGAAGCCGTTGCCATAGTTCTTCTGCCGAATTGGCTCGTTGAAATCTTCGTAGGAAAGCCGCCTTCAATCCCTCCCAATCAATTCTTTGGGTTGGATCTAGAGCCTGGAACCATACCCTAGCTTCTTCTTTGAGCACCAAAGGAAAAGCTCTCAATTTCAATGCTTCGTCATCCCTCCCAGAGACAAGGAAAGCCATCTCCAAGTTATCCAAAAAATCCTCAGCATTTTCCCCACTACGCCCAAAAAAATTTGGGAAAGCTATCATAAAAGTGGGTTGCCTTCCTCTCAATACAGCACAAAGATGAAAACGTCTAGGCTCAAATCATATCTTATTAAAGGTAGAATAAATGGATTGATAGATGCATTAATCTCAGCTAGACGACGAGGGCCTAGTAAGTTAGTTCCTTATGATGTTTTGGAACCTAAGCTTTGTGCTAGCTATTATATGCACAGTTTGTCTAGCAAGAGGTTGGAAAGGTCCATATAAATCCCTATGATTCATGGAGTATGCTTAAAGCAAGATGAAGATGTGAACATCAAAAGATACATTATACTCCAAAATAGGAAATATTATAGGGTCAAGGGACAACAATATCTCTCTCAACCTCTCAGCTCCAAAATAGAAGACCAATCTTTGTTGGAAAAAATTCTTTCTATCAATGCGCACATTCACCCTAATATTCTAAACTGATTGAAAGTTGTAGAAAATGGGATTATTCATTGGTGCATTAAATACAAACTTCCATGAAGCACTTCATTGAAGTTGAGCTCTCTTGGATCCCACCATTTGAGAGATGCGAAGAATTTGCTCACCAGTGATTAGCCTGGCTTTGGTGTGACCATCTTCAGCTTTGTAGAGTTCATAGGGTTCGATGGCTACCCTCTCAACCACCTTGAGCCTTCTTGCTAGTAGTAGTTGGAGTGCATCACCATATGTAGCCTCTTGCCAATACCGCACCCCATTGATGTGTAGCTCCCCCTCCAAAAACTTGTTAATACCCGAGTTTGAGAGTGCTTTCACCACCTGAAGTCGAGGCTTCAAAGGAAGTGTCTTCACACTAGCCACAAAGCACTCAACACAATTTTTTGACCTAGGGACTTGATGACTACAAGATTTTCCTTGAAGCAAAGAAGGGTGTGTGTAGTTAACTCTCTTTACCCACATACGTGCCGTTTGTCGATAAAGACGCTTCTTTTCTCGAGCTTCTTGGGGAGACCATAGTGGAAGTCTCGGAGAATTTGATGGATCTTCCTTCATAGGATTGACAAAGCACTGCTTGAGAACTCCTTAGTGGGGGCACCAATTTATGACGAAGGAAATTTGGAATGGCGGCCTCTACACCAAAACAAACTCCATTGCGCCACAAGGGAAATGAGATGAGGGCACCACCTAGTCTTGGAAGCGTGGACTATGACCACTACACAAAGAGAGAGAGAGAGAGAGAGAGAGAGAGAGAGAGAGAGAGAGAGAGAGAGAGAGAGAGAGAGAGAGAGAGATCACTATGAATGAAGCATTAACCTTAGTGTGTGTACAAGGAATGGATGACTTCAAACACTCCCAACACAAATAGCATGTAGATTACCAAACAACCACTCAAGGATTAGCCAAGATCACATCAAGCACTCTCACACACATATAAAAGATTTCTCTTAATTAACATAAGTAAGAGGAGGAGAGGTTACTAGCATGAAACAATTTGCACTCTAGAATGTGCAAGAATAGAGTGAATGAATGAGCTTATGGGCTCATGGTGAGTGATACAAAGACTCAATGGGGCTGAGGGAGGCTTGAAATTACAAAGGGGAAGGCCCCTTTATATAGGAAAGAGAGTGATTAGGAGTGAGGTTAAGATCCAAGTGTAATTTGTACAAATGAAGCTTGATTAGGGACATTCAACCAATGAAGAAGCTCCTTCCAAGTGATTTGTTGACCAATTAGCTCCATCATCACTTGTGTTGTCTTCACTCCTTCCTCCATAGCTTGAGTCCAAGAGCTTCCTTATTTTAAAATGTAAAGAATCTACATAAAATCAACACATATCTAGTAATAATAGAAAGGGGTTGAATGAGAACTTATGAATTACAACAAGATTAAGCATGACTTGAGAGGTGATTAGAAGAGGAATTTTGATGGGTTTTTGAGCTTGAGAGAGAGGAGGAAGGAGAGGAGGATGAGAAGACTAATGGCTGATTTTAGAGAAGGTCTCAATGTGGAAAAGGAAGGGTGTGTGTGTGTAAAGGTAGAGAGGGTGGTCTCCACCACAGTTGAAAAAACTGGCGTCCGCCATTTTGGCCATATCTCCTAGACCGTAGATGCAAAAATTATAAAAAAAATATGGCCAGAATCTCCAGCTCATCAGCTACAACTTTGATGAAGACAACTTTTCTTGGATCAGAGTGGAAGTATTTTTTAAAAATTCAGCAAAATCATGTGTCTGGTTCCTTCCTTTACCAAGTCTTCCACTTGGGTCCCATTTGTTTGAATCATCATATGGCTCCAAATCCATGATGATATGAGCCACTCATGACCCTTGAATCATGGGTGCATGGCTCCACAACCACATCATATCTTTCCTTTTCACATTTACATATTTTCCCTTCCCTTTACCACTAGGTTCTCCCTCTACCTTTCACCTCCGGTGAACTAGTCAAGAAAAAATTCCTGTCAAATCATTTTTTTTTTAATTTTTCCAAGAGGTTGTTCTCACTCTTTCTTTTATTGTAAACCTCTAGAAGCAAGGAAAACCAACAAAATATGATAAACAAAAATTTGTGATAGGCTCGGATCACTGTCAAAAAGACTATCAAAGCCCATCAAATGGCAACCCTCTTCATTTCACAAAATTTCAAGTACCATGGCTTGCCAATGTCCATAGTGTAGGATAGAGATCCTAGAATGACCAGTAATTTTTGGAAGGGTCTCTTTGAGAATTTAGGAACAAGGCTAAACTTCTCTTCGGCCTATCATCCACAAACGGATGGCCAAAGTGAAATAGCTAACCTAACAATTCTCGATCTACTAAAAGCCTATGTAACGGAAGTAGATCAAAGATCCCAATGGGAGAAGTACTTACCCTTAGTGGAGTATGCTTACAATAACACTGTACATGCTTCCACGGGAAAAGCACCTTTCGAGGTAATTGAGGGAAGATAAAAAAGTCCCTTGCTACTTAAAGTACATGGGAAGATCTTCGCTGCAGATGAGTATAGCCGAGACCTACAAGAATCTTTTCAAAAGATTAAGGATGCTATCTCTATCTCACAACAAAGGAAAAAGGCTGCTGCTGACAAGCACAGAAGAGCCCAAGCCTTTAAAGAAAATGATTGGGTCTTATTAAAAGTTCCCAAGGCTCGATTAAGGCACACGACGGGCAAGAATCCTACGGGACACCAAAAGTACTATGCTAAGCTAGCAAAAAGGTACTATGGTCCCTTCTAGATTCTTAGGCCAATCAATGAGATGGCCTATCAACTCAAGTTGCCCAATCATTGGCTCATACACAATGCTTTCCATGTGAGCCTATTAAAACCTTACAAAGGAGAGCCACCTCTGTCATGCCAAGGGTAGGACTAGACGGGCACGGCCCCGGCAATGAGCCGGACACACATGCAGTAAAGGGGTCTATATATGGAAGAGGGCGAGGGGCCTATATATAGGATGGTTGGGAGGTTATTCGCATGTCTTTCTACCCGCTGTCCTTACACTGGTATCAGAGCAAGGTGGAGAGAAGGAAGAAGGGTGGAGCCATGGCGGAAGAAAAGCATGGTCTTCTCTCTCTCTCTCTCTCTCTCTCTCTCTCTCTCTCTCTCTCTCTCTCTCTCTCTCTCTCTCTCTTTTTCTTCATGGAGGAAAACCAAGAGAGATCGTGGATGCTTTCGGCAAGACGTGGAAGGCTTGGGTTGCGAGGAGGGGAAGGTCTGACAAGCAGGCAGTGGATTCGGATTCAAGCAAGGCCTGCATGGCTATGGGGAGAGGTCTCAGCAGAGAAGAGGAAGATCGATGGGACCGCGCGTGAAGGGACCCCAATGCATAGCAAGGCCCGTTTTCGACCTGCATAAAATTGCATGCATATGCGCTTGATGGAATCGCCTTGGAATCCTGAGGACTTTTCGTCTCTGGAGAAACCCCGTTTCAGCTCTTCAGGTCGCCCTGGTTCTTCCCCTGTCGCCTACGCAGATCGTGTTGCCCACCATGCCCACTTGTGAAGCTTTTTGGTTCACACTGGCCAGCGTCTAATGTCCAAATTGCCCATTTTTTTTAAGGCTTGGGGTGCATGCACACCCCGTGAAGCTAAACAGGGTTCCGACAAACAGTTGTCGATGAAGTCATGTCAGCAGCAGAAGCACATAACAATTTTTTATTGCTGTGAATATTTGCATATCCTATTGGCATGGTATCCTCGAGCAGCTGCATGCTTGGAGATGTCAACATCGACGCCATGGTTCTTGGCACGGTTTTGGCAGGGCCATAACCTTAACGGTTTAGACACGGCAATCTACATTAGAAGCATGGCTTCTCCCTATGATGGGCATCCGACAGAGTATCTCGATTGAGCATGCTCGTCAGGCAAGGCCTGTGGTTTGGCTTGGTGATGGGGCAAAGCTCCTGGAAAAGACGATATTGTTGATCAATTGGAGGATATGCTTGCCGTGTATACGGACGAACGCCATGCTCATCAGGTTTGTTTTTTCGTAATTCCATGGATTTTCTTAATCTCTGTGACATTTTACTTTGTAGACTTATACGGATAGCATTTCAAAGATTGATCTTTGATGCAACGGCAAGGCCGGTGGCTAATTCGGCTCATGTGTGCAAAGTTGTTTTGCATGGTTGGATCGCTAATCGCCCTGGCCAATTTCAGGGCGACTAGCAAGAGCCCTGAGTTGGACTTGCAAAGAAGCAAGGCTTCTCTACCTATACATCGTTTAACCACACTATGTGGTGATGCAGACACTAATTCTAGGGGTGATGATTGTACAAACAATGGCAATCAAACCTAGCAGGGAATCATGCAAGTTGGGCAAGGCCCTTGACAACATGAAGTAGAGTAGTTATTGAGCATGTGCTTGATAACTCTCGTATGCAATGGAATAAGTGATCACGACTATCATTCATAGAGCCAAGCAGGTATGAGATTCATAACTTGTATGTGTTCTACTGTTTTTCCCTTACATTTACAATTCGACAAGGTCGATTTTTTGTGCATGATCGACAAGGTCGACTATCTTTGCTATGACATCTGTCGCTAATAGCATTTGTTGGCAATGAGGTCAGACATAGTTATATGACGCATGGCTTCTCCTGAGTACTTTGATAGAGCATGCTCGTCAAAGGTTACATTTCGCTTCAAAGGCAAGGCCAAGGGCCAATTTTTTAGTATCTCAAGAAGGCAGGCATGGCCTATTACTGGACTTGTTGAAGGCAGCAAGTTGCTCGGCATGGCCGACTCTTTGTGACTCTTTCTACAATCTGACAGAGGATGCTTGCCACACAGTACTGGTTACTTTCAGTTGACATCACTCGACAAGGTCGATTATTTTCGTCATGATATCTCTATCTCAACAGCTGACTCCGTTGGCTAGTACCACAACATTATTTATGCGAAGCAAGGATTCAAGCTAGGCATTTTGCTTTGAGACTCCCCACGTTCGGCATATGCTATGAGCATACAAACTTGGGAAGGATTTGGCAATATGTTTGCAGGTTATTTCATTACGTGACAGATGGGCGTTTATGATACAAGGGACATATGTGTACATATGACAACTCCCACCCGTGCAGGAGATATGGCTATGAGCCATTGTTAAGCGAGTTTTCTTCCACGAAATCTCATGACAACTGGTCGTAGCAACAACTACCAAGTTAGCCAAGTTTAAGTTTTCCTTGTTTTTTCCATGTTTACACTTTGCTTGGCAATGACTGTCATTGTGCAACGCAAAGTGCTTTGGCAATTTTACATGAAGCAAGGATTCTCCCTTGAGCCAAGGTACTGCCCAATGACTTGGCATCAAGGGCAGTGGCACACACGTTTGAAAAACTGGCAAAATAGGGAATATCACCTCACAGAATCCCTACCAGTTTAGAAGTGCAAGGCACGTATGGTTTTGTTTCTCACGTTTGAGGCCATCACTTTTGCCATGGGCTTAAAATTTTGCATGCACGGCATGCTAGCTAAGTGGATTCAATTCTACCGCCTCATGAAACACGCTTTCGCTATAACACTAGATACTTTGTCAAGGACAAGCTAAGTTCTAGATTGTTTACCATGATTTTTGGGTCGTCACAACCACATACACGGTAGGTGGGTCAGTTTGTGACTTGTTTGTGCTTTCCTGTTACCTCTCTAGATGAGAGAGTCATAGACGAAAATCGTTGCATGCACGTTAAGCATAAGATGCACACGAGCATGGCAATCAACTATACACGTCATAGTCGCTCAAGGAAAGTTCCTCAGCCCAGCATGCTCTTCTTCTCTCTCTTTAAGGGAATAATGAAAATCTTCTAAGAAGATTTTGACACATGTTTTGCTCGTGAGTTAGCCTGAGCCAAGGTGCTCTAACTCTCAGCTAGCACGTGACTAAGATGCTACTCAAATTAGTCTTCATCGGTCCGTCCATTGAACACTAATTTGCATAAGGGCTATGAGCCACACAGGCTAAGAGCCATTTTTAGGCCAAGGGTAAGACCCAACTATTGGCATTCTTCGGGTGATTGTTTTCACGATCAAACAGATCTACCCAAGGAAGTACACATCAATGTTAATGGGCAAGCAAGAGTCTTGTCATTACGGATGATTAAGGTGTCATTTTTGCACTACATGTTTTTAGTGTGACACTCAAGTTGAGTTTTTGATAATCTTCAACTCACATCCGCTGATCTCTACAAGGAAGTATGGATGCAGCAATCAGTTGCGACAGCATGGCTGTCCACCAGAGCTAGGCAGTTCACTTGTGTGGATTCCCTGTTCTCTCTACAGCACTACAGAGTGTCTATGGACATATTGTCTGGGGTACGACCCGGAGGGTGACTGCTAAATCACCCCATAGGCATTGAGGATCACAGTTTGATCTCTCCCAGTTAAACTTTCAAGGAAATAATTTCGCAATCTACCACACGGTAGCGGACGAATTCAACTTTTCGAGTTGATTCCAATCATTATGTATACGGTTAACTATGTTGGTTACCGTTGCCTGCTAGTTGAGCAGTTTCTACAAAGGGTCTTACCAAGGGGTTTGACTACGTAGATGTTAACCAAAGGGGTTGGATTGCATAGGCAACACCCACGGTTTCCAATGCAAGTCATATAAATACGCTTGAATGTTTCAAAGCCATGCAAAGGGCATGTTGGAACATAGTATTTTGGACCGTAGCGTCCACTATACCTTATGCTGTTACGAACCTAGTTGTAGGGTTCGATTTGGCACATGTTGTCACATGGGATACAACATGGTCTAGGAACTCAAGGAGTTCAGTTTAGCCAGTGTGGAGCATGATAATGAGGGTCCCTCTCACTCTTGTCGCGGAGTGTTTGCAGTTACCTCCACACACAAGTACCAACTCGTACTTGATGGATGTCGCTTTTCTTGATATCCTTGTTTGAGACATATTCCACATGTGGAGAATATGAGTCTCTTGGACTGACAATGGAGCCACCTTTTACCAATGTGTCGCGACGAAGTCCCTAGGTGCTGGTCGCATCTGTTGGTTCGACCATTTTAAGCACACAGTATCAGGAGAAATTTTAGTGGCCGGAAATTATCGGGTACTAAGTACAAACTTGTTACGATTCCAAGTGTTGTGAAACCACCTTAACGGAGGGTTGTTTCTACATATAGCTAAGTATGCTATGTACATGAGAATGTCTCATGGTTGGTACCTAGGTGTGATCGGGTTGTCACATTCTATTATGGTCCAAATTTGTTGCAAAACTTTCACGTACGTACCGTGGAAAGTCTTGTCATGGAATTGCGGTTCGGATATGTTTGTTAAATGCATGCACACTAGGTGTTATGGGCCCTAGTGTTTACCATAAATTTATTCGGAGCGGCATGAAAATTCCTGGACATTATTGTTTCTGCAATTTTTTGCACTGCCAGTGCAATCTCTCTTGCAGATTTAGTATGAGTTTACACCCTGCCATACAAGGTGATGGCTGAGTATGGGTGTTCGTGATTGGCTGCTTGAAATTCCAATCTGCTTTCAACATAGTTGATTGTCTCCATTCCATATCGAGTATATGGCTGGATACTCAATGATTGAGTCATAGTTTGTCGTCAGTCGTGGGCGACTGTCTGTAAGTGGTTGGGGGAAAGCATCTCACTCTTACTGTTGCTATTCATCCCGCGTAGGATGGGCAGCTTACAAGCATTCTATTTGGTACTAAAGGATATGCAAAGTGCATACGTTAGTAAAGCACGCTAAAGGATATGCTAAGTGCATACGTTAGCAAGAAGTGAAACAACTAGATCGGTTACTTTTCTGGTTTGGAGTTTGCTTCCTATGATGAAAGCCATGTTACAGCTAGTTCTAGTCTCTGCCTGTTATTCTCAAGTTATCAACCTTAATCATCAGTTTGGATGAGGTTGACTATTGGCAAGAAACCACCGCAAGTCAAGGACTTGGTTGCTGCTAATGAATATGTCAGCATAGTACTTTCATGGAAAGATGAGCCGAGGTTATATTGCACATTCCAGTACCTTCAGAAAGTCTGAAACCTGGATATGCATTTAAACACCTCTTAGTTGTGATAACTCGTTTAGCATTCTCAAGTGAGTTCTAAATGGAGCCTTCACGCTCTTTTGATTATGAGTCGGTTAACCAAGACGGTTGCACAGGGACAACAATGTAGAAAATCAAGATGTTCCTCTTGATTTCATTGCACCTCCCAATGAACCGGGTTCCGATTCAACGAACCGTTGGATCCATGAGGGATGCCATGGTGGAAAACATTAGTGTTCTTATGAAGATACCACCACTTGTGTTTTCAAGGACAAAAACGCTTCTCCAAGGGGGGAGTAATGTCATGCCAAGGGTAGGACTAGACGGGCACAGCCCGGGCAATGAGCCGGACACACATGCAGTAAAGGGGTCTATATATGGAAGAGGGCCAGGGGCCTATATATAGGATGGTTGGGAGGTTATTTGCATGTCTGTCTACCTGCTATCCTTACAACCTCAAGAACCAACTATTGAAGACAAGGTACTAAGAGGCGGTAAGACTATCAAACGATATCCATTCTCCGACATGAAGACAAGGTACTAAGAGGCGGTAAGACTATCAAACGATATCTTATTAAGTTTAAGAATTATCCTTTTGAAGATGCTAGATGGATGCAAGGCATACAATTAAAGGATAACCTAAACCTTGTCAATGCTTACAATGCTTCCCAAGAGTAAGCAAATGTACAAAATGTTAAAAATGAACAAAGTTTTTTGTCTTATAAGACTCTCTTTTTCTTTATTGTGCACAAAAATGAAGTAGTATGCATGCTTAGATCAAGTTTGCGGAGACGACGT
This sequence comes from Adiantum capillus-veneris, assembly GCF_014529385.1. Classification (NCBI taxonomy): domain Eukaryota; kingdom Viridiplantae; phylum Streptophyta; class Polypodiopsida; order Polypodiales; family Pteridaceae; genus Adiantum; species Adiantum capillus-veneris. The sequence goes on from NC_140935.1 coordinate 109,260,579, forward strand.
CTCCCAAACACCAAGTAGAGCTTGTCACTCTACTATGGAAGACTGATAGGACTAATGTGCAGACATGCTTGTGGAAGCCTCAGGATCTCAAGCGCCAAATGGACTAGTCATCCATTGTGGAATGATGTCGTAGGGTAACATAGGGATCCTCTACCCGCTAAGAAAAGGACTCATGAATATGATTTATCTTCTCTACACCATAGTCGAGGACGACTATGATTTCAAGAGAGAGGTAATGTCATAATAATCAATATCTAATTCTCCTACATGATTTTCTCATGTTTAACTGATCATTTAATATGGGGAAGTACCAGGGGAGAAAAAGCTAGAACATTGGTTAAGCTAGCAGACCGGCCACAGTAGGGATCCAAAGGAGGGAAAATAGGGATCCAAAGGGGGGGCCATCTGCAAAAGATCCATGTGCAACAATGGGCTAAAAAGAAACTAAGGTTCAGCCCATTAAGACTTCCAAAATGCTAAGGTTCCAAAATTCAAAGGTTGTGTCCAAAGGTCAACCTTAAGGGAATTGGATGCTTTGTGTGTGTACAAAAAAGTCTTCGCAATCCCTACTTGGGAGGGGGCGAGCCTTGCATGTAGGGTATGAGAGAGAAAGCCACACACACACACACACACAAGCTCCCTTTACACAAAGGGAATGAGGGACACATGTCAGCTCCCTAGCCCAGATGCCCACAAGGTGTACCCAATTCCTATTGGATGGCCTTGGATGTGGAACAATGAGAATTAGGCTAGAGTAAATCTAGTTTAATTAATTTAAAAACACTTAATAAAAGAACCAATGAGAATTAAGTCCTCTAGAAGACTATTGGACAGTCTCCCAAGGGGTCCAATGAGCATTCAGCAGCCCAATGGCCTGCCTGATTCCTATTGGCCAGGAGGCAAAGGGGTCCAATGAGAGTTTAGATGAATTATTAAATTACCTAAATCTCTCACAAAAGGGGAAAGGGAGAGACATGTCAGAAGGCTATCACTTATGCTGCTTAATAGTCATTGGCTTGACCTGGGGAGGTCCAATCAGGGTAGAGAAAGAGCAAATAGCAAGAGGGCTCGCCCAAGAGAGAGAGAGGGGGCTGATTTTTGCAAGGAATTATCACACACACACTCACACAATCTCATGTGTGAAGTAAAGAAGACTATCTCTTCCCAAGCTTTAATGGAGAGCTCATCACCTACTCCAAGCTTGTGAGATAGAAGCCTACATCGACACACTCTTGGCATGTGGATGCAAATCCAACCAAGATCCAAGCTTCAATGCATGCTCATCTCCTCTACCATGCTAATTACTAAGCTAAGCTATGCTAATATGAGTGATTATGTGAGGAGATGTACATCTTTCTCGTAAGATACTCCTTCTTCCTCTCAATCTACTCTCATACCCTGCTAGCTCTAACCATCTTTGGGGTCTTGGGTATGAGACCGGGGATAATTGATGTTGTGTTTGCTAAGTGTTTTGCTTAGTGCATGAAGCTTTCATCTTCATTGCACTAGCTAGTCTTGAAGGAACACAAAGAATTGTATTGTAGAATGTCTCTCTTGATGGGAGAAACCATAATACAAAGCCTTTTGGAGGGGGGACCGGCTCCATGCAAATCCGGTCCTCAACTGTTGTCAATAGCATAATTTCTCTCTCTTTTGAAAGTATTGTTCATGCTATCTAACTAGGTGTTATGATTTTTGTTATTCTCTCCACCCAAGCACTCTTGTAATTCTCATTAGGAATCTATTCTAATGAAATGCCCACTATGTTCATGCTAATTTCCGCTACACACAAGTTTTAGGCCATTAAATGTTACAAACTAATATCTAATTCTGCTAAAATTAATGATTTTCTCATGTTAAACTGATCATTTAATATGGGGAGACACCAGGGGGAGCAAAGGCTAGATATTGGAAAGGCTGCCAGACCGGTCTCAACAGGGATCCAAAGGAGGGAAAATTGGGATCCAGAGAGGATGGTTGCTAAAGAGCAAAGTGCATCAATGGAGTTTAAAAATACCTTTGGGTTCAACTCCGTTAAGACTAGAGGTGGACCAATGAGGATTAAGCTAGTGTAAATTAAATTTCTTATTTTAGAAATGCTTGATAAAAGAACCCTAAAAGAATATTGGACAATCAAAAGGTCCAATGAGAAATAAGCAGCCCACAAATTTGCTTAATTCTTATTGGCCAGAAGACTAAAAGGTCCAATAAGAATTTAGATAATCAAAATTAATTATTTAAGCTTTTACAAAAGGGAAAAAGGGTGGACACTTGTCACAAAGCTCTTGACTTGGCATCTCAAGTGTTATTGGTTGGCTAAGCTTTTCAAGGGCCAACAGGGAGCCAACATGAGTAAAAAGCTTTCTCAAATGCTATTGGCTAAGCTTTTCGAGGGCCAATAGGAAGCCAGCCTGAGTAAAAAGCAATAGGGGTCTCCCAAGAAGAGAGCGAATACTGATTTTACAATGCATTATGGCACACACACTCACACAAACTCATGTGTGAAATAAAGAAGACTATCTCCTCAAGCTTTAATGGAAAGCTCATCATCTACTCCAAGCTTGTGAGAAGGGAGGCCTACACCAAAAACTCTTCGTTTTGTGATGCAAATCCAACCAAGAGCCAAGCTCCAATGCATGCTCATCTCCTCTATCATACTAATTACTAAGCTATGCTAAGCTATTAAGAGTGATTATGTGAGGAGAAATACTTCTTTCTCGTAAGAATACTCCTTCTTCCTCTAGATCTACTCTCATACCTAGCTAGCTCTCATCATCTTCAAAGGTGTGTGAGGTCTTGGGTCTGAGACCATGAGGGAATTGATGTTGTGTTTTCAAGTGTAATCTTGGTGCTTGAAGCTTCCATCTTCATTGCACCAGCAAGTTATTGATGGAACACAAAGTATTGTATTGTAAAATGTCTCCCTTGAGAGGGGAAACCTATAATACAAAGCCTTATGGAGGGGGGACCGGCTCCATGTACATCCGGTCCTCAACATTTCTCTATCTTTTTGAAGTATTGTTCATGCCTAATTCTAACGAGTTGTTATGCTTTTTTTGCTCTCTCTCCAACCAAGCACTCTTGCTATGCTCATTAGGAATCTATTCTTAATGAAATGCTCACTATGTCTATGTTAATTTCCGCTACACATAAGTTACTACCCCATTAAATGTTACACATCCTAACCATAGCTAGCGAGAAAGCATCACAGCATCATTACATTGATGGCACTTCATTTCAAAGAGGGACAACTCCATATTCAGTTGTTGCCTATCCCCAATAGTTATTTCCTCAAGGATCAATAGTTTTGAATTCCAATGAGAAACTATTACATAGTCTTCACATGGAGCCATCTTACGATAAGAGTAGTACCGCCTATTCTTTGTGAGAGCACTCTGCGAGCTGCACTCCTCCGCTTTCGACAGCTATAGGGTCATTCATGTCACCTCTTAGTATCAATGGCACTGTCCCTAAGGACAAGAGCTCTGTCTTTCGGCAAGTATTCAGAAGTGACCTCTCTCTCTCTCTCTCTCTTTCTCTCTCTTAGCAAGAAAAATTGCGCAGGTAGAAAGTTTGATGAACCTGACAGAAGATGTCATAGTTCTGGAAAATGACATTTCTCAAAGCGAAGGTAAGTAGTTGCTCTCTTGTTGGTTTTAAGGGTGAAGTTTTTTTCTAAGCTGGCATGATACTTGGAGGAATTATTGATTTGAAGGTAGGATGTGTAACATTCTTGTAGATCATATGTGAATGTTTGCTTGGGCGTACAATTTATTTGTTCGTCTTGCATTTTTTGTAATTGCAACAATTGTATGTCATTTGCATGGTTCTTAAACTACTTATTTTGGTTATGTCCCCAGGAAGTCCAAGAGCAAGAGAATAATTAGAGTGCCTACTATTAGTGCAAAAATGGCAGACATACCGCCAGATGATTTCTCTTCAGGGCTCGCCTCATCCTAGGTTTGTTAGAAATTCTTTGTCGGCTCGTACCGTAACTTATGATGGTGATCATAGTCATGGGCAAATGCTGACCGAGAATAATATGATAGTAGGTACATGGTGGACTCTTAGAAATACAGATTTTAGATGCCATCCCTGGTTTGTGCCTCAAGCACTTTGGAAAACACTTCAGGAGAGTCTTACCATTCGTTTTTGAGTAGCATTATACCCACACAGCCTCCGGACGGCCTTTTAACTATAAAGACTCAGCTTGGGGTTGTAGTTACGTAGCTCTGTTTGTTTTCTATTTTAAGGATGCAACAATAGCAGTGGATTGTTCCCACTGACGCAAGAATGTGTGGTGCGATGGCAGCTTCGTCAATGCTGCGGATTTCTCATTTTGCTTCTTCTATGTTTTTAGGTTCAGAGTTGTTGTAGTATGCTTGTGGTTTGGTTCGCTGCTTCGGGGCAATAGCATCAAACTAAGCATTCCTATGATTCGACCAAATTAAAGTAGGCCACTATGATCTCTTCCATGGCCATGTGCGGATGTAACTGAGCCATGTAACCAACTCATACATGTGAGTAGTAAGATTCTGTAGGGCAATTTCCTGTGTGAGAGAGAGAGAGAAAGATGATGCACACAAGCCTATCAACAGAAGATACATTGCCTGCCGCCGATCATCATGCGACACATAGACAAAGAATATTGAAAACAATTAATTTTTGGTTTTTGGTAACAAAGGCTGTCACATGAGCAAATTTCTTTAAGAGGCTCACCAGGCACAATTGTGCAACTATGCCAAAATCAGCATAGTTACAAAACCTCGAGCACAATTCTAATATGCCGACCCTCTGCTCTCACGTGACCATGAGATAGACTTAGTTATTTGTTAGATAACTGAAAACTAAGCCTTGTGTGACCATTGGCTAATTGACATCGCAATTTTATAGGGGATCTATGGTTGCAAATTGGCATCACATGTCGGCCAAGATCATAACCGTCAATCTCAAGTGGGAAATTGCTGTAAACTTAAGCGAACGTGAACTTGTTGTGAACTATATGTTAACTCCACAAGCTATGTGCACTACATTATGGTGGTGTGAACTAAACTATATGTGAACATGAACTGGTTGTGAACTATATGTAAACTCCACAAGCTATGTGCATTGCATTATGGTGGTGTAAACTAAACAAGCTATTTGCACTAAATTATGGTATTATGGTGGTGCGAACTACATGTGAACTTGGTGTAAACTCAAAGTGAAATCGGTGTGAGCTAGGATCGCGAACGAACCAATTTAATTCTATCGCTTTGATTCTTCGTCGTAAACATTTCATGGAAGCTTCATCACTTCATTGGAGAAGCCCAAGTAGTTATTTGAGGAGGGGAAACCCTAATTGGAGGCCTCACAGTCTCAACCATGTAGTGGAAGCAACACAGGACTGCACTAGCACCCTGTAAAGGAATGGCTCTATCTCCTTGATCATATGCCCAAATTTCCCACACAACTTAGGCAATGATGGCACCGTCATTGCTGTGGAATTTTGAGCTATTTTTGACCATTTTAAGGCCATTTTTAGTCATTTTTTGTCCAAAAATGTCCCTTTTTGTCCGTAAAAAGCCAAAACCAGTTGGAAAAAATCCCTAAATTTGTGGAAAATCCCCATTGATCTCAAATTTCATCTTGAACCTCATTTTCCCACTTGGTAAGCACTTTGAACACGTCTTTTACGTCCTCGTACGAAACCCGCTATTTTGGGTCGAGATTGTCCGCATCGAACTTTCTAGGCAAAACGAGCGTGCCACTTCGATACACTTGACATTTTTACATTTCTAAAGACAAATAGACATATATTTATTCAAAAAAGCATGCCATAGTGCCACGTCTAGGCCCTCGCCCGCCCGACAAGGTATGTACACGATTGCAGTCATCGTGGCATCTATTTTCGCATATATCACACTATGTACATTATAGCATTTGGTCCCACATGACAAAAGCATTGAGACTGAGGTAAATACTTTAGTTACACATTATTAACATGCCATGGCACGACATCCACCCCCTTGAAACTTGCACATCCTCCGACATATGCCACATATATCTTTTGCAAGTTCAGTCTTCATTTAAGTCAATATATATATCAATTTTGTCATCACTTGCAACAAAATCTAACGCATCATCCTCTCGTTCTTCATCCGCATCCATAACATTCTCATGAGAGACTTGTGAGTTAAAGGGATCTATATTACCTCTTATTTTAAATAACTTGATTCTTTTCCCTGCGATGGGAATCTTCATTTTTGTCCCATCTAGTTCATGCAAGGTGTAAGTCGCATTCCCATGTACATGTTGAACCACGTAAGGACCAAAACATCTCTTTGAAAGCTTTCTTATTGTTGAATGATGGTTGTCAAGACTACTGTCATACACCAACACCCAATCACCTTCCTCAACAGGTTTAGGTTAAAGAATATGCCTCTTATCAAATCTGTCTTTATTATTTAGCCTTGCATCTTTCAATCGTGCTACTGCATTCTCAATATCTTGAGGCCTTCTTTTTAATTCTTGTATGCGCAAAGCAATAAGGTCTCCCCTACTCATTCCATCTTCCCAAGGTAATACATTCCATGTGGGAATAACATCCTCAATTGACATTATAGGTTTCTGACCATACATCAACTCAAAAGACATATAACCAGTAACTGAGCTATGAGTTGTACAATCAAACCATAAAGCATAAGGCAATAACATAGGCCACTCTCCCATTTTACCTTTGCATGCCTTAGCCAAAGCTTGAATAATAGGAGGATGCCGACGCTTCGATTTACCATTTCCCTCACGATTATATGCAGCAGTGAGAGCAAGTTCAATGCCCAACCTAGAGAAAAACTCCCTTGCTTTGTCAGCATCCAACTCACCCCTATCCGCTGTTATTTTCCCAACACAACCATAATGGCTAATTACATCATCCAAGAGGAACTTACATACCCCTTCTGTGCTTTTTGTTCTTAGAGCACGACCTTCAACTTGATTGGTTGAGTCTTCTCGTGCAAGCACTATGTATCTCATTTTCTGTAAATGACTCAAGTGCATTTGACAGACAAACATGATCACCCTCAGCATGAGAGATACTATAGAACTGTGTGCCTACATCATCGCCCTCAACAACCATGTCTTCTTCACTTTCATACCTTGCTCTTGAAAGCATATCCGCATCTGGATTATCTTTCCCTGCAATATGCTTAAATTTCTGGAGTCAAGGACTTTATGTAGGCAATCCATCTCAACATAGCAATGTCGGGAGTTGAGCAACTTGTGATCATTCCAAGAAGGGGTAGACAATCAGTCTCCACTATTACATTTGTTCCTATTAGATACTCTTTCTCACATTTCAAAGTTGTGACTACTCCCCATAACTCTCTTTTTACATGTGGATAGTTGCGTTGACGAGCACTTAGGACTTTTGCTACAAATCTCACCACATATCGCTTGCCATCATCATCATCTTGCCCAATCGCCCATCCAATTCCTGTGGGGCTAGTATGGGACTGTCACAATTACATATCTTCCACATTCATAGTTTTCTTTCCTCAAAGTTGGAGACATAAGCATCAACTTCTTTCATTTTCTCATGGCATGGGTATGCATTTCTTCCCATTGAACCTTTTGGTTCTTTCTCAAAAGTTGATACTAAGGTTCTGCCACATATGCATAATGCGGAATCCAGATAACATAAAACACGCATGCACCCAAGAACCTTCGAACGTCAATGACATTTTTACATTTCTCTTTCATTCTTTGAATTACATTAATCTTTGCAGGATAAGGCCTTCTGCCATATGGCTCGCACATATGTCCCACAATAAGAACTTCACTCACACTAAACACTGATTTATGTCCAGACAAGGTAAGTTTCACCTCTTCCGACCTTGACAAGATATTATCACAATATGGTTTGCCACATACTTTCGGCACCCCCTCAAGTCTAGAGCCACATCTTTATCACTTATATCACATCCTTTGATCGACACATCATCAAGGAAAGACATTATAATTTGCCGTATGAAGTCACGTAGGACTTTTGTTCATACCATTCATCATATGTACAACTGAATTAGTTGCCCCCTGAGGTAAGGTGCACATCCTTACTAAATCCAAGGGTGTCCTCATGGTAGTCAGGTCCCTGCTTTCCATTTCTAGTTGGAAATGATCATACCCTGAGTACAAATCTCCCATAGAATATATTGTCCTTCTTGCAAATTCCTCTGCAAACTCACCGGCAATTGGCCCTATACCCACATTTTTTATTGTCACCTTATTTACAGGTTGCATATCCTGAATAAAGCGTAAAGAACCATTTTTCTTCGGAATTGTGAACCACCTGTTTGAATATGGAGCACAAGAAGGCTCCAAAATACCCATCTTGATCTTTTCATTAAGCAACTCAATGAGTTTTGGCAAATGAGCCTTTGGAACAGGAATAGGCCTCAAGTTCCAAGGTACATCAGGGATAGTGAAGATCACCATAGGAGCAACAATGGATGGATCAATACAACCTATCTCGTACGGCTCAAATGCAAAAGCTTCCCCGTGTTTGGCAAGCATGTCTTCAAAGCATATCTTTTCAGCTTTTGTCAAGCTGTCCTCGCAACCAACCTTTAACTCCTTCAAAGAATCCTTTGTGAGCTTGTGTCCAATCTTGCTTGGGTCACGAAGGCTAGGTTGCAAAGTAGCTTGCTCCATCTTATTTGTGCAATCTTTTGATAGAGGTAATGCCATTGGTTTCACTTTCTTTGCCACAGACTTATACTTAGTCTCCACTCGTACATCAACACCTTGAGCATTTTTTAAATCCTCAATGACTTTGTACATTTCTATTGAGCAAACTTTCACAACCTCACTTTCCATACGCAAATTGCAATCCACTAAAGACTCCAAGTCTTGCATAGTATCCACAAACGAACACTCATCAAACACACCTGCAATGCATTCACCATCTTCTATCAAACCATTCATGTTCAAACCTCTTTGTACACTATTTACATGTTGTCGTTCACCCCACTTGAAGTCCTCACACTTTCTAAAAGCAATAGATCCATAAGTTGTTAATCCTACAAAACCTATAGAAAAATTTTCCTTTGCATATACATCATGCGAGAAATTTTCTCTTCTTGTACCATTGCAATCCTTCTCTACAATGGTACATGGCCAAAACCCCTCATATCCCTGTAGTCCTTGAACTCTTTATTTGTCTTTGGCAAGGGTTTCTCTCTAAGACTTTCACGATTCCTTTCATGGTCCACACAAACAGTAAGGAACTGTACTGCACGCTTTCCATCCCTGCTTCTTATTCTTGCATAAGCTAACCCATCATCCATCACCTTGGTTTCCATGTGAGTAGCAGTGATGTATGGCTGCCCAAGGATAAGAGGGTATGTAGACATCTCCTGCATTGAGAAAATCTGGTCATCTTTCACATCCCCTATAGTCACCTTAACATTTGGACAACTCCCCTAATGAGTTGTTTGTTGCACGAATCATCCATCCATGATTTATATCAATTGACCATTTTCCTTTTTGATAAAGAATTTTTGACATGAGGTTAATTTCTGACCCATGATCTATCAACACAATGTATGGCTCTTCTAAGTCTCCCACTTTTACCACAGTCTCAGTAGTTGCTCTTGCCCAGTGACTCTTCAAGTAGTAACTCTTATGAGTGGTCTCAACTTCATCTTCATCATCCAAGAAGCGAACGTGTTTTACTTCTCCCCTAGAATTGTAGCATCCAACAATAGTTTCTTCACCTTGCTCGCCATAGACCTGTACACCATGTGCATTTAAAGTCTCTTCTTCACCTTGTACATGGATAGATTCAGTAAGAGACTGCTGCTTACTCTTGATGATATCAATTATCTCTTCATGGAACTCCCTCTTTGCTATTCCAAGGACTTCACCCAAGGTAAATTCCACCTTGATGTTCAAAATCCTCTCTTCCAAAACCTTTTTGAGATCTATCATTGCCGCTGTGTCAGATTGGAGCTTGTAGGCTGGACCCTTTGCTTTAGCTTTCATTGCTTCTTTCTTCTTTTCTTTAGAGGCTTCTTGCATAGGCACTTCGGGGACATGCATCTGTTGCGGGGAAGGTGATCTAGGAGGCACTGCGTCATTTCTACCTCCACTCCTTGTCACCCACTTTGAAGGCCCTTCATCCCCATTCTCACGCCTACGTTTCTCTTCAACATTGGCCTCATTTACTTGACATTTGGCAATGTATGCATGCATTGACAAAGAGTCCAAAGGGTCATTCCAACCTGTTTCAAGCCGAATGCAATCTCCATCTTCATGTAAAACCTCTGTAGTCAATTTAACCTTCATAGCAGACTCTATAGCGCATGGCCATAGCTCTCCAATACCATTAAATTCCTCTTCTCTAACTTTGACGAATCCTTTTTCCTTAATAGTATCCACCTTCAACCCATAGGCGGCTACCTCAACCATTGAGATGCACGGCTAGTAGCCATGTCATCAACTAGTTTCTTCATCCTGCCTTTCCCAAAGTTTGTCCCCAAGAGCTTACGTGTTTCACTTAAGTGAATTTTTCCATCTTTAAAGAAAGGAAGCTCCTTTGTCAAAGCGCCTTTAAAACTTTCACAATCCCTCCTTCCATGGTCATTAGTATCACACCCTATGCATCTATTGAAAAATCCTTCTCTGGTTTGAGGTCATTGCCCTATAGATTGACCCGATGGTTGCCCCTTTTCTTCTAGCCTTGTAAGCTTTAACTTGAGCTCTTACATTCCCTTGACAATATCATCTAGAATGGACTTGTCACTCTTTGGAACCACAATCACAGGCTTTATAGGAATCTTAGGAACACTTAGGGCTTGAGTAGGGTTGACTATCATCTTGTCTCTTCATCGTTGTCACTTAGCTAGAAGTGAAATGGAGTCTTCGACCTCATTCCAATTGGTCTTCAAACCCTATTCCGCATCCTTATCCTCAAGTAGTAGCTCTAACTTCTCTTGAATCTCTTTACCTGCAGCATACAAAAAGAGATCTGTCTTCTTTGAGTTTAGTGTAGCCTTGACAATTGATCATATCGGCGTTCAAATTCCCTTAGCAATTCAGTAGGGAAAGCCCCTCTTTTGACCGAACTACCAACTCTAAAAAAGTCCTCTTTGTTACCCTTTTGGAGTCCTCCATGAAATACTCTTCCTTCAAGGCTAATTTGAATGCTTCCCAATTTTCCCCATGCTCATTTCTAATTCCCCTTACATGCTCTCTGATCTCGGGAACCACAACTAGTTCAAACCTTTGCACCATCTCTGCTTTGGGCACTCGATGTAGCTCCATCTCCTTTACATATCCACAAAGATAATTTGTTACATCTTTACCTTTAAATTGTTCCATTTTCTTCACCAGAGATTGAATCCCTTTGGTCGAGGAAAGCTCCCTCCTTTCCGCAGCTTGCTGCTGCTGCATAAACACTGCAAAAGCTTGAAACATTTTCATTGTGACTGGATCAAACCGACCCCCTTCTCTTGTTGCTCCATAGATTTAAGCCTTTATTTTGAGACCTTAAAAGAAGCTTTTGAACCCTCACTCTAGCCTACTTCACGTCGGGTTCACCAAAAATGTGTCAAGAAGTGCGCAGTGTGACTAGGAAAGCGCCGGCGGGCCTCTGATTGTCACGGATCCGTAACAAATTCAAGCAAGGCGTAGATGATTTAAAGCCAAAAACACACTAAAAAAGAACAAAACTCCAACCATGAAAGCTCCACTTTGAAAATGAACCAGGATCAACTCAAAATTCTTGTGTGTGTGAAGATTAGGTGTAGCATATATCACACTATGTACATTATGGCATTTGGTCCCACATGACAAAAGCATTGAGACTGAGGTAAATATTTCAGTTTCACATTATTAACGTTCCACGACACAATAGCGGTCCACAATCAACAATAATCTGGAACCATAGATCCCCTCCAAAAGAGGAAGTGTCAAATAGTGATGTGGATGGACAAGGAGGTGAAGTCGTGGCCCAAATGAGCATGTTTATTTTTTACCTGCATAAAACATATAAAATATCAATTTTTTTGAAAATTATATTAAAAATTTAAATTACAACTCATTATTTACCTTTATAAATTGAGGCGGATCATATCAATACTTTGGAAAAATTGCAAATAGAGCCAAATTCTCAAATGAGTTCTATATACAAAGTACGAGGGTTTTTTTTGTGCCACATCTGTACTTGTAAAAGAGCATTACAAAACAAATTTTTATCTATCCTAATGCTCTTCTTCCTCATCCTTGTCCTCGTCCTAAGCTGCATGCATTGAATCGCCTTGGCTCTTCACCAACCAAAGAAAATTTAGATAAATCAATAGCCCAAATTAACTTTTAATTTAATATTCATTGTCTAATTATACACCTACCACTTGTAGCGTTCTGACTGTTGAGTCGTATTTCTCATGAGAGATATTATGATTTTCCAACAACCATCGCCAAGTATCGAACTGTGTGTGTCTCTCTCGATACTTGACCATCTCTCTAGTAGGACGGATCAGAGTGATATTTTCCTAAGTTAACATTATCCAAAAAGGTTGCAGAAGCTAGAACACTTTGTTATCCGAACTTGCACAATTAAAAATAACTTACATATTTAATTTTCCAGGCTGCTTTGCCTCCCGAACCATAGAGTATAAGATTTTGTGTAGCATGGGATTTGTGTTGTTGACTATGATCCCATTGCAGCTTGCTCAGACATTTTCTTACATTGCCCACTACCACTCTGCATCTGTCATGTTTCTACCACAAAATTTCCTGTCTGGATTTGCGACGTGTTGGCCGCTGTGCGTTGTACACTTGATTGCTTATTTTTATAAAATATTTTGATATCCCTCTAGCCATTCTGTGGAGCAACTCTAGTCAAGGGCATTTGGAAATCAAGTATGCAACGCTTCCTCAACGTAGCGTGCATGATTGGGCACTTGGTCCTTGAATTTTATAAAGAAATTCTTATACGTTGAGTGTAAGAATATGTAGATGGCACCAAAATGCATTGCCATGTGCAGTCCTAGTCCACCTTGCCACCATACTTTACCCTGTAGTATCACCCATGTGTGTTTGGCATGGGAGCGTCAGTGTCCTCGTCCTCAGTGATTGCAGCAGCACGCTCTGAAACACGTTGTGAGCAGGATGAAAACACACACAACGCCTCTATAATGACCCGACACACACTCTTGGGAAGATACACACACACACACACACACACACACACACACACACACACTATGGGGCACCACTCGGATTACACAACACACCTGGCCGAGACAGGGAACACACCTCTGGAGTGAGAGGAGAGAGACTATCCACTTGCCCACTCCACACAAACACACACACACACACACCCAAAAAACTCAGCTCAAAAGAGGAGAATTTCTGATGTTTAGATACAATTGAGCTTGGGCCAACACCAATGGGGAAAATAGCTCACACAATATAGGTAAAATAAGCCAGATACAATCATGAACTAGAGCAGAAACTTCGTTCATAGGAGAAACTTACACAGAAAAACAGCAGGAAAAGAGTGAGAAATTTGGCAAAATGGACAGCGCCATCGCGTCCGGAACGGCCCAAAACCCCAGTCTACAATGTCAAAGTGCTCAAATCCGACCTCGGATGAGCAGTTTACGGCCAAAATAGGCTCCAAAATGAGCAAAAACACACCTGCGCCTGTTCCTCCTCTCTTCTCCACGTTTTTTCTGGTCTTCTCTCCCGTTTTTCAGTTCCCACACTTCGCTTTATTACTTGGGCACCCTTGGCCTTTTAGATGATCTCAAACGGACCCCGAACAGGCCATAAACTGACCTCGCAGTGCATAGTTGTCACCCTTTTACATCATTCGCACACCTGGCACTCAGCTTTTTCCAATAATGCATCTCGCCACCATGTGAAGTGGCCCCAAAAAGTGGTCCTAATGATGACCTTTCTGCATAACTCTCACAAGAAAACACCCACGTTGTGTCCGTCCTCATCCGCGTGCAAATATTGACCTCGTTCGCCCTCCTGACGCCACTAGATGCCATCTGACGCACCTGCTGACCTCATGTCGTCGGCCCGCGGATAGCTTTCTCGAGAAGTTTTACGTGCTACCAACTCCTCCTTATTGTAGAAAAAACACACTAGTACCTGTAATAGTGAAAATCGATGCACTATGTACACCCTGTCCTACCTGTACATACGTGGGCCCCACGTAACCACCTGGCTATGGAAATTGGGTAATCCTTTATTCGATGCACCATGCATGTGTATGTACATATGCGCAATCCCTTGCTCAAAAAAACTCTATAACGACCCAACACACACTCTTGGGAAGATACACACACACACACACTCACTATGGGGCACCACGTAACCACCTGGCTATGGAAATTGGGTAATCCTTTATTCGATGCACCATGCATGTGTATGTACATATGCGCAATCCCTTGCTCAAAAAAACTCCTGACATAATTTGCCCATCCCCTAGCCTGCTAGATCATTCATGATCAACAGCAGCAAAGAGAGATATGAGACTCGCCGCATCACAGGTCTCCTCATCCTTCACCAACATTGCTTGCTCCACAGACAGCTCATCTTGCTCCACCATCATCAATCTAGCATGATACAATTTAAGACGCAATCCATTTACCCTTGACTTATGTAGAACACCATCCAGGTTAGCCAGCTGATATGTGCCATTTGGAAAACACTCCACTACCTTGAAAGGGCCTTTCCACTTAATTTGAAACTTCTTTTGGAAGGTTTTGTCCAGCTTACTGTTGTAGCGCAAAACCAAGTCATGCTTCTTGATACCCTTACTTTTGACCTTTTCATTTATCTTTGCCAAAGCCCTATCTTGCATCTGCTCATAATGTTCCAATGCACTCATCCTATCCAACTGAACCTCTTGTAGGTGTAAGAGCCTCTCTTTGAATGCATCACTAGGCGGCCCAAGCAACTTCTCTAACATCTTGACCGCAGGCAACTCTACTTCCACAGGCAATAGTGCTTCTTTTCCATACACCAAATGAAATGGAGTAAACCCTGTACCTGTCTTCACCGAAGTACGGTAAGCCCATAATGCACTAGGCAATTCCAAATCCCAATTCTTTCCTTGGTGCTCTGTCACTTTCGAAAGAATCTGTACCAACTCACCATTGAATCTTTCATTTAAGCCATTACAGTGTGGGTAATAAGGAGTGGTATGCTGGTACCTAATCTTCATCTTTGTGCATAAGAAGTCTAGCAGTTTAGCTCTAAATCCTGGCCCCTTATCTGAAAGTAGCTCTAATGGCACCCAAACTTGTAACATATTTCATCATACACAAATTTTGCCACATCCTTTGCAGTGATCTGTTTTACTGCTATAGCCTCTGCCCATCTAGAGAGATAGTCCACTGCCGTCAAGATATAGCTTTTGCCCCTGCTTGTGATAGGTAACGGGCCTATTGCATCAATCCCCCACTTTTCAAACACATCAAACGCCATAATGGTTTTTCGTAGCTCTGGCTTCAACACTCTCTTCCCAAATGCTTGACACCTATTGCAAGACCTACACCAATGGTGAACATCCTTGTGCAAAATAGGCCATACATACCCCTCTTGCAAAATCTTATGCAAGGTGATCTTTAGAGCAAAATGGCCACCACATGCGCCTTCATGATTCTCTTCCAACACTCTGTAAAGCTCCTCCCGCCAAGGTACATGTCTCAACACGAGATCAACCCCTTTCATGTATAAGACATCACCAATCAATTTGTACCTGTATGCTCTACGCACAAAGCCATACTTCTTAGACTTCTGAATCTCCTTTGGAATGATTCGTGTTAGCAAAAACTCCTCTTCTTGAGCCAAACTTTCCCGACCATGGTAAAGAGGTAAGCTGGTCCTCAACACAAATAGCTCCCCAATCATGCCTTGAGCTGCTTCATGTGCCTCCCCATTTAGAGCACGTTCAATGTGTCTGATGCTCCATGCTTCAAACTTTTTTAACAGGCCTTTAATTCTGAAACACATCTCCTTCAATGAGCTGTTCTTGCTCTTCCACACACCCAGCACTTGCTTCACCACTAACAAGGCATCACCTTTTATGCTCAACCTTCGAACCCCATGCTTCAAACAAATGTGTAATGCGGATTCCAGAGTAGCATATTCAGTCTCATTGTTACTATGAGCATCCAATTTGAACCCTCTCTTGCATACTAGCTTCCCCTCTGGATCATAAAGTGCTATACCTTCTGAAGCTGCATCATGGCTCTTTCTGTATGAACCATCAAAGAACAACACATGTGCATTGCTGATCTGTGGAACTTCTTCAACTACCTTTCTCACCACCTCTTCCTTAACAATAAGGGGATTCTCCTTGTAGGTCAACAAATCAGCTAGGGTAGCCCTTGCACTATCTTCCACTAGAAAAGAGAACTCAAACTCTTGCAGCTCAATTACCCATTTCTTCACCACATTTGACATGTTAGTACCATTAATTAACTGTGGCAAAAAGGCATAACTCGTCAAGAAAACAAAAGGCCGTGGTAGCAAGTAATGACGAAATCGTCGACAAGAAAATATTACACTGGCCATCACTAGCTCTACTTCCGAGAACTTTCTCTCCGCTACCAACTTCACTCGGCTTGCACAATACACTGGCCTCATATAATGGCTTCCCTTCCCCTTTTGCAATAGCATGGCTCCAATGGCATCATCCCCTACTGATGGATTTTCATAAAACACTTTCTCCCAATCAGGAGCCTGCATGGCTGACAACCCCCCTAACACCTCTTTCACCTCTTGAAACACTTCTTCACACTTGTCATCCCATTGCAATGGATCATGCTTTGCCACTTGTTGTAATGGATAAAGAATCTGAGAAGACAATGGAATAAACCTTGCCATGTACTTCACTTTGTGTATAAAGGTTGCCAATTTCTTCGTACTCGTAGGTGATGGAAGAAGAATAATAGATTTAACCTTGTCTGGATCAGCCTCAATGCCATTTTCTGACACCATGTGGCCCAATAACTTCACCCTTGGCTGTGCTAGATGACATTTCTTTGGATTTAGTTGTCCTCCACATTCATCATATCGAGCCAATACCATCTGCAGCTTCTCATGGTGTTCAGCCCTATTGCTATAGACACAGAAGTCATCCATAAAAGCTTTAACACAACTACCAATGAATGGTTCCAACACCCAATTTGCTCTCTCTTGATAGAAGGAAGGTCCATTTGACAACCCAAATGGCAATACTGTGTAGCAATAGCAGCCCCATGGCGTAATAAAAGTTGTCTTTGTGCGGTCTTTAAGAGCAATCTTCAATTGAAAATAGCCTGAAAAACCATCACACACACTGTACCTCTCATAACCTGCCACTGAATCCAAGATCTGATCGATGAATGGAAGAGGATATGGGTTCTTCTTAGTGGCTGCGTTTAAGGGTTTAAAATCTACACAAATTCTCCACTTCCCATCCTTCTTTGGACTGACTACTACTGGACTCACCCATTCTGTGTTCTCCACAGGGACTATGAACCCTGCCTTCAACAACTTGTCCACCTCTTCTCGCAAGGCTTCCATTTGCTCTTGACCCATCCTTATTAGCCTTTGCCGCACTGGCTTAGCACCTTCTTTCAGCTCTATATGCATCTCTTCACCCTTGAACTCTCTGATCTCTTCATATGAAGTAATGAACAAATCAGTAAAACTAGCCAGCATATGCAAATATATATCCTTCTCCATAGCTGAGAGGTCTCCACTGATCATTTGTGTCATCAATTCCTGCTTCTTTGACAACTCAAACTTGGTTTGCATCAGCCCTTCAATCACTTCATAAGGCCCTTCACTTTCATCTTCAACCTCATTCGCAAATGCAACTAAACCAAACTCTTGTATTTCTTTGTCCATCAAAAGAAATGCAACATCAGCATCCTCATCACTGCTGGTAGTGTTATCACTGTCCTCATCTGTCACCGTGGAAGAGTCTTCATCACTAGACTCATCCTCATCTTCATAAAGCTCCTCTAATCGTTTCCTTGTGTCCATATTATAAAGCTTCTTGGTACCTGTCTTTCCATAGAGGCTAATCGTACCATGTCGCCAATCTTGAACATCTCCCACTGCACGTAACCATGGTCTGCCCAATATAATAGGATATGCTCCCAACCCTGCTGGCATCACATGAAAATCAACCACTACCTTTGCATCATGTGCCTCCACTTCTAAGCTCTTTACAACACCCAAGCATTTTACTTTTTGATGGTTTGCCAATCTGATCCGAAAACCTGACACCCCAGCCACTGTGAGACCCATCTTCTCAACGCATGAGTGTGTTATGACGCATATTTGGGCTCCGCCATCCACATAACCTTGTCCCAAATTTTTCTTTTTATGCCACACATCTACTATTGGACAAATGTCTGGTAGCTCATCCATTGCCAACACCTTTACTGAACCTCTCTCTGGCTCTTTCTCCATTGGGTTAACCATCCTATTCCACTGTCGCTTTAGCTTAGGCACCATCTCTATAAGCTGCCCAAAAGTAACATCTGCCTTCCTGCTCGTCAGATCCTCCTTCAAGTCATAGCTTAATTGCCCATCCCCTAGTGGAAAATCTGAAACATGAAACTTTTGACGAGCTCTCCTTTTCCTCTTGGCCTTGACATCCTCGCCTTCATGGCTCTTTCCTTTCTTCTTACTAGGACCTGGGGCACTTATTCCTTCCTTATCCTCTGTGTTCCTCTTCCCAATAGGCATCACTAATGTATCCTCTAGCTTTGATGCCTTCTCCAAGGTGACTACACTTAGCACTTTTGTCTTTCCCTTTTCCTCCTGGGTCAGTCCACTGGTTCCTTCGTCTTCCTTAATTTCGATGCCATAATCATTTGACCTAGTTAGCACTTGTCTTGGCAATGGATACATGTCTCCCCCCATCCTTGGTGGCTTATCACATTGCGGGCTGATGTGACCCAACTCTCCACAATTATAACATGTGGGCGTCTGCCTCCAAAACCTACCATTGCTTTGTCCAACACCATTCCTAGGCCTTTCTTCACCTCCTTGATGATTTGCAAACCTCCCTCGACCTCGATTATTTCCCACTTGACCTAGCATGTTTAGGCTGAGATTCTTCATCAAATCTACCATTTGCCTCATGTCTTGCCTTAGCCCATCATCTTGCACTGCTGTAGTGACCACTGCTGGCATAACCTGAGTAGTAACAAGAACCACTGGTTTGTGATGAACCCCTCACATGCGACCTTGTAAAGACTCTATAGGCTAAAATTCAGACCTCATGGGCAAAGACTCCACCCCTAACTGGCTCATTTTCCTCAACTTCCACTCTTTGTTCCTTGATACCTCTAGTGCATCTTCATATGTCCTAGGCTTCTTTAGCTCCACTCTCCAACGTATATTCTCCCAAAGACCAGCCAAGAACCTGTCCTTCTTCATCATGTCAGGCGGGGGTACCTGTGGTGCTAAGGCCTTGCACATTCGCTCCCATGCCAATGAAAAATTACGTATGTACACATCTACTGGCTCACCTTCCTTTTGCACCAAAGCCTGTACTTCTTGCCACACTTTGTCAGGATCTTCTATCTTCACAAACTCCACTTCCAACCCATGTCGTAGATTGTCCCAACTCAACCTTACAGGTGGATCATCCACACACAACTCCTCTTCAAATGCTTTAGACCAAACTCGTGCATCACTCTTCAAAAAAATTTGGAGAAGGCGTAACATTTGCGTAGGGTCATGAATCTGGTTGCTAATGCAAGCAACCTCCATCTTTTCCAAAAATTCTTCCACATCTTCATCACTTCTTCCATGAAACTCCGGATAAGAGAAAGCCATGGCTACCCAAATTATGATGCTTTGAGAACCCCTTTGAACACACGTGCAAGAACCCAAAACTTTTCACTACCCAATCCCCAGAAACTTCAATGGAGCTTAGCTTTAGATAAGGACAAACACATGCACATCAAATGAGTTTTCAAAGTTAATCATCGGAATGACAACAGGCAAAGGACATTCCAGGATCTCTCTCAATCTTCTTGGCCCAAACATAAAGACTATGCGCTGTTGGAAAAAGATCTTCCTGGACACATGAACATTAATCTGAATTCTTTGAGTTAAATGAAAAGGAGTGAACTGAGGGCCATTTTGATCATCCATTAAAGCCAACCATGAAGCTCCCAAGAAGGCACACCTGACTCAACCTCTGATTTTGCCAAAATTTCAGCAGCATAACAGCATAAATGGCTCAAAATACCAAAAAACTAGCCATCATAACTTGGGAAAATTTCGACAGAGTTTCCCCAGAAGTAGAGCAGTAGGAACCCAAAATATAGACTGTCTATGTATGCATAAACTGTCAACAATAGAACCCGAGCATCAAATAGGACTCACTAGTACATAGCCTATGGCGAGGTCACAAAAAGAGTGCTCAGCTACCTGTATCACCGAAAGGATCTCCACATTTGAGAATCCCCCAGCTCAATAAAACCTCACGCTATCGACCCTCACACGAAGGCTTATGCAAATCTCGTATAGTCAAGTCTTAGAAATGACTATCTTCCATACCAAGTCTCAGAAATGGCTGGGACTGCCAAATAAAACCAAATATGGCTCCACAAAGGCGTACAAGGGCAGTTTCCACAAGTAACGTACAATACCAACAAACAATGCGCTCAAACAGGCGCCAAGTGATGCATACCCACAACAACTGCAAGTGACACCACTGCTAGTATATCACTGTACTCCAGCCACCTGTACTTGTGTGAATAACCTGTACCTGTACCTCTCCTTGTAACCTATAACCTGTAACCTGTAATCTCGAATCTCGAAGCTTGAAGCCCGAAGTAGAAGGTACTCGAAGAAGATCCTCCGTGGGGGCGCCAAAAGAATGTGAGCGGGATGAAAACACACACAGCGCCTCTATAACAATCCGACACACATTCTTGGGAAGATACACACACACACACACACACACACACACACACACACACACACACACACACACACACACACACACACACACACACACACACACACACACACACACACACACACACACACACACACTATGAGGCACCACTCGACTTACACAACACACCTGGCCGAGACAGGGAACACACCTCTGGAGTGAGAGGAGAGAGACTATCCACTTGCCCACTCCACACAAACACACACACACACACACCCAAAAAACTCAGCTCAAAAGAGGAGAATTTCTGATGTTTAGAGACAATTGAGCTTGGTCCAACACCAATGGGGCAAATAGCTCACACAATATAGGTAAAATAAGCCAGATACAATCACAAACTAGAGAAAAAACTTCGCTCATAGGAGAAACTTACACAAAAAAACAGCAGGAAAAGAGTGAGGAATTTGGCAAAATGGACAGTGCCATCGCGTCCGGAATGGCCCAAAACCCCAGTCTACAATGTCAAAGTGCTCAAATCCGACCTCGGATGAGCAGTTTACGGCCAAAATAGGTTCCAAAATGAGCAAAAACAACCTTGCGGCTGTTCCTCCTCTCTTCTCCACGTTTTTTCTGGTCTTCTCTCCTGTTTTTCAGTTCCCACACTTAGCTTTATTACTTGGGCACCCTTGGCCTTTTAGATGACCTCAAACGGACCCCGAACAGGCCATAAACTGACCTCGCAGTGCATAGTTGTCACCCTTTTGCATCATTTGCACACCTGGCACTCAGCTTTTTCCAATAATGCATCTCGCCACCACGTGAAGTGGCCCCAAAAAGTGGTCCTAATGATGACCTTTCTGCATAACTCTCACAAGAAAACACCCACGTTGTGTCCGTCCTCATCCGCGTGCAAATATTGACCTCGTTCGCCCTCCTGACGCCACTAGATGCCATCTGACGCACCTACTGACCTCATGTCGTCGGCCCGCGAATAGCTTCCTCGAGAAGTTTTACGCGCTACCAACTCCTCCTTATTGTAGAAAAAACACACTAGTACTGATAATAGTGAAAATCGCTGCACTATGTACACCCTGTCCTACCTGTACATACGTGGGCCCCACGTAACCACCTGGCTATGGAAATTGGGTAATCCTTTATTCGATGCACCATGCATGTGTATGTACATATGCGCAATCCCTTGCTCAAAAAAACTCCTGACAACGTGATTTTGTAGGCTCCTCCACCACCAAACAAGCCTCCCAACAGGAGCCCCCGCCGCTCCGCCTATGCTCGCTACCCTAGATGAATGCCATCGTGTGCTGTTAGGAGACGCTCCTCAACCACCCGTGGACTGTCAACGAGGCTAGCACAAAGCAAGAGTCGAATGGAATGGTGTGGGGCCCTGTGATACGAGGGGGTTGGTCCCTGCGAGACGAAAGGCGGGTTGGTTGGTAACAAGGAAGGGTATAAGGAGGTGTTGTTGGTGGGACACTTTGGACGTATGAAGTCCCTTCCTCGCTCCCCTACGGCATGGTCTACTGAGAAAGACCATAGGCCGCAAGCTGCTATGGAGTGTAGTGGCCAAACAATTCCTGTGAAAACGTAGGTACTCCTCACGTAAAGAAAATGCACGTTGGAGATCCGGATCTACCACCGATGGAGGAACTTGGGTAGATGGACCGACACCTTTAGAGCTGTAAGAGGGCCATGCCTACAAATAACGGATAGAAGGCTACATTTAAGCTCACAAAGAACTAGCTACTGATAAATCTAAACTCTATGTTAGGACGTACCGTTGCAAGACTTTGGTCCATTGTAGGAGAAGTCCACCCTGGATGGCCACCCACCTGAGACGTGAACCATCCAAAGGAAGAGTTTGGTTGCTCCCCACCAGATGGTCTCTCGTTCACCGACATTTACAAGAGATGCATTGGAGAGTATTAGAACCTATCCAATTTTTACTCTCCCTATACCTAATCTATATACCAAACCCTCTTTCTCTCACACTCTATCACTCTTTCTCTCTATCTCTCCCTATCTCTTCCTCTGTACCTCTTTCTCTCTATCTCTTCGTCTGTCTCTCTATCTCTCCCTCTCTCTATATCTCTATCTTTCAACCTCTTTATCTCTTTCTCTTTTCCTCTTTATCTCCCTCTCTTTCTTTCTATCTCTCCCTCTTCCCCCCCTCCCTCCCCCTCTCTCTCTCTCCCCTTCTCATTCTCTCTATCTCTATCTCTATATCTCCCTCTCTCTATCTTTATCTCTCCCTCTTTCTCTTTTCGCTCTATATCTCTATCTCTCCCTCTTTATCTTTCCCCTCTCTATCTCTATCTCTCCCTCTTTATCTACCTCTCTCCCTCTCTTTCTTTCTAGCTCTCCCTCTTCCCCCCCTCCCTCCCTCTCTCTCTCTCTCTCTCTCTCTCTCTCTCTCTCTCTCTCTCTCTCTCTCTCTCTCTCTCTCTCTCTCTCTCTCTCTCTCTCTCTCTATCCTTATCTCTCCCTGTGGGACGCATGTCTAACCTCACCATCCTATCTTATTACAGTATTAGCGAGAACCACGATTAATTTGTCAAACCATGGGATGAAGCTAACTCGACTAGTGCATAGAGGCTACAAGAGGTTGTCAATCTCTTGGAAAACAACTAAAAGCGCGTATCTAACTCAAGCTACACTCAAGTGACTGAAATCACCAAAAGCCAATCGCTCATAGGCAAGCAAATCACATCCGTTACAGCATCAAATGACATCCAAATGTAACGAAACTTCTAGGACAAGTTTATAAGACCTAAGCACACATGCTTATGGTCTCAAACCCCACTTTATATCAAGTTCCAAAATTGCGATTATTAACAGTAGTAGATTTTTGACCTAGTCGTTTTCGACCCAGAATGCATCTAAATGCTTAGCAATGATTCCCCAATACCCCACCTATGCTTAGTTTTCTATTTAAAAGTGTAAATTCCTAGTTATGATGAAATTAGGCCGCAAGTCGACGACGCCAAAAGCTATGAAATATTGTGAATGGCTTATGTCAATGAGTAGAGCTTTTACCTGTGGTTGCAATGCAACAAATGCAATCGTAATGTGACAACCGGAGAGGAAGTAGGAAGCACGAGAAGGAGAGTAGTGAGCGCCATTAGTTCACGCTGTGTATTTCTTATCAAAAAACTTAATAAAAACTTACAAAAATTGGCTTTTATACCTTAGCCAAGGTTTTTGGGTGGCCAAAACTAATAATCTGAAGTTCTACCAAAGATGGGAAACGACTGGCTGATACAATTTGGAAGCTTGTAGCCTCAGCTCATTAATTACAGAGTTTATTCGAGAAAACAAGAGTTACAATATTCCCGATTTATCAAAATAATGTGTTTTACAAAGAGAACTCCGAAAAATGGTGTCCGTGCCAGCTTGCTGCTAACATTCCCCCCCTCCTCGCCTATGTCGTCCCTTGACACAACTTATGGGCTGAAATAGTCTTCGGGTTGACGGTTGGCAAGGTGGTCTTTTAGCGTGTCCAGTGCCTTTTGATATCTGATTTTTGTTTCTTTGTCTGGCACTTGCAGAAATTGCATTGTTACTTTATTCTTCAGTTCCACCGTTGAGTAGCCTACAAACCTGGATGTTAGGTTGCTGATCATCGGTGCAAATATCTTCATTCTCCAGGTGAAGAATCCAGTGTAGAAAGCTTCTTCAAAGGCCAGCATATTACTCGATGGCAAGAACATACATCTGACATAGAATCCGTAAAGGACTTCTTCTGAAGGTTGCCCACTCAGATTGTAGCATAAGCCTTTGTTTCCTTCCAAAAATGATAGCCATGGGGCTCCTGTCTTCTTAGGCTCATTAAAAACTAGGACGCATGTGAGCAACATCCTGCAGATCTTATATAACATGGCACAGGAGAGATCTGGTAGACTTTTGAAGAAAGACATGGCGCCCATTAGGGTTTTCACCATGTATTCCTTTGTCACTTCTCTAGAGCTGGCAGCCTGGGAAGGTAATCCAAGTTGGCCTTTTCTTTGTCAATGCATGGTGCTCTTGCCATGTCCTTACTCTGGGTACAAGGCAAAAGGATCGATCTCTTTGAAGGGCTGGAGGTGCTCTTATGAACAGAATCAGGTATCTCGGATTCTTCTTCAGCCAGCTTAACCTCCACTTTGGGTGGTCTTTATCTGTGCCATCTTCTTGCATCTCTTTGTACAGCCTCTCTTTTACCTGTAATAATTCCACTTTGATGAGAGGGTATGGCAGGGATTGTTGATGCCATTGAGCATTGATATGATTGGGAGTGAGTTGAGTGACGTTGACAGAGTGTAAAACTCTCAACTCCCAATCCATTGCGGCTTTCCACTGCTTATCCACCTCTAAGGTGATCTTTTCCTTTAGTGCATCTTCTTCAGCTTTTGACAACTGGACCATTGGCACTGTGTCTGCATCCGTGATGTTAATATGAAAATCTTCATCACCACTCGGCTCTGCTGTTGACTATGTCTCAAACTCAGCAAACGAGACCAAGGGTATGTCTATCTATGGTGGCTCTGAAGTGCCTGCCTCTTCCTGTGTGTCTGGCTTCCATCTCTGAGGAGTTGATTAATTCACTTGAGTTCTGCTATCTCCTTTAGGAGCTCCTCTTCTCTCTGAACCCGCATCAGTGCCAAGTCCCTGTGATGTGATTGTTCTAGCTTTATTTCCAATTCAAGGTCTTTGTTTTTCTTCTTGAGTGCCTTGTACACTTCGTCGGTTCCTTTGATCGAGGCCACGACTGGATTTTCTCTTATTTGCCGTAAGAAAATTGCCCGATCATTTATCCGTTGTTCAGAATATTGCAAATTAGCATTGGAAACATCTAATTGCACCTGAATTTTTTGAGCTGGCAAAGATGTTGTAAGAAGTTCATTTGTAACTTCTATTAGCTGCTCATCTTTTGCTTTGCAGGCATCTGTCAGTTTGGTGAGTAGATCACCTAACTCCTCCATTTCTATTTTCTGCATATCTCTGGCTATTTGATGCTGTGCAGCTTCTACTTTCACCTCTTGTACTTGCCACTGGAGATTGGTGATGATAATCATTCTGTCTTCCAACTCTCCGTGGAGAGCGTCGATCACCATCTCAAGCTCCTCGGGCCTTTGTGCTGCGGCTTAGTGCTGCTGAGCGGGGTCTCTCCGTCATTTCTTGCATCTACCGTGCATATTTATTGACTTGTACTATTACCTCGTCGTTTGACTGCCACTCCTCCTTTCTTGCCAGCTAAGACGTGCTTGCAGCCTCATGTGTATCTTTCTGATGCATTGTAGCTGCTGGTTGTTCTTGTGTTGAGGTAGAGGGTTGGTCTTTTTATTGGTCATCCTGAGACTTTGATGCATTGATAGTTTCTGGCTGAGTGGAAGTAAATGGTGATGGCATAGACCTTGTGCTCTTCTCTGGTGCCGACCTTTCTTCCTTCTCTAGCTCGGGTTCTTTCTTATGTGTAGTGGTAGACTCTTTTTCTGCATCTGCTTCTTTATCAGACTCTTGTCCAGATTCACTTGCCTTTTTCTCTTCAGACGTTTGAGTATGTGTGGAGGCCTTCTCCTGTTCCGTCTCGGATTCGTTTTCTATTTTTTTCTCGGGGTGATCAGCTTCTTGTGCGGATTCTGTTTGTTTTGTGGACTTAGAATCTTTCTCTTCCTCAGGCTCCACTCCTTTATTGGTGTCTTTGCTTGCAGGTGATGGTGGTAGGCTAGGCATGGGATGGTCTTGTTGTTTTGTAGGCAGTGAGGTGGGTCGGGGAGATCCATAACTTTGATCTTAGGCTTCTGCTCGAGCCGTCTCCTCGGCTTGTCTTTGTTCTTCTTCCTCCTTTGCTTTCTTAGCAGCTTCTTTTGCCTCCTTTAGCTTTAGAGCTTCAGTCTCTTGGTACATTCTTTCTAAACGCTTTGTCGGATCATCTGTCTCTTTCCTTGTGTGATGCTTTGTTCTTGGGCCTTTGAGTCCAACACACACCCATTTTTTTGGATCCTTTCCTTGTGCTTGTCTACTGCGCTAGTAGGCCTGTTTCTCTCTTTCAAAGTGCGTTGTTTTTGAGCTAGCTCTTCTTGGTGTGTGACCACCGCTTTTCTTTTCATCTCTTCTTGGTGTGTGACCACCGCTTTTCTTTTCATCTCTTCTCTCCTAGATCTCTTTTCTTCATTGTCAAAGCTCTCGCTACTGTGCCTTTCCGGCGAGCTGTCGGCTGAATCTTCATCAGATTTATGAGCTCTATTTTTTGACCTTGTAGCTCTTGGAGAGGGTTGTGCTGCCAAAATCCACGTGTTATAGTCAGGAGCAGGTAGCAGGTAGCAGGTTGTCGGTCATGCCAATAGCATGGTATGCTATTCGAGTCAAGACCTCTGGCGCACCCAAGTAAGTGATTTTGCCTTCCTTCTTGGTGCCCTTCAAAGTGGTCAGGACATACTGTGCGTGGTCTACTAGTTATCTTATTGTCTACTTGAGAACTTGAGTGAATGTGGTGGCACGACATGATTTGGTGTAGTGTACCTTGGTGGCCTTTTTGCCAAAAAATGAAAGTGTTGGTGGTACAGACGGGTTGGCTCTTCCACTTGTTTGTGAATTAAGTCTGCAAAGGTAGCAGCGGCTGTCTCTTTGGTAAATGTTCCTGACTTTTTTTTGTCCCTAGCTTGCATGGTCATTCCTTCTGTGGGCAGTTTAAGTGCCTTTGCGACTATCTCTTTAGTGGTCACTACTTCGACCTTGTTCCCTTGGGTGTCGGATATCTGTGCGGTTCCATCTTCTTTGATTATGGATAGAAGCTTGTAAGATTTCTGCAAATCCCCTCCACAAGGCTCTTGTTCATAGAAATCACCGAGTCCTAGCATGCAGTTAGTCTCTTTTGTCTGTGGCTTTGCGGCTACATCATAGACTTCCTTGGATAGGAGTTGCAACTCCACCTGATGCCCTTCTTCACTCTTGAATCTGCTAGTGAAGACTGTAGTGTGATGTTCTTCTAATTGTTCTCTAGAAAGGTAAGATGCCTTGGCGGCTTTGACTGACTCGGGGTCTAGCTGATAAGTGGGAAATTCTTGTAGCTTTTCCTTTTGGTTGAGCTTCTTCTTGGCCCTCTCTGCTGCTTGCATGGCTTCTGTTCAGTGAATAGAGTGCAAAGTTAGCAGATTTGTCAGAATTTTCTTTGAAATGTCCTTTAGGCTGAAATGCTGACTATTTTGATCCTATTTGCTTCAAGTCAATTTTTGAACAAGCAAAGATGCATAAAAACATACAACGAACAAAACTGTGTGGTCAAAACAAATATTTGCAACCAAAGTAAATAATCGCAATTATTTACAGTTGAGGAAAATTTTCAGTTTTTTGCAAACTTGGCTTTATAGGTTTGAAGTATATACCAAATAAATGCTCTGAGTGAAATATGGGCTCATTTGGATGCACAGGGTGAAAATGGTACCAGATTTTGTCTTTAGGTCTCTGAAACAGTAGATATAAAGGAAATTTGAGATTTTGAGCTCCAAATTGGTTCAAACTTGGCTAGTGGGATCAACACATCATGAACTTTGGATGTATGATGGCAAAATATCAAAATTTCCCAATTTTGACCAGAAAGTAAATAATCGTGATTATTAACTTTTCTTCCAACATTGACATTTTTTGGTACAAATTGGTTCTATGCATTGCATAGACCTTGGGTGTGAGATATGAGGTGGTTTGGATCAAGAAATGTGGTCCATAACCAAGAATTTGGCTTGCAAAGACTTCTTTACATTTTTTGACAATTTTACAAGTAATGGGTGGTTATTTTGGCTCATACTTGATTTTTGGCATGTAATGGGTGTGTACACATGATAGGTGAGGTGAGGTGACAAATTCCAAGCAAAACTGATGCAAAAGTAAATAATCACGATTATTTACAACAGTGACAAAATCTTTGCAAAACCTACAAATTTTGACCTAGACATATTCCATACATCTAATACAAGTCCTAAATTGAATTTGGTCAAGTTTGGTCATGCCGGCATCACTTTGTGCTTTTTTGTGACTACACTTCCTATTGGGTTGGTCGGTCAACTTTGACGCTTTGGACTTGTCCGTAACATAGTCGTGAAGCAACCTGTCCGATTCTGGCTCATTTGGAGTCAGTTTGACCCTTTATGTCGAATTTGACGGTTTGTAACCTTCAAGCCATTTTCTGCTTTTCGAGGGCTTTGCTTGATAGATTTCACCAAACCAATCATATACATCGTGTATGGACCTCATAAGCAAGCCATTTGTGGAGTCATGTCTGAATTCTAGCATCTGCCAAAAACCTAACTTTTCTAATGGGGATCCCCTCGACCTCTGCCGAATGGTCATTTGATGATATAGAAAGGTTCTATTATGCTAGGGCGTGCTATGGTTCGAATCCCATCTGATTTGGTCAAGCTGGCAGGCCGCTATGGTGAGTTTTAGGTCGTAGGTCTTCGTGGACTACTCGATTTCTAGGGGTTTTTCTAGGGCTTTAGACTAGCTACCGGCCGTACAAAATGGATCATTGACGAGTAAAGAACTTACCCCTCATGTCTCGTGTGAGACGGCGCTAAAAATGGTCAACTATAGGCTCCGGAAAAGTCACGCGAAAGAGGCCGAAATCTCTCTCTGCAAAGGCTGCAACAAGTGAAAATGAGGTGGTTTTAATCTACCTTGGATATCTATACCTAGACTTCCCGAACCAAATTTTCCTAGATTCCCCCATTAGTCCTAGTAGGCCGTGAAATCTATGTTAGGCTCAAAAATTTCCCTGATTAGATTCCTGTAGCTCATTCTACAAGAATTTTGCAAAAGTAGGCTTGGCTGCCTAATTTAGGCTTCCCACTTCCATCTTCTGATTTTATTGAAATTTTTTGTGCTTGTCCGCCTTGTCTTCTGATCACCATCGTGTCTTCCGTTTTTCCATCTGAGCTTCCCTGCTATTTATTATTAATTTTTGATCTGTTTATTTGAAAAATTTAAGAAAATAGCAAAATGCTCCAAAAAAGTAAAGAAAAAAATCCAATAATTAAGAAAATCCCTTGAAAAACACAGCTTTATTATTTTTTGTTGGAGTTTTGTATTTTTAAGCCTTATTATCAATAAAAAATGATGAAAAATATCAAAAAGAGACTATTTTGATGATTTTCTGATAGCATATACACTATTTACACTTATTGGGAAGATATTATCAGTGAATTTTTCCTTGATGATGAACTATAAGGGCATTATTAGGTAATTTTGCAAAAAATCACACGTTAACATCAAACTTTTTCTCCCTCTTCAAACATTGCCCTTAATTACTTAGTACTTAGTATGCTTCCACCCCTCCTAGATGGCGTACTCCGGGACGACTGTGTGCATGGGTTGAACAATTGTGTATATGCATAGCCATGACTGGATCTATCATGCTATGAAGATCAATGCAATTCAAACCATTATGTTGTGCAAGAGTTGGGTCTTGAGTAATTAACTCAAGGGTTTCGGATGTCGAGGTTTGCAGTTGATGACTTCTAAACAGCAAGTCTTGTAGCTTGTGTCCTCTCTGTTTGATTGTGCCATCAGGATGTTCCAACACACTAATTGCTTGAGCTGTTGGTAACACTTTTAGCGGTTGTTGAGCTTTCTCTCGCCATTGGTAGCTTGGTCGGCTTGGTGTTGCATAGTGTGGTGGAGTCTTTTGGGACTTAACTCATTATTGCTTGATTGGTTTTGCGGTTGTGGAGAAGATAAGTGCTCCTTTTTCTTCCAAATCAAGTCCATGTTAGGTTCCTTGCTCGCAGACGCTCGTCTCTGTTTTTTAACCCTTGGAACGTTCTTTTGTTTTTTCAGTGAAGTTTTAGGCACCCATATCTAAATCGGTTTATCCTTAACACTAGAATGGCAACAGGACACTTTTATGTCCTTGGACACTTTTGTGTCCTGTTAAGTGACCATTTTGCTTGAATTATTTGAAGAGTATGAAAATGAATTTCTAGGTGCTATATATCCACAAAGTTGCCTTATGAGCTGACATTTTTTTTGGAGTATCGATTTCACCATTAACCTTACTCTTGCACAATATTTTTGAACCTAAACTGTGTGAAAAAACGGGTCCTGTTTTTGGATTTTTTACAATTTTTTGCAACTGTACCACACTAAACTTCATGTTTGTGAGGTTTAGATTTGTAGAGGATAAGCCTTCATAGTTCTCAACATGCTTTGATGCTTGAAGGGAGAGCTAAGTGTTAAAATTGAAAGTTATGACCAACTTACACGAATTGCATAATCTTGTTTTTTGGGCAAAATTAGCACTTTTATGATTTTTTTGGTGGCTTTCTTGATATCCAAATTCAATTTTGATTGTGTAAGTGTAATGTATAACATAAAGCTAATATTCCTTGAGTTTTGGGGGACCTAATACGCTATACAACATATTATATGATGATGGTTGAGTTTTTTGATTGCTGAAGAATACGAGACATTTTAGAGTAGCAAGTATAACTTTCTCAATATTGCTAGTTTCTTAGGCCAATTGTGTGTATTTTATAGGTAGTAAATATATCTAATCATAAAGTACAAACTTGGCTAGATATTGAGTAGTTTCTATGGGTTTCTAGAGGTCATAATGCTAAACCCAGTTTTTTCATGTTTGCTGTATTTAGGACTTTATCATTGCCCCCAAGGTTCCACTTAGTAAGAGATCCATTATCCTTTTGACATGATCCATGGCTCCTTTTGAATCCAAAGGCCCAAAGGGAACTAAGAAAACATGTATATAGTATCTGTATTGAGCGTGACTATAGAAACTTTGATGATAGGTTTGCAGAATGGCAAAAATGCAACTTTTTTGTACCTATTTTTTTTACCCAAAAACAAAATTAGTGAGGTAAAAGCAACCATATGTTTTTTGCCCAAAAACAAAATTAGTGAGGTAAAAGAAACCATATGTTTTGATCACCAACCCATTGAAGTTAAGGGGGCATTTTATCTCATGTCCTACAAAAATCCCCACTCTTATTTCTATGCAATCAATCGTAAGAAATTGTTGTTTTGGGCAAAATGCACTGGTGCATCAACTTTAGAGGCTTGTAGTGACCAAGGGATGATAAATCTTACAAGTTTATTATTTTTTCCATATGTAGTAGTCCTTGAACTATAAGCTCATGAAAGGCTTTTTCAAAATGAGTGGATCTACTATGGTTTTGGAATTTGTTTCCAAAACCCTAAAAGGACACTTTTATGTCTTGTTAGGTTACCAGTCTAGTGTTAAGCTGTGCTTTTGGTACCCAAATTTGTCTGACTCCTTGCATGCTACTTGTAGCATTTGATTGTCGATGGAATGGAGAAGATTGACTACTTCGTGGTTTGGTCTGCTGATTGCTTCTTTTCCATTCCTCCTTGCTTGGTGCAATTGGAACAATGAGTTGCCCTCCTCTAGGTGATAGCTTTAGCTAATTTGTATCCCTTTCTAGTACTGCCTTGTATGTTCGCATCCTAGGAATTCCAAGAATAATCTTCTCATTCATGTGTTCATCTGGCAAGCGTACAAACTGATGAGGACATGAACATCCATGTACTATCACGTTCAAGTTGACTACTCCCAATGTTGGGGTTGGGGTTTCTTGTTGCATCCGTTGATTGTCGCTATTCCTACCGTCAATGCTTGACTTGTTGCCTTCTTGTATGTGGAATAACTGACTGCATTTACTCTAGCTCCTATGTCGACCAAAGCATCGGTGCTATGATTGTTGAGCTGTACTTTGATGCGCAGGTCCATTCCATCTAACCACTCATCATCAGTTGAAACTGCGTCTTTAGGTAATTCCCATTGTCGGGTATCTATTTTCAGAGTGTTGATGGGAATTGGTATTTGTTGATTCTTGAGAGTAGCTTTCCGCTTGAGTACCCGAAGTTGAGCTTTCTCTTGGGCTTCATCAATAACCTTCTATCGTTTGATCTTTCTTTGCTTGGCTGCATGCATTCTTTCTAACAAATCATTGGTTAGCGGCAAATTGTATTTCTTTAAACGACATCCACTAATCCAATTAGCCATTGGTTCACCATCTAGGGGGGACAATCTTACTGCTCCACTTGGAGATACATCTTCAGTGATAAATGGTTCGTTTCCCTTTTTCTTAAACTTGGGAATGTGTTGCTTAAGGGAATAGACTAAAACTAAGCCCCCTTTCTTGAATATCTTTGTGATTAAATGGGAATCAAAAAACTGTTTTTGTTTCCGCTTTTGTGCATAGATATAAGCTACAACAGCTAGCCTTTGCTCATCTAGCTTTTCCAAATCTTCAAGTATTTCTGACAATTCATGTCCAATCCACTCGAGTTTTGTGCTACCCTTAATGTTGGCAATAGAAATTCTATCGACAGCATGGCTTCAAAGACCATAAATAAGGTTAACGGGTGTAGCATTTAGAGGTGTTTTGAATGAAACTTGATAAGCCCATAGAGCAGCATGGAGATTCATTTCCCAGTCTGTCCTCCCTAAACTAACCACTTTAGTTAGCACTGAGCTAAGAATTTTATTCGTATGCTCAGCTTGTCGGTTCGCTTGTGGATGATAGGGAGCTGATTTGTTATGGATGACCATAAACTCATTAAGTAAATACTCGATTACCTCATTGAGGAAATGAGTTCCCCGATAACCGACAATCTCTATTGGTAGTCCATATCTTGTGAATACATACTCATATAAGAATGCAGCAGTGGCTCTGGCATCATTATTTTGAGTTGCTTTAGCCTCGGCCCACTTGGTCAAATAGTCCGTAGATACAATGATATATTGAGCTTGGGTTCTATAAGCAAGTGGTTGTATTGGTCCAACAAAATCTATAATCCACTTTGCGAAAGCTCTAGCCCCCATCATTGGTCTTAAGGGCATGCTATCTACTCGTGTTGGCATTTTTACTCGCTCACAAGCATCACACCTTCGAACATATTCTTTGGTATATGCAAAAAGTTTTGGCCACCATATGCCTGCCATCAAGATTACTCTTGCGGTGATCTCACTAGAAAAGTGACCTCCAGCTAATCAAGCATGTGCTTGTTCTATAATCGGAATATACTCGGTTTCATCTGCACAAAGACGCAAATGTTGATCTTTACCTCTCTGATACAGTTGGTTCCCAATAAGAGCATAGTCTCTTGCTTCCATTTCAATTGCTCTTTGATGGCATTTACTCATGTCCTCAGGAAATGTTCGGCTCGTTAAGTAAGTACCCAGATAATTACTCCACTTAGGAACATGTGACATTTGAAACAATGTTACATGAGGTATGGGTGTTTGTTTTTGACATTGAGGGCAATCCTTTACAAAAGATCTAACATCTCTCCTCATAGTCGGCCAAAATACTCCAAGTCTCAAGATTCGTTGCATAGTTTGGTCTTCCACAAAGTGAAGTTCTACTATGGTAACATGTGCTTGACTTAGGTACTGTTCTTTTTCTTCAAGACTAATGCATAAGAGCAATATCCCATCCTGATTTCTTTTGTATAGCCTTCTAGCTAGTAATTGATACATAGCCAATTGCTCAATTAATCCGATTGTGATAGGAAGTGGTATTTGTGAATCCACTTGAGCTATTGTCATTAATGACACAATGTTTTCCAACCATCTAGGTATCATTTCCACGGAGAACAAATAGGCATCTTTAAAATCATCGTCTACCCCTTTAGGTGATTCCCTTGAAACAATCCTTGACAAATGATCTGCTCGTTGATGTGTAGTGCCTTTTTTTACAACCATAGTGAAATCAAATTCTAGAAGAATGATGAACCATCTCACTATTCTCCCTGTGCTGCATGGCTTGTTGACCAAATACAACAAAGCTTGGTGGTCTACGAAGAACAAAAAATTGTTGGCTAATAGGTAATGTCTATACTTTTTAATGGCATAGATCATTCCTAGTCCTTCTCTTTGTGTGGTGGATTAATTCTTTTCCGCCATGTTCAATTGTCTGCTAGCATAAAAAATAGGAAAGTCAATTTTCCCGTCTCTTGGTTGAGCTAGTGTACAATCGATAGCAAAATTAGAAGCACCTACATGTATGTGGAATACCTTATCCCAATCTGGTGCTTTCAATATTGGAGCTGAGGTGAGAGATTGCTTAAGCTTCATGAAGGATTCTTCACATGCCTCGGTCCATTCAAAGTGCGTAATCAAGCTATACAAGGGTTTTGCAATTATAGCGTACATGTAGATGAACCATCGGTAATATCCACAATGCCCCATGAAGGTTTGTACCCCTTTTATTGTTGTTGGTTTAGGCAATTCAGCAATGACATGAATCTTCTCAATATTAGTAGCTATGACATTTTTAGACACTATATGTCCAAGAATTTTTTCTTGTCTCCCCATGAATGTGCACTTTTCAAGATTTAAGCAAATCCTATAGAGTCTACATTATTCGAATACCTTTTTAAGGTGTTCAAAATGATCAGTCCGGATTGATGAATGTACGCATAGATCATCCATATATACTTCTAAGAATTTCCTAAGATATTCTTTGAAAGCATGGCTCATCAACCTTTGAAACATGGCTGGAGAATTAGTTAACCCAAATGGCATAACATGATAGGCAAATATATCCCATTTTGTTGCAAAAGCAGTTTTATGCTGATCTTTTGGGTCAACCAAAAGTTGATTGTGTCCCGAAAAGCCGTCTAAGAAGCTATAAGCTTCTTTTCTTGCAACTCGTTCTAAAACATGCTCAGTTATAGGAAGAGGAAAGTTGTCTCTAATGTTAGTTGCATTGACCTTTTTGAGATTAAAACACACTCGTAATTTTCCATTCTTCTTGGGTATTACCACAATTGGAGACACCCAATCTGTGTGTTCAATTTCATAAATGAATTCAGCCTCCTTTAGTTTTTCTATCTCTTCTTTTATCTTCCTGGAAAATGTTTCGTTATACGTGTATGGTCTCTGTCTGCTTGGCTTTGCATCATCTCTCATGGGTATGGTATGTTGACAGATTTCTGGATCAACACCCTTCAGATCCTTGTAAGACCAGGCAAAGATATCTCGGTATTCTTTTAACAAGCTCATCAAAAGCTTTTCTTCTTCTTCTGTTAGGTCATTTGCTATGTAAACAGGTCTAGGCTCTTCTCTTGGTTCAACCAAGTCTATCCTTTTAGTGTTTGCAGGCCCTTCGTAAGACTCACCCTATTTCCTGTTACCATATACATGTGGTAGTGATGTGTGTGTACACTAGGACCGCCGGGGCATTTTTTCCCTCTTTAGGAATTTTTTTCCCTTGTGCATTGTATATACGCCCATCACTCTAGGGCTATCCATCTTTCCATTGCATACTAAGAAACACACTCTCTATTGTGTGCCTTGAGCTTCCTTCGTCTTCTCCAAGCTGTGTGTGTTTCTCTGTAACCCTAATTCCAACAATTGGTATTAGAGCAAGTCACGTCCTATCGGGCTTAGTCGCCAGCTGCTCCAGCACACGCCTGCTCACATTCTTCGATTTCAATGAGTTTTGGCAAGCGTTCGCAAGTCAACAAATATTTTGGGTGAGCTCGTAGAGCTCGGTCTGCTCAGAATTTTGATTTGGGCTCATTTCGGCCTCCGTTTCCACTACAGGCAGTAATGCACAGGCTATTTCATCATTTTGTGCAGAATTTCTGTCAGTGCCGTTTTCTGCATAACATGTGCCCTATAGTCTTCTACGGTTTGTGCTATATAGCACAGGTTGTTCCCGCTCCGTTTCTCCTATTTTCGGACAGTTTTCAGACCGGGTGCAGCATTTACCATGGCTGACAACAACAACACATATGTGTTCAAGATGTTTGCTGCTGAGGACAGGTTGGATGGGGACAACTACCCTATGTGGGCTTATATGATGCAACATATTCTTGTGTCAAAGGGTGTCTGGAACATTGTGTAGGGCATTGATGTATGTCCTGGTTCTGAGGATGTAGGCGATGTTGAGAATGTTGCAGGTCTTGCTGCAAGGATTGTAGTTGTTAGAGTTGTTTTGCCTACGACATAACAAGCTCATTGGGATGTAAAATATGCACATGCTCATGCATTTTCTATGAAGCGCACCATTGTTCCTCACATCCGTTCAACAAAATCTGCAAAATAGGCTTGGGATATTCTAGCAGGTCTTTATGAAAGCCGCAATTTGGCTAAAATTTCTTTGTTGTGTAAAGAGCTGGAGTCGAAGATTATGCATGAGGAAGATGATATGTACACTTTTCTTGCTGGTGTCAAGGATATCAATGAGAAACTTATTTCTGCAGGTGAAGTTATTTCAGACAGTTCCCTTGTGCAGACTGTTCTTGATGTCTTACCAGATTCTTACCAAAATTTTGCTAGTACTTGGAGACTTATGACCGAAGGAAATCCAGAAGTTGTCAAGTTTGATGCATTATGCACATTACTGTTGCAAGAGTCACTTTCCAGAAAAAACAGGACTAGACAGCGTGCAGTTGAACAGGCTTTTATTGCTTCTCAAAGAAAGGGTGGTAACAACAATGCAGCCACTTCTTATGGTTCTGCTGCGAGTGGCAAAAATTCTGTTCCTAATGCTTCTACCGGCAGCAATTTGTTTGGAAATTATCGTGATAAGGGCAAAAAGAAGATGCGTTGCCATTATTGTAAAGCCAATGATCACTTGATCAAGTCCTGTCCTAAGTTGAAGGCCAAAGAGGCTAAGAAGAAAGAGGGTGGTTCCACTGCAAATGCTGGTTCCACTACAAATGCAGCCATTGTTGAGTCTTCTGTGAAATGAGACTGTAATGCTGATGTTGATGCAGAATGGGCTTTTAGCGTAGAGTGCACTTACAATCTTGCTGTCCATGATGCATGCTTGTTAGTTGCTGCAGATTCACATGTGTGGTATTTCGATAGTGGTGCTACAAAGCACATTACCTCACATCGTGAATTGTTTACCTCTCTCGAGTCTATCCCTCATGGGAATTCAGTGACTTGTGCCAACAACGCCTCTTATCCAGTTCAGGGAGTTGGAAAGATTGTGCTTACTACTGCTAATGGCAGTTCCTTCACACTTGTTGATGCACTTTATGTACCTGGGATCAAGAAGAATCTCTTGGCTATATCCGCACTTGCTAGACTTGGACTTGTAGTCAAATTTGTGAATGACAGATGTACAGTTCATGATCTCAGTTTTGGTGATGAAATTGTTGTATCTGGGCTTTTGTGCCGTGGGCTGTATAAGCTCACTTTGTATGACAAGTGTGGACAAAATTTTGCAAATGCTGTTGCAGATTCAAGGGCTATTTTAGATGCAAAACTTTGGCATGCACGTTTTGATCATCTAAATTTTGCTAGTTTGCTGCGTTTGCAGAAATCTGATATGGTTGCTTCTTTGCCACCTTTTTAAGCACCTGTCAAACATGTTTGTGAAGGCTGTATTTTGGGTAAGATGCAGCGTTCTAAGTGTCTAAAAGATGGTTCAGTTCGGGCCACAAGCAGGTTGCTGCTTGTGCATAGTGATGTTTGTGGGCCCATGCAAACTCCGTCCTTGGGCAGTTACCTGTACTTCGTGACTTTCATTGATGATTACTCCAGGCATGCATGGGTATTTCTGCTTAAAGAAAAGTCCGAAGTTTTTATGTGCTTCAAACAATTTCTGGCTATGGCTGAAAATGTCTCAAAGTGTACTATGGACACCCTCCGTTCCGATCGAGGGGGGGAGTATATGTCTCATGAATTTAATGCATTTCTGGCTAGTGGTGGGATAAAACACCAATGTACAGTGCCTTATACACCTCAGGAAAATGGTGTTGCTGAGAGGAAAAACAGGTCACTGACGGAAATGGCACGATGTATGGTCAAAAGTCAAGCTTTGCCGCATTCTTTTTGGCTTCAGGCCATCATGTGTGCCACTTATGTACTTAACAAGTGTCCTACGAAAGCTTTGTAGTCTATTACTCCATATGAAGCATGGCATAATAGAAAGCCTTCTATTGAGCACATGTGTGTTTTTGGCTATTTGGCATATGCTTTGGTGCCACAAGTGCAACGCACAAAATTGGATGATAAGGCTGTGAAATGTATTTTTGTTGGTTATAGTGCTGAAAGCAAAGGTTACAGGTTGTATCATCCGCAAACAAAATGTATTCTGGTTTCTCGGGATGTAGTATTTGTGGAAGATTTTGTTCAGCCCTTGCTATCATGTACTAGAGACAGTAATGTAAGCTCATAGGACATTTAGGACACTTTGTTGCCTCTTTTCAGCGGTGGAAATACGAATGTAAGTTCCAATGAGGCAAATGTACAGCCTATGGGGGTTTCTGAAAATGTTTTAGATTAGCCTATTACTGATACAGATGTACATGATGTACTGGATGAGGAAAGAGCTGAAAATGAGCAGGCTAGAGGTATGCCAAAATGGCTGGTGCACACTATGCGTGACAGTAAATTGGATGCACCTTTGTCTAGTCGTACTCGTTTAGGCTCTCGCCATGAATTTTATGCATCAGATTGTTATGCTTTGGGTGTGTCTAGCTTACATGATGTTGAGGAGCCTCTGTCTTTTGATGAAGCATAGAATTCAGAAAATTGGATGGCTGCCATGCAATCAGAATATGATGCACTTATAGAAAATGACACATGGACTTTATGTGATTTGCCTCCTGGAAAAAAGTCCATTGGTACAAAGTGGGTTTACAAGTTGAAATGCAAGCCTGATGGTGAGATCGATCGCCATAAGGCTCGACTTGTTGCAAAAGGTTATGCACAACAAAAAGGCATAGATTATGAAGAGACTTTTTCTCCCACTTGTCCTATGACTAATGTATGTTTTCTATGTGCATTGGCAGCTCATTTTGGTTGGGATGTACATCAATCAGACATTGTTACTGCTTTCTTGAATGGTGACATATTTGAGGAAGTTTATGTAACGCAGCCTCGCGGTTTTGTCATAAAAGGACAAGAGGACAAAGTGTGCAAATGTAACAAGGCTTTTATGGGTTGAAGCAATCTCCTCGTGCTTAGTATGAGAAAGCTGACACTCATTTGGTCAAACAAGGCTTTTGTAACAGTCCAACAGAAAGCACATTGTATGTAAAGCGTGAGGGTGATGTACTTCTCATTGTGGTTCTTTATGTTGATGATTTGCTGATCACTGGACCAAATGAGAGACATATTGCTGAATTTAAGGCTGATTTGAATGCTACTTTCAAGATGAAAGATTTGGGCCTGTTGCATCATTATTGGGTATACATTTTACGCAGTGTGATGGTGGTATTGCCTTGTGTCAGAAAAGTTACATAGAGACATTGCTATGTAAGTTTGGACTTGAGGATTGCAAACCTATTGCCACTCCCATGGAAACAGGTTTGAAGTTGAGTCTACATGATGCTGGCGATCCTGCTGATGTCACTCTTTACCAAACTGCTGTTGGCTGCCTCATTTATGTATGCAACACGAGGCCGAATATTCAGTTTTCAGTCTCACTAGTCAGCAGATTTATGCATAGCCTAGGGTCTAAGCATTGGCAGGCTGTCAAGAGGATTTTCCGCTACCTTAGTGGCACTTTACATCTTGGCTTGTTTTATCCCAAGGGGGGATCATTGCCGCCAGACTTACATGCTTTTTCGGACTCAAATTGGGCTGGTTGTTTTGACACGAGAGTGTCCAGAAGTGGTTTTTGTTTCATGCTTGGCAGTTCATGTATATCATGGTTGAGCAAGAAGCAACCTACTGTGGCCACTTCGAGTTGTGAGGATGAGTACAGGGCAGTCTTCACAGCTACGGTTGAGAGTGTATGGCTCAAACGCCTTATGGCTGATTTGGGTGTTGGACAGGAAACTGCCAACACTATCTACACTGACAGTCAGAGCGCATTGGCAGTTGCGAGGAGCCTAGTTTTTCATGCTCGCACAAAGCAAATTGTGCATTACCACTACGTCAGGGATAGGCTCTCAGCAGGAGAGACCAGCTTGGATTATGTGCCAACACAGGACAACCTTGCAGATCTTTTCACAAAGGCATTGTCTCGTGAGAAGCTTGAAGCTTTTCGCAAAGCTTTGGGCTTACTCCCCTTTGTGGACTGATCCTGTCCTCGGGGCATGGCACTTTCCTTTACTCATGTGCCAGCTCTCGTTCACCGCATCACTCCAGGGGGGATTTGTTACCATATACATGTGGTAGTGATGTGTGTGAACACACTAGGACCGCCGGGACATTTTTTCCCTCTTTAGGAGTTTTTTTCCCCTGTGCATTGTATATACGCCCATCACTCTAGGGCTATCCATCTTTCCATTGCATACTAAGAAACACACTCTCTATTGTGTGCCTTGAGCTTCCTTCGTCTTCTCCAAGCTGTGTGTGTTTCTCTGCAACCCTAATTCCAACATTTTCATAGTTCTCTAACAAGTTGTTCGACTATGATTTTCTGATCTTGGAGAGTATAATTTTTGTAATGGGGTGGAACATGCATTACATCCTTGCCGTCCTCTTCCGTGGTTTCCATTTCGGTTGTGTATATCTCCTTTAGAGCTTTTTTCAACTCTTGATATTTCTTTTTCTTTTCGACTTTGGTCATGAGTGGTTTCTTATCCTGTGTTTTTTCTTGAGTACCCTTCCTTGTTTTCCCTCTATGTTCGAGACATTTTTGAGTTTTTTTAAAAAGGATATCTGCTAGTTATTTTGTCCTTGATAGAATCATTTGTATCTATCTGCATTAGGAATTGTGTTTTAGTGGAGACTGATGGCATAGGTTGTGTTTTGACTATTCTGGTGTCTCTCTTCCATCTATACCATTTTTGTCTTCTTGATTTCTGGTTTGGAAAGTCAAAAAACTTTTCCTCCCCTCCCTTTAAGAGTACTTTAGCTCTAGTATGCTCTTTTTCTGACCTCGAATCTTCTGAGGTAGCCGAGTGTTCATCTAACTCATCAGTTGCATCGTAATAGAGGTCTGAAAAGACTTGTTGAGCTTTCATTAGGTCCTTGGGCTCGTCATCCTCATTGCAAAATTGAGCAGGCATAGACGTATTCATGCATACATCCATTGTCGCTAAAATTTGAGTCCACTCGAATGGCTCAAATAAATTCTTTGGAAAGGGTTCACGTACGTAGGCTTCATTCGTACAGTCCCTTTCTAGGATACATTCTTCTTGTCTTAAACTTCTGTTTTCTAAAGCTCCGCACATCCAAATAGGAGTGTCTTTGTTTAACCAGGATGGGAGTTTAGTTTCAACCGAAGAGACTGAATCAAACTCTTGGATGGGTATTTTCAATACATCTCTATAAGTGTGATCTTTCAGATTGACTCTTGTTATAGATCCCACTTGCTTCAAGTACAGATAATTGTTTCCCCAATCTTGGATAAGCTATACCTGTTGCACGAAAGGTCTTCCAAATATAATTTCATAGTTGAGTTTTTTCCCAAAGTCTACTATGGCAAAAGTGTGTTGATATTCAATTCCATAGGAATTGACTGTCACTTTTTCAAGCA
The DNA here is from genome assembly GCF_014529385.1 of Adiantum capillus-veneris. NCBI lineage: Eukaryota > Viridiplantae > Streptophyta > Polypodiopsida > Polypodiales > Pteridaceae > Adiantum > Adiantum capillus-veneris. The sequence goes on from NC_140935.1 coordinate 109,302,915, forward strand.
GCCCTAATGGTCTCTTAATGTGTCCGTCAGCCAACTGCAATTTCATTCAAGTTTGTCTAATGGATGGATATCCCTAGGATTCCCATATTGCTTTAGTGGCTATGGCTATGCTAGCCCCACTATCCAGTATCGCCATGGTTTCAATGTCATTATATTTCACTGGGAGGGTGGTATTCCCTTCTTCCCCTTCATAATATTCTCCGACTTTGTTCATGGAAGCTGATCGAATCTCTTTGTTTTCCATTTCATTTTTCAATTTCCCCAAATTTTTTGAGATTAACCCAGTTATCCCCACCTTCTCTAGGGTTTTCTGTAAATAATTCCATAAGTATAGTCTGAGTTTTAACAGTTCTCCCAAGGTAAGAGTGCATTGGATGTGTGTAGACATGATTGAATGAATGTTGTCTACTTCTAGGGTCTGTTCAACTCTTTTTACTTGAGTGGTCTTGCACACGATGGATTCATCTTTGTTATCTCCCAAGTAAGAAGGTAATGTTTTTAAGGTCGATGGTTTTAACATTCTTGAAGCTTCTGATCCGCAATCCCCGTACAAGGATTTTAATCCATGTTCATCAGAAGGTAGGTTATCCAACCAGACTTCCTCTATAGGAGCTGACTTCAGAGTTATGCTCCAATCATTGATCTCTCTCACTTTTTCCCATAAGTGTCTTGGCCAGTCTTCCTCTATGAATGGAATTCCGTCTAAGGCCTCTTCGCTATCAGGCACTATAAGTTCTGGTTCTTTTGTTTCAAAGTGGGGTTCTACCACCACATTAGGTTTTTATTTCGTTTCTTCTATCACAAGCTCTTCAGGTTTTATAATACTTTCAAGCTTGGGCTTTTGTTTTTCCAACATTTTCTGCGTGATCCTTACCAAGTTTTGATAAGCTTCCAACTTAGCTGCTTCCATGTTTGGAGATAAATAGTTTTTCCATTTGTTTTCCATGTTTTGGCCTGCTTGGTAAGCTTCCAAGGCGGCATTAACAGGCTCAAAAAATTTATCAACCAGAATGGATCCTCCAGATTTCACGGTTGTTTCCTTGAATTCACTGCTAGTTTCTTTCAACTTGTCTTGGACTAGCTTCTTTGCTTTCTCCTCGATTTCAACCCATTGTTTTTGTTTTCTCATCTCATATCTTTTGCTTCTGCTCCTTTTGATTCTTTGAGAAGAAAATTTTGTATTTTTTGAATCATCAGAGGAGTTGTGTTTCTTTTTCTTTGCCTGGGCTCTAGTGATTACCTTGATTGGAACAACCGGTTCACTCTATGATGAGCTACTAGGCATCACTTGGACTATGTTTACTACAGTTTTACCATTGTTCAAAGGATTTTTAGGACAATATTCCGGAAAGTGTTCTCCTTTTTTGCAACATTGTATGCAAAAGGCTTCAATTGGTTTGAGATTTTTTGTCAAGCTCTGGACATTCATTTTTCCACTCGTCATCAGCACCACAATTATGACAGTTTCCTGTTCTTGGCTTCATCATGGGTCTTCCCATGGGAGGTCTGACACTTTGATTAGCTACATAATACATTGGTGCAAGCTCTGGTGGAGCATAAGTCATTGTTTCTTCCATTGGTGGTGTATGTGGATTATACCAATATCCTTCTACCATTATTATAGATGGACTAGGCTCTGTATAGGGTGTAACATGCACTTATGCTTGTTCATATATGACTCCTTCAGAGTGCATGTACTTTACATGCATTGCATTATGTCCTCGATATGGAGGTTGTTGTCCCAACACAGGTTGAGGTCTTTCCATACCCATGGGTGGTCTTAGAGCTTGGGCCATATTAAGCTGATATCTGTACATGGGTTGTCCTTGTGGCCTCATGGGCACGTACTGAACATTCCCATCATACTTTGGTTTGATTAGCACTCGTGGGTCTCATGGTTGGTCCATTTACCCTCGATTGCACACCATTTTTGTGGCCTAATTGGTTGTCCCTGTGGAGGTATCCCTTGTCCTTGTCCCCTCATAGGTGCATTTTGCATGTTGTTCGTCATGTCGTTCATCCTTTTTAGCATATCTTCTATGGCTGAGAGTGGTGTTGGAGCAGCCGTTCCCACTTGTGCTGGTTTTGTGGATGCTGTTTTCTCACTTTGGTTATCCTTAGGGAAATCTTGTTCATTGAAGATCTCGCAATTGTCTCCTAAGTCAATAGAATATGACACACACTCTTCTAGGGTTGTATGCTTTTTACTATAGAGTATAGCATGAAGTTCTTTGTTTAGCAGTCCCTCTAGAAACAAAGATACGAGTCGTTCTTCTGTAGGTATCTCTGGCCCCGGGCATCTGATAATGTATTGTTTTATTTGGGTTTCACAATCCCTAACAGACTCACCATGTTTCTGTTTAAAACTGCAAATTTGAGCTACCGTATTATGTTTGATCCGTGTTTTGGAACAAGCAACTACAAATCCTTGAGCTAATGTGTTCAAGTCCATGATTGACCTTGGTGGAATGTTCTGGAACCATGTCAATGATTTTCCTTCTAATGTCATTCCAAACCCCTCGAATTGAGTATAGAAATAGAATATACGCTCTGCTCTTAGCACTTGCTTAAAGCTTGCTAAGTGGTCGTATGGATCCCCTGATCCATTGTATTTTATGACCCTTTTTTGAAAATTAGTTGGTCTGACTTGTTTGTTTGGTTCAACTCCCGGTCTTTTGGCAGTTGGTCCTGTTCCGAGTCCTTCAAACTAGTCTGTTGAAAATAGTGACTCATGTAGCCCTGGGCTCGCCTTAGTGTCACCCGGTTTTCTACGTGATGAGGTGGTTTTTGGTTTTTTCACATGACTCTCAGATGATCTCTCACGATGTTCATCTCTTGGAATTGTTTCTACTACTTGTCCTAATATCCAATCCCGTATGGAATACCATTAGTATTTGGTTTCTTCTACCTCCTCAGGAGTCATCATAACAAAGGTGGTGATATAACAATCCCTAAACAGGTAGGTTGGTAGGTCTCCAGATCCCTTATCTTTGATCTTGAAGATATAGATGATCTTCATGTCCATTAATTGTCTTGGTTTGGCATGAGAGGTCCACAAAAGATCTTTTATGTTTGTATCTTCCCAATAATAGACTCTGATCCTAAGATTATCCATACTAAGCCGTTTCAAAGGATTCAAGTCTACTTGATCGTATCCCTCAAATTGGTGGTCCTTCTTTTGACGACCTATCTGGGATTATGGTGTTTACTTCTAACTCCCATTTGTATATCACATTAGGGTTTTCAACTTGTAAATGCTGAGTTCCATTTTTATCCATATACATTTTTCTTAAGTAGATAAATCTAGAAGTAGATAAATCTAGAAGGACCAAGCGTGCGGAACACTCTAGCTTCATGCGTGTGTGTGTGGGGTTGGGGGGGGGGGGGGGGGGGGGGGTGGTTTGCGCAAAGTTTGGGGAAGGAAGAAACCAAACGCGTTTCGCTCTTTAGAGAGCTCATCAGTGGTGTTTCTAGGGGTTTGGAGATTGTAAAGAAGTTTTGGAAGGGAGTAGGGGTTGGTTTAAGTAGGTTGAGTTTGGGAGGGAAGGTGTTTGAAAAAAAGGGGGAAGTAGGTTTTGAACTTTGAAATTCGAATTCACAAGACTTAAGTCTCGTTGTGTGTGAAAGTGACATGAGAATGAATGTTAAGGGTGAGTCTTTTTAGTCATAGGTTTTAAGAGGAAAAAAAAGGGAATCAACTCGGGTGAGTTGGTTGAGTTGGGAGGGTTTAAGCCCAAAGTTGGAGCGCATGAGCCTTACCAAAAATAAGGTAATACTTTTGGCAGGATTTTAGAGATTGGTTTGGGTTTAATAGAGCTATGGGTAGATCGGTAAGGGATATGTGCGGTACTTGTTATGGTAGGGAGAAAAAAAATAAAAATTAATTTAGCGGTAGAGATTTATGGTAAAGTATTGACAGTGGAGGTTTAGAGTAGTGTCAGAGGAGGTTTCGAGTGGTGACAAAAAACGATTTAGCTCGTTTGTGGGGTACAAACAAGTTGCAAAGAAAAAGGGTTTTGCTTATAAGTGGGGTACACCAAGAGGGGTTTTGTTCATAAGTGGGTACAAAAATTGATTTTGTTCGTAAGTGGGGTCCACCAAGAGGGGTTTTATATATACGTGGGGTAAAAAATTGGTTTTGTTCGTAAGTGGGGTTTACAGGTGATTTAGCTCATAAGTGTGATTCAAATAGAATTGTTCAGCTCATAAGTGGGGTACAAAAGATGGTTTTGTTCATAAGTTTTGGTACAAAAACTTTTTGTTATGCTTTCAAGATGGGTACAAAAAACCTTTGGATCATAGCTTGGGTACAAAAAGTGGGATATATAGTGACAAAGTATGGGTATATTTAGATATGGGGCAAGTGGTGATAAACATGCGTCGAAGTAGTATGATCCATCAACCTGCACAGAGAGTAAGGTAAATACAAGTGAGGGTAAGTTTGGGTGGGTAAAATGTCATTATGGTGCATAAGGTTTGCTCTTGAGGAGTGTATGTAAATTGGGTCCTGTGGTCCAGCATGTGATGGGTTTATCTAAGTGGGAGAGGATTGGAGAATTTAGGCAAGCTTGATGGATAGGTTTACCAATTTCTAAGGAGGGTTTAAGTTTTCTAGTTTCGGGGGTAAAAGGTATTTTAAAGATGGTTGGGGAGTGGTGGTTTTTTGTAGAGGAAGGTTTAATAAAGAGGTTATCCCTTTCTAAATAAGAGATTGAGCTAAATACTTTGAGAAGCACTTGCCTAGGATAGCCTCTTTTCCTGAGTCTGATAAAAAAGAGATTCCTTGTGCTAAGGTAGTGTTCGAAGGAGCTTTCTCTCATAATGTACCTCCTGAGTTCTGCCTTGATGAAGGCTATTTTCTGGTGGGTAGGGTGACAAGAGATCCATGGTATATAGTGGAAAGAGTTTAGAGGTTTTTGAAAGCAATTAGAGTCTAGGAGCCCTTGGGTTAAAAATTTGGGTCCCTTGAAGAAGTGGATGTCTAGGATTGTGGCTTGATTGGTAGAAATGGAGGGGGTGATTTTAATGTGTTCCAGCAAAGTTCCCGCATAGGTGTTGAGGGCGACTGTTAAAGATTCAATGGGGCCAGTCCATATTCCAAAGGCATCATCAATGAATCTTTTGAAGTATGCCAAGTTTGGGTCATTAAGGAGTGGGGATTGGGATTCTAGGTGGCAAAGGAAAAGACAAGAATAGACCACGGCAAAATTGGATCCCATCGCTGTGCCTTTGATTTGCTTGAAAGTTTTATTATTGAAACTGATGTAGTGATGTGTAAGGATGAGGGTAGAAAGAGAGATTATGAAGTTGGTTTTTGGAGGATCGAAGTGTTTAAAAATGGTTGCTTTAAGAGCAAGGAGTCCTTGGTCTATTGGGATGCTAGGATAGAGGGAGTTTATATCAAAGGTAAAAAGGATAGAATTTGGTGGAAAATGGGTATGGTGTAGATCTTTGATTAGGGACAGGGAATCTTTTAGATGTTGTTTGTAACGCAAAAGGATAGGGTATAGCTCTATGTGTAACCATTTTGATGCATTTTCCAAAAAATAGCCATTGTAAGCACAAATCGGTCTAGCAACAAGGGATGGTTTATGTAATTTGGGGAGGAAGTAGATTCGGCAGGGTTTGAAAGGTTTAGAGAGGGGTGCAAGGATGAATGTATGTTGTTCCATGGGGAGGAGGGTGTATCTATGGATGATGGTAGAGAGGAGAGAGGCTAGGTAGTTGTGAGGAGGTGGGGTGGTTGGTTGGTAGGTGATGGGGTCATTGAGTTGTCTAAGTGCCTCATTCTCATACCATTCCTTTGAGAGGATAGTAAGACCAAGGTTTTTGTCGGCGGGTTTAATAACAATGGACTTATCATGTGAGAGAGATTTGAGGGCTAGATGTACAAACTTTGGAGGTTTAGAGAAGGAAGTATTGTAGCTATCCAATTTGTGTTTAAGATGTAGTTTGTTACGTTCTGTGATAATTTCTAGAGAGGGATTCTCTTTGGGTGGTTTCCAATGGGGGTTGGGTAATTTAAAAGGAGAAAAGGAGTCCCCCCTCCTTTTCTCCTTTTAAATTACCTAACCCCCATTGGAAACCACCCAAAGACAATCCCTCTCTAGAAATTATCACAGAACGTAACAAACTGCATCTTAAACACAAATTGGATTGCTACAATACTTCCTTCTCTAAACCTCCAAAGTTTGTACATCTAGCCCTCAAATATCTCTCACACGATAAGTCCATTGTTATTAAACCCGCCGACAAAAATCTTGGTCTTACTATCCTCTCAAAGGAATGGTATGAGAATGAGACACTTAGACAACTCAATGACCCCATCACCTACCAACCAACCACCCCACCTCCTCACAACTACCTAGCCTCTCTCCTCTCTACCATCATCCATAGATACACCCTCCTCCCCATGGAACAACGTACATTCATCCTTGCACCCCTCTCTAAACCTTTCAAACCCTGCCGAATCTACTTCCTCCCCAAATTACATAAACCATCCCTTGTTGCTAGACCGATTTGTGCTTACAATGGCTATTTTTTGGAAAATGCATCAAAATGGTTACACATAGAGCTATACCCTATCCTTTTGCGTTACAAACAACATCTAAAAGATTCCCTGTCCCTAATCAAAGATCTACACCATACCCATTTTCCACCAAATTCTCTCCTTTTTACCTTTGATATAAACTCCCTCTATCCTAGCATCCCAATAGACCAAGGACTCATTGCTCTTGAAGCAACCATTTGTAAACACTTCGATCCTCCAAAAACCAACTTCATAATCTCTCTTTCTACCCTCATCCTTACACATCACTACATCAGTTTCAATAATAAAACTTTCAAGCAAATCAAAGGCACAGCGATGGGATCCAATTTTGCTGTGGTCTATGCTTGTCTTTTCCTTTGCCACCTAGGATCCCAATCCCCACTCCTTAATGACCCAAACTTGGCATCTTCAAAAGATTCATTGATGATGCCTTTGGAATATGGACTGGCCCCATTGAATCTTTAACAGTCGCCCTCAACACCTATGCGGGAACTTTGCTGGAACACATTAAAATCACCCCCTCCATTTCTACCAATCAAGCCACAATCCTAGACATCCACTTCTTCAAGGGACCCAAATTTTTAACCCAAGGGCTCCTAGACTCTAATTGCTTTCAAAAACCTCTAAACTCTTTCCACTATATACCATGGATCTCTTGGCACCCTACCCACCAGAAAATAGCCTTCATCAAGGCAGAACTCAGGAGGTACATTATGAGAGAAAGCTCCTTCGAACACTACCTTAGCACAAGGAATCTCTTTTTTATCAGACTCAGGAAAAGAGGCTATCCTAGGCAAGTGCTTCTCAAAGTATTCAGCTCAATCTCTTATTTAGAAAGGGATAACCTCTTTATTAAACCTTCCTCTACAAAAAACCACCACTCCCCAACCATCTTTAAAATACCTTTTACCCCCGAAACTAGAAAACTTAAACCCTCCTTAGAAATTGGTAAACCTATCCATCAAGCTTGCCTAAATTCTCCAAACCTCTCCCACTTAGATAAACCCATCACATGCTGGACCACATGACCCAATTTACATACACTCCTCAAGAGCAAACCTTATGCACCATAATGACATTTTACCCACCCAAACTTACCCTCACTTGTATTTACCTTACTCTCTGTGCAGTTTGATGGATCATACTACTTCGATGCATGTTTATCACCACTTGCCCCATATCTAAATATACCCATACTTTGTCACTATATATCCCACTTTTTGTACCCAAGCTATGATCCAAAGGTTTTTTGTACCCATCTTGAAAGCATAACAAAAAGTTTTTGTACCAAAACTTATGAACAAAACCATCTTTTGTACCCCACTTATGAGCTGAACAATTCTATTTGAATCACACTTATGAGCTAAATCACCTGTAAACCCCACTTACGAACAAAACCAATTTTTTACCCCACGTATAAATAAAACCCCTCTTGGTGGACCCCACTTACGAACAAAATCAATTTTTGTACCCACTTATGAACAAAACCCCTCTTGGTGTACCCCACTTATAAGAAAAACCCTTTTTCTTTGCAACTTGTTTGTACCCCACAAACGAGCTAAATCATTTTTTGTCACCACTTGAAACCTCCTCTGACACTACTCTGAACCTCCACTGTCAATACTTTACCATAAATCTCTACCGCTAAATTAATTTTTAACTTTTTTCTCCCTACCATAACAAGTACCGCGCATATCCCTTACCGATCTACCCATAGCTCTATTAAACCCAAACCAATCTCTAAAATCCTGCCATAAGTATTACCTTATTTTTGGTAAGGCTCATGCGCTCCAACTTTGGGCTTAAACCCTCCCAACTCAACCAGCTTACCCGAGTTGATTCCCTTTTTTTTCCTCTTAAAACCTATGACTAAAAAGACTCACCCTTAACATTCATTCTCATGTCACTTTCACACACAACTAGACTTAAGTATTGTGAATTCGAATTTCAAAGTTCAAAACCTACTTCCCCCTTTTTTTCAAACACCTTCCCTCCCAAACTCAACCTACTTAAACCAACCCCTACTCCCTTCCCAAAACTTCTTTACAATCTCCAAACCCCCTAGAAACACCACTGATGAGCTCTCTAAAGAGCGAAACGTGTTTGGTTTCTTCCTTCCCCAAACTTTGCCCAAGCCCCCCCCCCCCCCCCCCCCCCCCCCCCCCCCCCCCCCCCCCCCCCCCCCCCCCCCCCCCCCCCACACACACACACACACACACACACGCATGAAGCTAGAGTGTTCCGCACGCTTAGTCCATCTAGATTTATCTACTTATGAAAATGTTTGCCCTAACCTCTTCATTGAACTCAATACCATGGTCATCAATGCGAATAGCATACTCCTCGTTAGGGTACAAGTAAACTTGGGTTCCATGACGGTTAGTCTTGTAAAATGATAGTATATGCTTATAGCACACTGTCATTCCAGTTTTTGAGTGAGTCGAGTAAGAAGACATTTCGGAAGTTGAATCTCAAAAAGTGTCTGAGACTACTTCAGGAATTGTGTGCAAGGAATTGTCTTGATTCACGCTTTCTTCGGTGGATACTCTACAGGAGGTTTCTCCGAGTATGCCCTGAGTTCCTAGTACACGACCAGATCTAAGGTTCATATAGACTTATGAAGCCTTGGATAGAGTACTCACCTTTGATTGACTTGTCGTCAATTTCCACTTGATTCAATTGCAACTTTTTGTCAAGCCACTGATTCCTCGTCCGCAACCTGATCCCTGTATAATTTTGATCAAGTTAGCTATTCTTATATATAGACAATAGAGTTTTTACTACTCTCGTTATTAGTCTTTGTGTATCACTTCAGATCGAGCTAAAGGAGTCAAAATTTGACTTTCAAATTCGACTTTAGCAAGAAATCAAAGGTGTAATCCGCAACCTGTAAATTGAGTGTATCTGTACCAATTTTGATCCGATTGAACCCAGAATTGCCCTGTGGCCTTATATTATGTGGTTCTAACACTGTATAAGCTCAAAAGTCAAAATTGATGTCCGTGGATAGCAGAAGTAAATAATCGCGATTATTTACTTTTGTCAGTTTTTTACACTTTTTTGATTGGTTTGGAAAGTATACAACTTGTTGAAGTCTTTGGACAAGTTTCAACAAGTTTGGACAAATTTTGATCAAGTTTATCAACTGTTTGGTGTCCGTAGACTCTGATTTCAAGAATCTGGCTTATGTCTCACTTTTGGGATCCAAATTCCACCAAAATGGAATTTTAAGGAATACTTGATACGCTTGACCTTGTGGTATATTCAAATTTGCAAAATCATCAAGTTTTGAAGCAGGTTTAAATAGTCGCGATTATTTACTCTAGCTATATTTTTACAAGTTTTTGCCCCATCTTTGACACAGATCTGTTAAGCACCTTAAGTGACGGTCACTAGCCCAGTTTCATCAAGTTTGGACAATTTTTGGTCAAATGGTCTTCAATTATCTGTCCGCAGACTAACTTTGCAATTTTAGTCACAATTTTCAATCCAATGATCCAAATCTTACCAAATTTGGTTTGTGGGCTTATTACAACATGCTAATACTAGTGGTATGCTGACTTGGTAAAAAAAGTTGAAAAATAGGCAGATGTAAATAATCGTGATTATTTACTTTTGATAAATTTTTTCAAATTTTTGATCAACTGAGCATGTACACATGTTTATCACATCAACATAGGCCTATGAATCAAATTTCAACAAGTTTGGATAAATTTTTCCCCAATTTATACTCAAGATTCAAAAAGTCAGTACAAACTTTAGTTTTTACCCAATTTTCTGCCAGTTTAGTGATCCAAATCTCTTGGGCCTTTACAAAAGTTGTTCGTACACATGCAATGAGTCAATGGTATGAACCTTGGTCAATTTAGAGCAGAAAGTTAATAATCATGATTATTAATTTTAGGCTTGAAATGAACACTTTTTTGTAATTTTTTCAAAGACAGTCTTTATATGAGCTATTTTAAGCCTATGAATTAAGTCAAAACTTAATTTGACTCAAAATGTCAAGAAAAAGTAAATAATCTGAGATTTAGGCGAACTCTTGAAATTTTTACCTCAAAGTGTCTTTGAGCTTACCAACTGGTTCAGAAAACTCTTAGGATTACTCTCCAGTTGGATTGAGTGGATTCGAGTCTTTTCGAGCTATTTCTACCCGTAGACCTAAAATTCTGCAACTTCCAATAACAACTCACACTTGATTCTTTGAGAGAGCAATGTTGTGAAATCCACCTCGGATCCTACTTACCCTACTCCTAGATTCTCATGCAATGGGGTTGTGGAAAGTGTCCACAAACACTCGTTTTCTTGTGATTTTTATGTTTTTCAGAGTACTGATCTTAAGACTTGTCTCATCTACCAATCATTCTCCAAATCCTAATCTAAATCTACAGTCCTACAACCCTAAAGGCACTCAGCAAGTACAATTACTTCCAAGCTACCTCTACACAGCAAAAGACGATAATCTTAAGCTATGCGATTTCTAGAAGAAAGTTTTGAACTCTAGGTGAATCTAGAGGAAGTTAAAGGACAACTACACAAGACGCTTGTGTTTTTCCCTAGTTTAGGTATCTCGATCCCCGGTAATGGCGCCAAATGTTGGACTCATGTCTAACCTCACCATCCTATCTTATTGCAGTATTAGCGAGAACCACGATTAATTTGTTAAACCATGGGACGAAGCTGACTCGACTAGTGCATAGAGGTTACAAGAGGTTGTCAATCTCTTGGAAAACAACTAACAACTCGCATCTAGCTCAAGCTACACTCAAGTGACTAAAATCACCAAAAGCCAATCGCTCATCGGCAAGCAAATTACATCCGTTACAACATCAAATGACATCCAAATGTAACAAAACATCTATGACAAGTTTATAAGACCTAAGCACACATGCTTATGGTCTCAAACCCCACTTTAGGTCAAGTTCCAAAATCGCAATTATTAACAGCAATGGATTTTTGACCTAGTGGTTTTCGACCTAGAATGCATCTAAATGCTTAGCAATGATGCCCCAATACCCCGCCTATACTTAGTTTTTGATTTAAAAGTGTAAACTCCTAGTTATAATAAGTGTGTAGGATGATTGGGATAATTGTGGTCCCCCAAACGGTCTCGAGCGCGATCGATGGTTGAAGGACAAACTACCTTGTCCTTGTGCCAAGTGCAAACGGGAAATCCCTTGCTTGAGGCACATTGCCTTGGATCATGTGGAGAATAGAGGGGTTTGGAGATCTCAAAAAAGTGCTCGAGTAGATGGGAGCATTTTCCCCCCCATCGCCTGAAAGACATCGTCAAGAGCTACTAAGGGAATGCATGGCAAGAGGTGATTGTGGTACTAGCTCTACTTTGACAGTGCCTCTACGTCTAAGGGACACTTTGAGTTTGAGGATAAGCACATGTTTGACATGGTGGATGAGTTGTTAGCACATGAAGCCAGCATGTGCAAGGAGGATTGCAAACCATGCACTAAATGGGCACATGCAACAGAGGATAGGTTGCTATTGAGTTCCCAAACACCTCTTTATAATGGTGCCCAATATTTGGTGCTCTGAGCATCGTTGGAGTTTCTCAATTTGCAGGCAAAATTTGGCTGAAGCAATGCAAGTGTAGATGTACTTCTTGAATAAGTTCTATTTATGGTTTTTTGAAATTTGTACTCTCTTGTTTTCCCCCTTGCATTTATACTAATTTTTTGTTTTTTTCTGTATTTTGATGGAAAAAATGCTTCCTTCAATGAGGGAGGCCGTATGCCATCGTACTTGGCATGGAATATGAGCGCATCCATGCATGCGTCAAATGATTGGATACTATACCGCAATGAACACGCACATGCTACATTATGTCCCGTGTGCGGAGAAGCACACTTCAAGACCGGTGTGAGTAGGGCTCACCTACCAAGGCATTTTCCACTTATCCCAGGGATTCAACACATGTTTAAAAGCAGGTTTACATTGGACCATCGCACATGGCATGCCAATCACCACTCAAATGATGGGATGATGAGTGTCCATGCCAATTCACCTGCATAGAGGCACATCAAGACTCATTGGCCCAAGTTTGGGCTAGAACCTCAATACTTGAGGCTTGGGTTGGCAAGTGACTGTGTCAATCCTTTTAGCACCAAGTCTACCTCATGGAGCACTTGGCCCGTGGTGATCATCAACTACAATATTCCACCATTGGAGAATACCAAGAAGGGCTATATACTTCTCTCTTTGCTTGTGCGAGGGAAGTACAAAGTTGCAAACATGGATGTCTACCTTGATCCCCTCATCAAGGAATTGGAGGAGTTGTGTAAGGGCATTCCCATTGTCGGTGTTTTACTTCCAAAGGAGAGGAGAGAGGCCATTGTGAAAGGTATCCTTATGTGGACCATGCATGACTATCTTCGCCTTGGGGAGATTTCTGGTATGTTATGTTTTTCTTCTCTCTCTCTTTACCATTTTAAGTTTGAAGTATTTCTCTAACGATATGATATGAGTGTAGGGTTGTCCACATTGTGTCATAATGCATGTCCTACTTGTGGGCCATCATTGGTGATGGAGAAACCGGATGCCTTAACAAGGTAATCTATCCAAATAACCATCATTTTTTTCCCCAAAGTCATAGAAAATACAATGCTCCAACAAATGGGAAGACACCTCTAAAGCTTACAATGGAAGATTGTGCAACCAATTGGGAAGAGCACTACCATAGTGATCCACCCTCGTCTACTCAACCAGAAGATATGTCAAGGTACTCCATATTGGAAGGACTTAAAAATACAACATCTCTTGGATGTCATGCCCATATTCTAGAATGTTGTTCACACCCTATGGGACCACATTACAAGAAAAAAGGACTCTTTGGATGCTACGGAGGATTTGAGGGCCTTGAAAAAGTCCACCCACCTCCGCCTCTTCGCGTTGAGCCCCAAATGGGAAGATTTTGCTTCCTAAAGGGCCATGGATTCTAAACAAAGTTGAGCTAGATCGAGTGAAGGGTTCCATTGCATCTATTTGTACACCCATGGGGTAAATGTGGTCACTAAAGAGAGCTTCACAAAAGTAAACAAAGGTTGAAGTGTTCAATTTTATGGGTTGAAAATGCATGATTGGCACAAGATGTTGCAAGTAATTCTATCTTTCTTCTCTATCTTTCAATTCTAAAGAAAGGTGGAAGTGTTCAATTGTATGGGTTGAGGACCCATGATTGGCACAAATCCTCTCCCTTGTTTCATTTAGATATTGAATTTTTTGCAGGACTAAAATCATACAGTATTTTAATCTTTTGACATTGTAGTTCATTTTGGCGGTGATTATGTGTGTGTGCTGGGACATGAAAGTGAGGGAAGCTATTTTCAAACTCAGAGAGTTAGTAAGGTACCTCATATTTTTATTCAACTAAACTTTCTATATACACTATATCTTCTAGTGTGTTCTCTTAGTGTACTTTTGTGTGTTATCTTGTAGGTTTGTGAGCTCCAAAGAAATTGAAATAGATGCTCTCCCTATTGCTGAGTTGCTTGCCATGGAAACTATGTGTGCCATTGAGGATGCATTTCCTTGATCCATTATTCTTAGTCAATTCCACCTCTTGGTTCATGTGGTTGAGCAGATCGTTATATGTGGATTAGTGCATGCATGATGGGTTTTCTTTCTAGAGAGGTTTTTAAAGACTCTTAAAGATTTTGTGCGACTATGGGCCTAGCCAAAGGCATGCATGGCCGAAGGATGGATTGTGCAAGAGGGATTTGTTTATATTTCAGAGTATTTGGCACAAGTTGATCCCTCAATGCCTCACATGTGGTCATATGAGTAGGATGCAAGGATGACTTCACACCTACCAAGTGGAAAGGGGAAATTATTTAACATGGATATGGATCTATGTCAAGGAGTCAACAACTTTTGCATCCTCAATGCAAAGGTTATGACCAAATGGGTGGACTTGTGGACAATGGAAAAGGCAAGGCGTTTGTAAGAGAGAGAAGCATGGAAGCAAGATCATGGAGGTAGGAGGGCACCGCCAATACTTCAACACCTTTCATTTTTAAAGATCTCATTAATGCCAAGTGGATCCACAAGAGAATGACTGAAGCAAAGGCACGAGGAAAGGACATTATCAACAAAGAGCGGGAGTATGCACGAGGTTGTGTTCCAACGGTGGTGCAGCCAAAAAGTGTCGATGCCCAAAAGCATGAAAAGCAGTATCAAAGGTGCTTACAGATGTGTGCCCGGATGTCAAAGCATATGTGAAGATCCAGTTCCAATGAAGGAGTTTGTGATGTGTGTGATTTATGTGGCTATGTGGACTAGGATAGAGGCTCAATGATTTAAATAAGGTTCATCATGTGAAAAACATCTTAGGACATGAAGAGCAAGTGGAGGAGTGAAGTAATGTTTTGCAAAGTCTTCTATATCTTCTAGAGGAGCCATTTGGTTGGCAGTGGATGTGCTAGCCTCCACTCAAGCTTCTTATTTCTCAGCTTTTCTTTCTCCTTTTTCTTCATCTTCTACTCGAGTTACTTCCCTTGGATTCTGTGCTCCCTAGTCCTGAGTCTTATCCTTTTGATGACTTTGTTCCATGTCCACAAGTAAGTCACCTTCTAAAATATGTTCTTGTATTGGGGATAAATTTGGTTGCTTTGTTTGCAATGTAGTGGTTGATGTAGGTGTACCTACATCTTGTAGCTTCTAAAGTATATTCTTACTTATTTGGGGTGTCAATGGTGGTGGGTGCCTCCACTTGATCTAGTTGTTCTTCAGCTTGAGAGATTTCTTATTCTCTTGTATTTTCTTCAAGACCATAGAGGTACTCTACCCCTGCCAATGGATCATTGGTATGTCCAAACATGGGTATTTTTTTTCAAAAATTTTGGTGGCCAGGTTGTCAATATTCTTCAAAATCTCCTTGCAATCCCTGTTCTAGCTCAAAAGCTTTTCTTTATCTTTGCAATTGAGCTATCCTTTGGAATGGTTCTTCAATCATCATTAGTAGTGGAAATCTTGCTCTTTTGCTTCTCCTTTCATCTAAGACTATTTTATGCTTTCCTTTTGTAGCTCTTTTCTTTTCTTCCTTTGATTTTGAAGGGATAGGCTCTTCATCTTCGTCTTCCTAGTCATGTTCATCCAAGTCCTAGTCTTCTTCCTCTTCTGATCTTTAATCTAACTTCCCTTTTTATCTTGTTTTAGGAACCTTTTTCACTTCAACTTCTTCCTCCTCCTCTTCTTCTTCATCACCCATACTATAAGTCAACCAAGTATTCTAGTCGGGTGTAGGTGGCAGGTTATTGGTCATTCCCATCGCATGGTATGTTATTCTCGTCATTAATTCTGGAGATCGTATATAGGAAACACCCTTACTTTTCTTGGTTCTCTTTAGAGTATTAAGCACATATTGGGCATGGTCAATGGCCATTGACTGCTTGGACATTAATGCCATTGTGAATACAGAAGCCACCGCATGGTTGGGTGTGGTATATCTCAAGGGTCTCTTGGTTGTGAAATGAAATGTTGATGACATAGACTTGTGGGATCTTGAACCTATTTATGGATCATATCTCCAAAGGTGGAAGCATAAGAATTATTGGTGATAAAGTATTTGTGAAGATGCTTGTGTGCTTCTTCTCTTTAGATCTCATTGATTATCCATTGGTTGGAAATTTCAAGTCCTCTGCCACAATATCCTTGGTGATGTTGACCTCTATTGATTGCCCTAATGGATTGGTGATGTGGGCAGTCGCATCCTCCTAAATAGGGCTCATAATATCTCTAAAAATTGACACCGCATGGATCCATTCCATAATTTCTAGCAATCCTAGTCACCGATTGGCTTCCTATATGGCTTGATCCTTCTTCACATCATACACTTCCTTTGACAGGAGGTGGAGCTCCACTACCTCCTCGGCATTCTTGAATCTACCTTGAAAAATGGAAACATGGTGTTCTTCAAGCTTGAACTATGAAATATACCCCTTCTTTGCTACCTTGATGGATATTTTTTCCAATCAGCAAGTTGTAAGCTCTTGGAGTCTTTGCTTCAAAGTATTCTTCTTTTGAGCTAGCCTTGGTGATGTCTGCATTATACCTGTAAGTTGTAAACATAATTTTTCTTGTTACGTACACTTCATAGTGGACATATCTTTGCAACTTCTCATGTGAAGCTTGGAATTGCCAATTTTTGTTCTGGTGCTTAAATACTATTTTTTATGTTAACATGATGTAACTCAAAAAATGTTTGTTATCATGTATGTGATAATGATGTGTGTGAACACACTTAGGATCATCATGGCATTTTTCCTTTACTAGGAGGTTTTTTTCCCTCGTGCATTACACATACACCCATCACTCTAAGATAACTTATCTTTCTATTGTGCACAAACCAATACACTCTCTATTGTGTTCCTTAAGCTTCTTCACCTTCTCCAAGCTTTGTGTGTTTCCATGCAACCCTAATTCCAACAATTGGTATAAAAGGAGGTCATGTCCTTCCGGGTATAGTTTTTAGCCTCGCAAGCACTCGCTTGCTCACTTTCTTTGATTTGGATGAGCTTTGATGAGTGTCAATAGGTCAAAAAAATCTTTGGGAAGGCTCGTCGAGCTTGGTGTGCTCAAAAGTTTGATTCAAGCTTATTTGGGCCTCCGTTCATATTGCACCACAGGTGCAATATGTTTATGATATTCATTGTGGATATACCAACTACCATACAAGGGGAGAACTCGTTATGGGTGTTTGTAGATCAACGGTCAATCAAGTTGGTTGATCACAACCATATAGATTATATGGATTCCACCACATTCTTGTCAGTAATTGTGAACCCATGTTTACTAGTCTTTTTTCTTGGGTAAACGGTTGGGGAGATAAAGCAATACATACTACCACTCATCTAGAGATGGATGGGCCGGTAAGTATGAATGTAGTGCTAAAGGATATTGTAAGAGCATACGTTAGCAAGAAGCGACACAACTGGTATACGATTACCTTTCTAGGCTAGAGTTTGTTTCTCATTATGCAAAGCAAGTTGCGACTAGTTTTAGTCCCTGCATGATATTTTCAGGTTGTCAACCTTGATCATCAGTTTTGATGAGGTTGCTCACTGATGGGAAATGACATCAAGTTGGAAAGTACTTTGTCATTGTTGTTGAGCTAGATAAGCATGCTACTTTTATGGAAAGTTGCAAAGAGGTATTCTTGCATGCTCCCGTACCTTCAAAAAGTTTGAAACCAGGTTATGCATTTAGACATATCTTAATTGTGGTGACTCATTTAAAGTACTCAAGTAGGTTATAAATAGAGTCTACACACTATCATATTTATCTAGTTTTGGATACAAGTGGTTACAAAGGGACAAAAATGTCAAAAATCAAGATGTTTCTCTTGGTTTCATTGAACCTCTTCTTGCACCATGTATCAGTAAAATTGACATTTGGCCCAAGAAAGGTTCTTCTCCAAGGGGGGATGAATGCCAGGCCAAGGGCCAAGAAAAGATGCGGTCAAGGGGTGCTATATTTAGATGGCTACGAGCCTATATATGGCATAGTTGGATGGAGAGTTGCATGGTCCAGTCCCCCGTGGTCTCATACTCTTGAGTTCCACTACAATGCGAGTCCTCTGCAATATGTCACCAAATTTGAAGCATTGTGTGAGCTCGAATGGTTGTTGAGGGCTCTCTGGGTGAATTTATATTTGCTCGTCTGTATGCCCTTCGACTTGCCATTGTTTGCTGAAGCTTTGTTTTTATCTCTGAAGATAAGAGTTTCTTTTGACAAGAATGACTAAAATCCATAGCTGTTGCCCCAATGCATTGAGGGATGATTTGGATAGCCATTTCCTTATTGTTGATGTAGAAGGAATATATACAAGAAGACAGTGATGAGTGTTTCTAGATTAGGGTCTGAAACTTGGATTACCAAAGGTAAAACACCGGGGGGGGGCTCCTTTGGTATACTCTCTTATTGGAATTGAGCAGTTGGACTTGAAGTACCTGTTCATGCAAGGTGAGTGCTTGGGAGAAACAAAGGAAGAGTGTCAAATGCGAGTGTCAATTATGGGACACCCTATATGCATATGAGAAAATTTTCAAACAAAAGCATGTAGTGTGAAAGATAGAGTTGAATGGTGTTTCAAGGAACAAGTGTAGCACGTGTGACATCAAATGATGTCACAATAGCTTCCACATTTCCAAGATGGAATTTTTATGTAGAAGCTTCTCCACTCATACCTCATGGTTCCCAGTGTGTGAGTGTCTTATGGACTTCCTCCTTCACTTTGCCAAACATAAAATATGTAGACTTTGATTCTCATACTCATCTATACCAGCATGAGCGACTCAACACAAATATGTACAACAGTTATAGCTTGAGTAGTACCTAGAATAGCTAAGATGCTTAGACCACAGAGAATATTACTCGAAGCTTTGGGACTAATGCCTCGCTCATTTAGTGTCTTAGGTGTCCTTTTATGCCATGCATGTTTTATGGAAACTTGGACGTACCTGTTCAAGACCAAAAACCCAATTCCATAAGTTCTTGGAGATTTAGGCCTCTTTCATTGTGCTGGTCTATGGATGCCACCATTTTGTCAAGTAGGTGGACATATGCTGGCTCCTCTTGTTTTGTTTGTCAAATGGCGATGCTACATTGTGAAACAGGTCCTACAATTGTAGTAGGGACTGATGGAGCCTGTGTTAAGTATGGAGCCTGATTTACCCTTGTAATTTTCTGTGGTAAAAGAGCACATTTGTAAGGCCCCCATTATGAGGAGAAGCCATCGTGCGTGAAGGAAAATCACTCATCGAAAACCAAAATTTTCACGGACAAGAATATTCTTTTTCGCCGGAATATTATGGCGGGACGGCGGCCGGAAAGTGGTCGGAAAACAATCGGTCGGTTGGCCGATGGCCGGTAGTCAATGGCCGATGGCCGGTGGTCGGAAGTCAATGGCCGGTGGCCGGTGGCCGAATTCAATGGCCGGTGGCCGAATTCAATGACCGGTGGCCGAATTCAAAAGCGGACTTGTCTTCTCAAGGGCGGCCACACATGGGCGGATTGGAGGGTCCGATTTGGACTTATTCGCACAAGGGCGGCTACACATGGTTGTCTCTCATAAGAGAGGGCAGCCCTTTTGGCCTATAAAAGGAGGCCATTTCTACACACATTTCATGGTGTGAAGTTGATGCAACAAGGTGAGTGTGAGGTGGTGAGAGTGAAGCAAGGCGGGAGCTCCATTAAGGGTATAATCCCTTTGTAAACTACTTCTTGTTTTGAAGTACTAAAGCCATTGAGTGGCTGCTTTCCCGTGGACGTAGCCCACATTGGGTGAACCACGTATATCGTGTGTACTCTCTCTCTCTCTCTACTCTATAATCTCGTGTATGTAAATCTGTCTCTCTCCATTAAATAATCCACTCAATTATCTATTTAGCTACGTCTTATTTCCTAACAACTGGTATCAGAGCAAGGTTTGCTTGTAGCTAAATTATCTCAAGGAAAGGATTCCTTGAATTGAGTGGGAGTTATGGCGGAGGAAGGGAAGCTCAAGATTGAGAAGTTCAACGGCAAAAACTACCAACATTGGAAGATGCAGATTGAAGACTATCTCTACCAGAAGGACCTCTATTTGCCACTAGGCGGTCTTGCGAAGAAGCCCGCAACAATGGCAGATGAAGCATGGATTTTCCTTGATCGAAAGGCACTGGGAACAATCCGGTTAAGCTTGGCGTCAACGGTGGCCTTCAATGTTTCGGAGATGAAGACCACGGAGGACTTGATGAAGTCACTTGACAACTTCTACGAGAAACCATCGGCATCCAATAAGGTATTTCTTATGAAGCGCTTGTTCAATCTAAAGATGGCAGAGAATGGTTCAGTTGCAGAACACCTAAATGACTTTGACACAAACATAAGTCAACTTCGGTCAGTGAAAATCAATTTCGATGACGAAGTGCGAGCTCTCCTTATACTATCATCTCTACCAGATAGTTGGGACAGCCTTGTGATGGCTGTAAGCAATTCTATCTCTGGCACAAATACTCTTAAGTTTGATGATGTTGTGGGTGTTCTCCTAAGTGAGGAAATGTGAAGGAGAAGCACAGGAGAATCATCAAGTGCTGCACTATCAGTGGAAACAAGAGGAAGGCTTAAGGAGAGGTTCAAAAACCAAAAGGGTCGTGATCGCTCAAGGCGGAGCAAGTCACACACAAAGCCAGTTCTTGAATGTTGGAACTGCGGCAAGAAGGGCCACGTCAAGAAGGATTGCTGGTCCAAGAAGAAGAAGGAGACAGAGTCTCAAGACAACAAGCCAACATCGGAGGCCAATGTGGCAGGTAAAGTAGAGCAAGATGCTCTAATTCTCTCATTAGACAATGTGTCTAATTCCTGGATAGTAGATTCTGGGGCTTCATTCCATGCGACACCACACAAGCAACATTTCCAAGACTACACCAAAGGTAATTTTGGGTATGTATACTTGGGAGATGATGAAGCTTGTGAGATTGTTGGCAAAGGTACAGTTTCTGTCAAAACTGCTAACGGAAATGAATGGAAGCTTAAAGATGTTAGGCATGTTCCTTCTCTTCGCAAAAATTTGATCTCTACAGGACAATTAGACGATGAAGGTCACAACATTGCATTCGGAAACAAACGGTGGAAGATCTCAAAGGGATCTTTGGTCGTTGCCAAGGGTGAAAAAGTCGGTACACTTTACTTGTGTACCGTTAACACGCAACCTTCAGCTTGTGCAGCAACTACAGAAGTTGACAGTGCGGTGTGGCACTACCGACTTGGGCATATGAGTGCCAAAGGAATGCAAATCCTTCAAACAAAGAAGCTTCTACCAGGTTTGAAAGAAGTGGACTTAGAGTTCTGTGAAGATTGTGTTTATGGTAAACAAAAGAGGGTAAAATTTCAAAAATCAAAAAATGAAAGAAAAAATAAAAAACTTGAGTTGGTTCATTCTGACGTTTGGGGTCCTGCAAGTACACCATCACTTGGTGGCTCATTGTACTATGTAACATTCATAGACGATGAGACTAGAAAAACATGGGTTTATGTCATGAAGAATAAATCCGATGTATTTTCCATATTTCAAAGGTGGAAAGCCTTTGTGGAGAATGAAACAGGTACCAAGGTTAAATGCCTCAGATCCGACAATGGAGGCGAATATTGCAGCCAAGCTTTTGAAAGCTTTTGTGCTAGCAATGGAATTCGGAGGCAAAGGACAACCCCAAGGACACCTCAACAAAATGGGATTTCGGAAAGGATGAACAGGACAATCATGGAACGAGCACGAAGCATGCGGCTACATGCAGGCCTACCGCTTGAGCTTTGGGCGGAAGCTGTAAGTACGTCTGTGTACTTAATCAATCGGTCACCCTCAACGGCATTGGATGGGGGAGTTCCAGAAGAGGCATGGACAGGTAAACCGGTGAATTATGCATTTCTCAAAGTGTTTGGGTGTGAGGCTTTCATGCACATAGATAGAAGCCTAAGATCAAAGTTAGATGCAAAGTCCAAAAAGTGTTTCTTCATTGGCTATGGAGAAGGAGACTTTGGGTATCGCCTATGGAATCCTGAAGATGGTAAAATCTTAAGGAGTAGGGATGTAATTTTTAACGAACAAAATATGTACAAAGATTACTTGGAAAGAAAACAAACAAAAGAAACAGGTGATGAGTACGTGGAGCTTGAGGACGGTGAAGACTCAAGGACTACAAACGGTGACAATGTACAACAACGTCAACCAAATGAGGAGCCTCAACCTATTCCCCGAAGATCTACAAGAGCAAGTAGACCTCCAGAAAGGTTTGTTCCTTCCTTCAACCATCTCTTGATCTCAGATTCTGGAGAGCCGGAATCATATGAAGAAGCTATGCAACATGAATCCAAAGAAGAATGGACGAAGAGCATGCAAGTGGAGATGGACTCACTACATCGCAACCAAACATGGGAGTTGGTTGAGTTGCCTAAAGGTAAGCGGGCACTTCAAAACAAATGGGTGTACAAGCTAAAGGAAGAAGAAGGTGGGAAGAAAAGGTACAAGTCTAGGCTTGTGGTAAAAGGTTTTTCTCAAAAGAAAGGTATTGACTTCAATGAAATATTTTCTCCTGTTGTAAAAATGAACTCAATTAGGCTTGTCTTAAGCCTTGTGGCTGCTCATGATCTAAATCTCGAGCAAATGGATGTAAATACGGCATTCCCTCACGGTGACTTGGAGGAGGAAATCTACATGCTTCAACCAAAGGGGTATGAAGTAAAAGGTAAGGAGAAAATGGTTTGCAGATTAAAGAAGATCTTGTATGGTTTAAAGCAAGCATCAAGACAATGGTACTTGAAGTTTGATCGATGGATGTTGGATCATGGATTCACAAGATGCAACTCGGATCACTGCGTCTACACGGAGAATTTGGGAGATGGGAAATTCATCATCCTAATGTTGTATGTTGATGACATGTTGATTGCAAGTGCTAACATGCAGGACATCAAAGACCTAAAAGAGGAGCTGTCCAAATCTTTTTCAATGAAAGATTTAGGTGCTGCAAAGAGGATACTTGGTATGAAAATATCAAGGGACAGGACGAAGAAGACAATAAATCTATCTCAAGAAGATTACATCGAGAAGGTACTAGAAAGGTTTGCAATGCAAAATGCAAAACCAGTTTCTACACCTTTGGCTGGTCATTTTAAACTAACGAAGGATATGTGTCCAAAGACACAAGAGGAGATAGCCTATATGTCTAAAGTTCCATATGCTGCAGCAGTAGGTTCTCTAATGTATGCTATGGTCTGGACAAGGCCAGACATTGCACATGCAGTGGGAGTTGTGAGTAGGTTCATGGACAACCCAGGTAAAGAGCATTGGCAAGCTGTGAAGTGGATACTTAGGTATCTAAAAGGGACAACAAGAAATGCTTTGTATTTTGGAGGAACTGATATTTTTCTAGAAGGGTATGCTGATGCAGATATGGCAGGTGACAAAGATACTCGAAGGAGCACTACTGGCTATGCGTTCACGGTTGGAGGCACAGCAGTAAGCTGGGCTTCAAAGCTGCAGAAAGTGGTTTCACTTTCTACCATGGAAGCAGAGTATGTAGCAATGACGGAGGCAAGCAAAGAAATTCTGTGGCTTCACAGATTCTTAGAAGAGCTTGGATTCAAACAAGACAATTGTGTCTTGTACAGTGATAGCCAAAGCGCTATCCATCTTGCGAAGAACTCAGCCTTTCATTCAAGGACAAAGCACATTGAGGTGAGATATCACTTCATACCCACTCTTTTGAAAGAGGGACAACTAAAGCTAGGAAAGGTGCATACAAGTGAAAATCATGCAGACATGTTTACAAAGGTGGTCAACAAGGAGAAGTTGAGCTTTTGCTCATCTTCAATCGGCATTTAAGGATAAGAAGCCAGAATGGAAAGCAGTCACATGTTTGGTTTGGAGATCAGTCTCCAAGTGGGAGATTGTTAAGTATGGAGCCTGATTTACCCTTGTAATTTTCTGTGGTAAAAGCGCACATTTGTAAGGCCCCCATTATGAGGAGAAGCCATCGTGCGTGAAGGAAAATCACTCACCGGAAACCAAAATTTTCACGGACAAGAATATTCTTTTTCGCCGGAATATTATGGCTGGACGGCGGCCGGAAAGTGGTCGGAAAACAATCGGTCGGTTGGCCGATGGCCGGTAGTCAATGGCCGATGGCCGGTGGTCGGAAGTCAATGGCCGGTGGCCGGTGGTCGGAAGTCAATGGCCAGTGGCCGGTGGCCGAATTCAATGATCGGTGGCCGAATTCAAAAGCGGACTTGTCTTCTCAAGGGCGGCCACACATGGGCGGATTGGAGGGTCCGATTTGGACTTATTCGCACAAGGGCGGCTACACATGGTTCTCTCTCATAAGAGAGGGCAGCCCTTTTGGCCTATAAAAGGAGGCCATTTCTACACACATTTCATAGTGTGAAGTTGATGCAACAAGGTGAGTGTGAGGCGTGGTGAGAGTGAAGCAAGGCGGGAGCTCCATTAAGGGTATAATCCCTTTGTAAACTACTTCTTGTTTTGAAGTACTAAAGCCATTGAGTGGCTGCTTTCCCGTGGACGTAGCCCACATTGGGTGAACCACGTATATCGTGTGTACTCTCTCTCTCTCTACTCTATAATCTTGTGTATGTAAATCTGTCTCTCTCCATTAAATAATCCACTCAATTATCTATTTAGCTACGTCTTATTTCCTAACAGCCTGCGCTTTGAGAAGCGGTTGTAGATGTGTGTAGGTTCTTTGTGATTGAGTTTCTACTAGGAAACTACGGAATCCACCTTTTCTTTGGTCCCCATGTGACCATCCTTTGCATTTGATCCATTTGCTTGATGACTTGATGGACACTAGGTTTTGTTATCTAGACCTCATGATTATTGTTTTAAAAGACTTTCGTTTGTAGTCGATGACAAAGTATCCATTTAGATGTGGTTGCACCCTCAACTGTGGCTGGCTTCTATTGGCTCTTCATGTGATGCTTTCTTTTGGGTCAAGTTGTGTGCTACATGACTGATTTTCCTTATTCCAGGTTGAACTAATACTTTTGGTAACCATATTCAAGTGTTACCTTTGTAGAACCCATGTACTTCAAGTAGCTTGACTTGAATCATCTATTGTTGCACCTATCTTTGTTGGGTAGCTTGGTTGAAGTATGACTTTAACACCCAGACTTGTCGCATTGCTTGCTTCTTTGAAGGTCTTCGTTTTTGCCTCTTGTGGTTGTTCTTTCCCCTAGTTGAGGTGTTCTTTTGTTGGGGTTCAAAACAACACATAAACCTCTCTCACACACATGCTCTCAAACAGAGAATAAACACTCACTCCATGGTCAGCTCAATAAAAGTCACAGTCAGATAACTTCAGAGTCAGAAAACATAACATAGAGAAAAGATCAAACAGATCAAAGAACACAATGGCTAAAGTTTCTCTCTTTCATTTCCATATTCAAAACTCATTCAAATACAAGTACCAAATGATGGTTATAACTATCCAAGCCAAAAATGTTCTTGGCATAAAATATCAGATTCAGCAAAATCCAACCTAGCAAAAATCCGACTCAACAAAATGACCCAACAATGTTCACCAAATAATCCGACTCAACAAAACCAGACTCAACATTTGATTCAACAGTATTTGTCACAGCATAATCTGACTCAGCAAAAATTTGACTCGGCAGAAATCTGATAGCAGAAATTCGACCTAGTAATATTCAGAGCTAGCAATATTGAGAGTCAGTAATATTCAGAGTTAGCAATATTGAGAGTCGTAATATTTAGAGTTAGCATTCCAACTTTAGACCCAACAATATTCAGACTCAACAATAATCTGATTGACCAAATATCACACTCAACAAAAATTAGAGTCAGCAAATGATCAGACTTAGCAAATATTTAACTCATCAGTATCTCAGTTAACACATGGCATGCTGGAATGGGGGAAATGGGAGCACACACAGTACACAAACTAGATGCCTCTCTATAGCCCAACAGATATCCAGCACCCCAGCCCTCCTCTTCTTTTTTTGGTCCTTGGCATGCATCCCTCTCCCCCTTCTGTCGATGGTATCTCCCATCCTATCACCCAAGTACACACAACACCCCCGGGCCTACTGCAGCAGCGATGCCACCTCTCTGCATGCCATGGCGCTCATTGTTTTTTTCTATTTTAATGTAGTCTTTAGTTCCAACTTTACCTTTTTTCCTTAAAAAATCAAGCTTGGCCTCGTATCACACCTTGAATTGCTCGATGAACTCCATGCATCTAATGAAAAACCTCCACATACTCGAACGCACTCTAAGAAGAGCGGAACTACTACAAGTGTTGGCACCTTCAAATCGCATCTGATTGAGTTGCTGCTAACCATTAGGCTTCATGCATCCACAGAGTTTCAAAATTGCATGAGTAGTGAAAGCATTCAACATAGTACATATCATAGCTCTCGCTGACGATTACACCCAACCAACCTTTGACACTTCTAGGTATCCGGCCCAGTAATTTGAGCTCGAAAACCACCTTCGGTCTACCAAAATCCACATTTTACATACATTGTCCGACAATGTCGGCCACAACTCGCATCAAGCAATTGTACAAGAATTGTATTGCCCACTTGCCATCTTCCATGTACATGCTTCGGGCTTTCTTTCAGGGTCAAGAGTGTTTGCCTGTACCATCATTGCCCAACCCCTTGTTGAGCATTCATGCTCAACCATAGCATTATTTTGGTAAAATAGGACCGTATAGAGAGAATGATATAACATAGAGCTATGGACTGCATAAAGAAAAATGATAGTGGCTATAGAAATAGGATAGAGATAGAGAGAAAATCATCTGTTGCTGTACCACCCTCTAGGGTCAAATGGAAACATTAGGAAAAATATGAACCCTCTAGGGGCCCTTTGGGATTAAGGTTAATTAGAGGCCAGCCAATGAGAAGAGGGTGGTGGACACACTCTATGCCCTCAAAAATGTAGGGGGACAAAGTAGTCTTACACTTTTTAAATGGGCTCTTACCTAGTGAGAAGGGGGGGGGGGGGGGCATATGGAACCTCCAACTTCCCTCCTTTTTGATCCGGTTTTGAAAAAATCCCAAAAATTTGAAATTTTTTAAAAATTTCAAAACTCAAATTTCATCTTCTGAAAACCCCCCTAAAACTATTTTATGGTCAAAAAAGCATTTTTTGATCTCAAAAAGTCAAAACGTGCATCCAAAAACCCTAAAATTCAAAATTTTTAAAAAACTTTTAAAAAATCTTTTTTTGCTATCCAGAGCTCCCCCAAAATTAGTTATTAGGCAAAAAGGAATTTTCTCTCTCTAGAACCCCTTTTCCAACCCCTCCTTGGTTGCAACCATCACACTCATCCTCTACTCCAACACTCTCTCTCTTTACACCATCTCCATTGCTGCAGCAAGGAAGCTCCTCTCTCCTCCCCTACCACCTTCCATTGCCACACCAAGCAAGGCTTATCCACCTTCTCCTCCCAGTGCCACACCAAGCAAGGGTTGTCCACCTTCTCCTCCCATTGCCACAAGGGTTGACCATTTTCTCATATCACTTTATCACACCTACATTGTAGCAACAAGCAAGGTTCTTCTCCTCCTCCTAGTTTGCTTTGCTCAACCATGGCCAACTCTACTTCACAAAGGCGACCAAAGGATGAGGTCACAGCACTTGCATGCCACAACACTAGAGGTGTAGATGATGAGTGGGTTCCACAAGAGTTCACCAAAGGTGCTTGGGTATACATGCAACCATCTGCTGTTGGCCCTCATCGTGTGCGGAATCGTGCAAACTTGGATCTTCATTGGAAAGGAAAGCTCCTTGGCTTCAAGAACCGCAAAGACAAGGGGACCATAGCCATTGTGCAACATGTTTTCTCAATGTCAACCATGCACTTGCAACAACAACCTCGATTTCCAACACATTGTAAGTACATGTTTTGAGAATACAAAGCTAGGTGTGAAATCACAGTGTAATGTTATTATGGATTCATACTTAACATTTGTCATGCATTTATAGTCATATTTCCATCCACGTTGGTGGAGGAGCAGCCACTACATAGTCTCTCCGGCACATTCAATGCTATACATGCGGATATTGGAGCAATAATGTTCCCGCATCTTTGCCCAACCAAACTGGTTCAATGAAGGATTTTCTTCTATTCTCACTCCTATATTGTCCCTACTTCTACACAAGCATTTGGAACGCTTGAACCCATCAAAGTAACTTCCTTATTAAGTATGGAGTGGCCGGTCCCAGATTTGTGGTCGGTAGCATCTTTCAAGCAAAAGATGATAATGGATGTCCAAAACTCTTTGAAATACTCTAAAGCTTCTAGGTCTGTGGGCTTGAGATGGTGTTTGTCTATTCATTGTTTTGTGCACATTTTTAAAGAGTTTGGATTTGTGGAGACTACGACAATGCTTGTATGTAAAGATGCGCATTACGAGGAATTAGGAAGGCTTTTAGAAGAGGACTGGGGTTTTGTGGAGGGCATGCACAACGGGGACCGGTACCGTTGTAAGGTTGGAGCTTCAGGTATTGGAATGCGCTATTTGAAATCCTGCACCTCCTTGTACATACGATTTCACTATGATCGTTGGATGTGCAAGCTTGGAGTGTGGACTCCCTTACAAAGTGTAGACGGCACTATTGCAAGCTTTGACATTGCAGTGAAGATGCCCAACGATGCTTTGGAGGCAGTCCAAGTGAACAAGAATTGGACTCTCAGTAATGTTCGAGAACATTTGGTTATTATGGGTTTTGAGGCCCTTCAACAAGCACAATTTCGTTTACAAGGCCACAAGGTGAGAATCCTTCCACCACATTTTCAATACATCATGGTTTGTCTATCATTAGATGCTTATTGTAATGAATGTCCGCAGATTGGGAAGAGAATGGAAGACAAATTGAAGGTCGAGGAGGACTGGGGGATAGATGGAACTATGCTATCGATCTTATAACTTTGTAACTCTTGCAATTTTCATATTGATCCCCGCTGTAATCAACATGATTTTCTTCGGCAAATCATGCCTTTGAATATAATTTTTTGCATTGGGATGAGAAATCATTTTTTGGTGAAAGTGCCTTTTTTTTTAATGTCTTAAAAAAATGGTACATTATAAAAGGGGGGCCACCTAACTCATTCACTATTTTCACTTTTGCAACTCCTGAGCTCCTCCACTCTCTATCCACACCCCAGGCTAAACATGGATGCTGCCACAGCCTCTGCATCTGTACCCACGTCCACCCCTTTGTCACGCTTCATCCTCTTCCTCGAGGACACCAAATACAAAGGGAAGTTGGACCTCCACACCTTTTTTACTCGTCTCCCTGACCTTGACGCCACAGTTGCCCTTCACATGGATGAATTTGAGGAGATTTCTGCGTTCATGGAGGAGCACATCATAAAATATTCTGTATCTATCCCTCCACATGCAGGGATCTGGGTGCCTTGCAATCTTTTGCGCTATATACACAAAGGTGATCGCCCATTCGCCAAGCGGTTGCAACGATTCCAAGAAATTGCAACCAATGCAGGCCATTACTTGGACGAGCAAGCCCCTGGGGTGTCAACGCTCAAGAAGCGCAAGTTGGGGGTGGAGTACCTTTCTTGGCTCGCAACATTTATCTTCTTGGAGAGCGAGGAGCCTGATTCGGAGGAGCTCCGCTTACCACACCTTCAAGTTGGGTCCTTTATCAAGGACACCAAGGAGCAGCAGGTTATCCCCATGAACCCTGCAGCAGAAGGAAAAGCACACCAGCTCGAGTACCCTAGGGGTCTTGAGGAAGTGGTTGAGAAATCCATAGTTGCGGCTGGCCCTAGTGACACTCCAGTGCCACTACCACTGACGGATGTGGCTATCCCAGAGGTAGAAATTAGCTGCTTCTCCTCAGTGTTAGTGGATAAGGAGGAGTTTGTGTTCTTGCATGATTTGGAAAAAGCATTTGGCCTGCGCATGGATGAATGCTTGAGCGTGCTATGCAACATCAGCAAATGTCCCTTAGACAATACGCCAGATGCCCTAGAAAGCAAGCTCTTGCTAGATGGGGACTCTATTGCTGACACTATTGCAGTTGTATGTGCGGAGGTCCTGGCAGCAGAGCAGTTGCACATGGCTGATGAAGATTTCCAAGCCACGCAAGCCAAGGTTGAGGCTGCTAGGATGCCTATGCCATTATGCAACCTCCCATCTGATGATCCAAAGCTTGTATCTGTGGTGCATGGGACCATTGACTTGGATGCAAAGGGCAACAGGGAGGAGGATGACAAGGAGCAGGAGGTAAACTGTATCCTAATTTTCATGTTACTATTTTATCCTTCGTTGTCTTTTTTCTCAACCTTCATCGGTTTATGACAGGATGTTGTGGAGGTTGATGATTTTGCTGCAAGGACGGGTGGCAAGCGGACGGGCTTTGGACCTCAAGCTTCCCTTGCGCATTACCTCGGAAAACTCCCCCCTGGCGATGTGGCCATTATCCATAATGAATTTACTCCCCAAGCCCATTTTATGACTTGGTCGTTAAAAGCTTTGAGCAAGTTTTTGTGTTTGAGTACCATTGCTCAAACTGCGCATCAAGTGTTCCTAGTGCGTAGATTCCTTGTATGCACAGCGTTTGGCACTGGCTTTCGTGGTAAAGTGCTTGCCCAGATAGGGATACATGCTTCCATTGGCTCAACTGACCCAAATGCCATAGCGCAGTCCCTCTTGACTAGGGAGTTGCCTTACACGCAAAATAGGCGCCAGGAAATGGTCAAAAAAATTTTGAACTCCTCAGATACATGATGTAAAATCACTGTGCTAGAAGGAATAAAAAATATTTGAAATTGTCTCTATATTGCAAATTCTTTTCAATATGATTTGTCAATCTTGAAAATTGTTTCAATTGGTGATATGAATTGTTTTTTGACTTTGTTATTTCAAGGTATGTAATTGCAGTCAATTTGAGTATAATTGTGATTTTTAAGTACCCTAGGGGGTTAGATTAGCCTATAAGGGGCAAAAAATGCCTGGCCACAAGGGCACGCAAATGGCCCATCCATCAGTTTTGGATGGGCCATTTGCGTGCCCTTGTGGCCAGGCATTTTTTTACCCCTTATAGGCCAATCTACCCCCTAGGGTACTTAAAAAGCACAAATTTATTGCAATGGATTGGTTTTGCATCATTCATTTAAATGCAACCTTTTTATGGCAATTCCAGTATATGTTCACACTCAAGGACACTAGAAAAGCTCAAATCAATTATGAAATGAAGTTTCCAGCAAACTATCACTTGCTTTAGTTCTACCTACTACATGTACCCTTGCACCAAAAAGTCAAATTACATTGGACACTTGGTTTCCAAATATGTTATTTGTTTTGATATCCTATAAGGAAAGGTTGTTTTAAGTACCCTTGGGGGTAGATAAGCTTACAAGGGGCAGAAAAAGGCCTGGCCACAAGGGCGTGCAAATGGCCCATCCATCAGTTTTGGATGGGCCATTTGCGCGCCCTTGTGGCCAGGCATTTTTTTGCCCCTTGGGTACTTAAAAAGCACAAATTTATTGCAATGGATTGGTTTTGCATCATTCATTTAAATGCAAACTTTTTATGGCAATTCCAGTATATGTTTACACTCAAGGACACTAGAAAAGCTCAAATCAATTATGAAATGAAGTTTCCAGCAAACTATCACTTGCTTTAGCTCTACCTACTACACCCTTGCACCAAAAAGTCAAATTACATTGGACACTTGGTTTCACAATATGTTATTAGTTTTGATATCCTATAAGGAATTCAAAGCTTGAAATGACCAAAAAAAGGTGTCCATAAGGATCCATATAAAATATTGATGCAAAACCAATAGGTTTAAGTAAATTTGGTTATTTTAAGTACCCTTGGGGGTAGATAAGCCTACAAGGGGCAGAAAAAGGCCTGGCCACAAGGGCGCGCAAATGGCCCATCCATCAGTTTTGGATGGGCCATTTGCACGCCCTTGTGGCCAGGCCTTTTTCTGCCCCTTGTAGGCTTATCTACCCCTAAGGTTACTTAAAATGCACAAATTTACTGAAATTGACTACAATTACATACAGAACTTAAAATTACAAAGATAATAGACAGAGTAGACACAACTGTTGATCATATTGTCATTGGAAAGTCAAATCATTACAAAGATAAGGGTGTGCAATACAAAAAGAGGGGTAACTTCGGCTAATGCTCAAAGTCTCGTCGCAATCGTCGTGCAAGCTGCATATCTTTTGGCTGTATTGTCACTCGCTTTGCATGAATGGCACATAGGTTGGTATCTTCCAACACTGAAATGATGTGGGCCTCTGCAGCTTCTTGAATAGCCTCTAGCGCTATTGCTTGCATTCTATATTGATTTCCATAGCTTTGAAGCACTTCCTTCACAGTGCGAGCAAAGGGGGCACGTTGAAATAAGAGCTCCGTCGTCTTCTGGTAGTGGCGGATTTCTGCAAATGTCCTTGCTATTTTTCGGCACCGCTGCGGTTGTCTTGGGGGCACTTGCACATTTGCTAGCGGGCGGCGTGAAGGCTTCTTGAAAAACTTAGACTTGCGTCTGTTTACATGCTTAGGGGCTGGTTCTACAGCCTCTTCTGATTCTTCCTCTTCCCTTGGTTGCCGATCTTGTCGTGTGGGGAGAGCTCCCTTGCCTTGAGGCAATGTCTTCCCCCCAACGGCCACCCGGTGTGTGCGCGGTATGTTTTCTCGTAGCCATGGTGGCTCACTCTCTGATTCGGTGTCTGTATTGACCACCCGAGTCCTGGATGGTCCTGCTTGTGATTGGGGGCGCGACGGCTGCTCCCTATCGGACTCTGATGTTTGCTGGCCCTCTGCTTCTCTCCAGCGCTGGGCACGTTGCTTCATTCTCTTTCTAGGTGTTATATCTTGAGGAGGTGGAGATTCAACAGTCCTTGATGACTCTCGTGCCCTACCACCATGCCCACTACTAGAAGAGTTCTTGGAACGGCCAAGTGTTCGTGGCCGTTTTCTTGTGCCTTTAAGCCATGAAGGCTTCTTACATCCTTGGAGGGTGTTTTTGTTGGCAGGCGGATGCTCTTTCGCGGTTTGTTTGGTGCGCGCCATTTCGTTGGTAAGAGCTCACCTGTTCTTAAGAAATGAGTGATTTATGAGAGCATGCAATATTTATAAGGGCCCATTTAAAAAGGGCCCTGTTCACACTAATTTTTTTAAAAGAAGTATTATTTTTTAAATAAAAATGTCACTAAGAGTTGGACCCTGCGTTCACGTTTAGTGACTCGCGCAGTATCCACTTTGATCCTTGTCGCACTCTGCATCGCCGCCATGCAGCATGCTTGGTGGGACCTTGCGACATTTGCCACTTGTTGCTATGCTCTTGACGACTCCATTTGTGCACTTCAATAGCAATCTTGGATTGTCGCGCACGCTCCATTGTGAGCTTACGAGAAAATGTTGTGCGAAAAAACCAGTTGAACATCTCCTCCAAATAATTGGATTGCACCATTCCACCACCATGTCGAGTATTTTTGAAGTACACTCCCCTTGCTCGATAATGGGACTTCTCCATGCCTTGAGTGCTAAAAATTTCAAGCGATCCATACTTGTGCATAAAAAATGCACCATGCGCAAACAAGATATGCTGTTCACATGAGCAAACGATCCACATTAGTAAATAAAAAAAATCCCTTGTAATGAATACACCATGAATGACTTACCATGTAATGTGTGATGTTATTTTCACCCCAAGAAAGGGTGAAGACCTTGGTAAAATCCGCCAAAGCTTCTTGAAATGATTGTCGTTGTTCTTCTGTTGTGCTGTTAAGGCTCATAAGCTTGACCATTTTATCAAAATGGGCCCAAACTTGCTTGCGCTTGTTTGCAAGCTCGCCATTTGAATCATTGTCAGTAGTAGCTTTGCATAACTCCTTCCAAAGCTCCCAAAGGTTACCTGCCTGCTGGTTGGAGCTGCTTTGAGCATCATATTGACTTGGCTTTCCTTGGGAATCTTTCTTCAAAAAGTGTCTAGCTTTTTGTCCACTCATTGACACTTGTTGAGCAATTTCATGGGCCTCCCCTGTGTTCTTTGCAGCAACTATAGACACATTTCCACCATGACAGCCAATGGAATTCAAGAGTACCTCCACTCTTTCGATCGCTTCCTGGGACTTTTACAACGGTTTCATTGTGAAAGCATAGTCAATGTGGAGCTTCAACAGCCTATCAAAAATACGCATGAATGCGTGTAATGTACAAAAATGTACATTCGATAGAGGAAATCGAAAGATTGGATTCCAAGTGTGGTCCTTTTGATCACGGTCTGGGGCATTGAGCATGGGACATCTCAGAATAGACGCTTCCCATTCTCTATCTTCATCTCCGACATCATGACAATCTAACCCTTGTTCTCCATGCCCTTGCCATGGAAGCATGTAACTCGCCTTTGCAGTGCTCTTATGTGATTTTTGTCCATTAGGTTTGTACCCTCAAGTGCAAAATGGACAAGGCATGAGAGAAGAAGCCCCTTGTTTGCAGCGGCCAAGCAAACACTTTATGGTCTTCAAATCCCCACCTAAGTGCCACTCCACATCATAACTACCAAAGCCCTCAATCTCCAACTTCTGACCTGCAATTTGGGAGTGTATTACTTCTGTGATCCATGGAGTTCTCTCAAAAAT
Source organism: Adiantum capillus-veneris (assembly GCF_014529385.1). Lineage (NCBI taxonomy): Eukaryota > Viridiplantae > Streptophyta > Polypodiopsida > Polypodiales > Pteridaceae > Adiantum > Adiantum capillus-veneris. The sequence continues at coordinate 109,337,619 of NC_140935.1, forward strand.
CCACGAAAGTACTCCATTGGTCTCTTTGGGCACCTCAATAGCACCCAACCACCAAATGTCTTTCTCTGATTGCACGCTAAAAGATAGGGTGGGATATGGATCGATTGAATCCCTTCGCTTGGTTTGCAGAAGGGCCTCGTTCATTAGAGTGACACTTAGACTCTCTAACCTTCGGCCTTTCACTATTTGACACTCATCGAGTTTCAGCACAAAAGAGACTTTTGTGCCAAGCACTACAAAATAAATAGTGCTAAGACCTTAAACTTCAGCTTCTATGAAAAGAATAATACCAAAGAAAAAAGTAAAGTGTGTCACCTTCTTCAGGTAACTCGTAAAATCTAAGCATGGCTTCTTGAAGCCTTCTAAGATCCACAAAAATATTGTTCCACATTGTGTAAGGAAAGCCCTTATTCGAAGGTCTTATGGATTGTTTCTTACCTTTTCCCCTTGTCTTTGTTGCGCACGAAGCATAAAGGGAAGTTGGCATTGTGTCCTCAATGTGTAGGTATGTCCCAATGCGGGAGAACACATCTTCATTTGTGGCCTTCTTTGTGAGCTTGACCTTGTGAGGAACGGGAAATAGGTTTTCCACAATGCCATGTTCTTTGAGGGCATCCTTTAGGAGTTGAAAAATAGCCTGATAGGCTTTGGTGCTGATTCCAGCCTCATCACAAGCTTGTTGAACGTCATCATCATTAACCACATTTCTTAATTTACGCATAAGGTCCTCGGTGACTGCATCCTTAATGTGCTTACCTCCAGGTGATTGTAAGATAGAAATAACGTCCTCAGTATTGAGACAACTAGTGAGAAGGTTGACTCGATTATCTTGGCTTGTTCCACCGCATGCCTCCTGGATGAAGTTTCTAGCAACAAATAAACATAAATGTTAGAAAATAGTGTGAAGTAAGAATGCAGCATGCAAGTAAAGACCAAATCACCTTGTGGCTGTAACTCGTCGTTTGCGTGCTCCTCCGGAATGTGCAAGAGTTTCAATGGATGAGTACGGGCGTTTGCGTTCCCTTGCACCAAGGGGTGTTTCTTTCAAGTATGTGATGGTGTTGGTAAGCTTCTGGATGTGGGACTCCTTCTTGCATTTGTTGTTCAAGACTTTTAACTACCCTCTCCGAAGAGGCAACACTCTCTTGTAATGCCGTCGTCTTGAGGTGAAGAGCTTGACATTCGTGCATCCACATATGCAAAGAAGCACCTGCACCCATACACAGCCGCTTGCAATAGCCTAACAAGCCTGCTTCTCCCCTCCCAAGAAATTGAAGAAATGTGGAAAGGCTATTAAACGGTGGATGGAAGCAGCTTATAGGATCGTAAGGGTACAAATGGCCATCCACCCAAATGTCAACATTGGTCTCACAAGCGGTGCGACGTCCCTGTGATGACCTTTGATCACCTTCACTAGTGGTCTTCGGTGCAAATGCCATGGGTAAGAGAATATGTATGCTTTTGGTGTGCGGAGTACGTGGTGGTGGAAGCAAACCATTTGTGATGTCCGTGAGCACCATGGAAGCTATTGCGTGAGGAAGCAAATGATGAAAAGATAGAGGGGGAAGGGTAGAGAGGCCGAGCAGGATGGGAGGAGAGAAGGAGGGAGGGAGGGGAGGGAGAGATTGGGGAGGAGGAGGAAGGTAGGGGCAGAGAGGGAGAGGAGAGGGAGAGGGAGAGAGGAGGGAGGAGGATGAGAGAACAAAATGTTTATTACTTTTTGGGGGAAAAGATTTTTGAAAAAATGGACTTTCTAAGCTTGTGGGTTAAAAATGGGTCAAAAAATGATTTTTGGATATGTATATATGTTGGGAGGGAGTTTTAAGTAAAATAAAAATAAATATAATTTTTTTAAAAAAAGAGTCAAATTTTGACTCTTTTTGACCCACGGAATTGCTGATGTGGACACACACCTATGCTTCCTTCACTTTAAAAAAGCTAGAGAGAGAAAGCAACCTTTTAGGTCCACATCCTACATTTGTCTAAAAAAAAGGCTAGAAAAGCCTACTCAAAACTACCTTCTTCAATGCCCTTGCCCCCTAAACCCCACACAACATTAGCCTTACTCCCTAAAAATTAGGATTCCTTACAAGGCCCATGCAAGGTTCATATTTCTCCTAATGAGATCACAACTTCCCCAATCATAGCGTAGGCTCCACCTGGATCAAAAACAAAATATTGACCATGGCCATCCACCTGTAAAGCATGCACATTGAAGCCTCTCTTTGCATGTCCAATCCCCAAAAAAAAGGCCACCTTGATAGCTCTTTATAGCAGGGAACTTTGTCACCCTGCATCCATAATCCTTCCATCCAACCATAAGCATACTTTCGAACACTTGAAGCACCAGTACCACAAGCCGCTATCATGTCATCTGCTACATAACCCTCCATAGTAGAGTCCACTTCGAAAGCCTCGCAAATGATACAAAGATACATGTAAAGCAGCCTCCAATAACACATGTATCCATAGCATTTCATAAAATAGAAAGACCCTATCATTTACCTCCACCTACTGCATAGCCAAGAAAACCTGTTCCCTTTGCAAACCTGTATCCAAACCCTCTGTAAATGGCTCCAAGACCACCTTTTCATACTCAAGAGTATGACCTGCTCGAGCTTCAACTGGTTCATCAAATACCTCATCTTCTGCAAGGTTGGTGGCACCTTCCTCTTTGCATGGAACCTCTCCCTTATAGGCTGCACCTGTATCAATTTCCATAGAGTCATCTTCCGGAGCTAGCTCTCGATGGCTACACACCAACTCCAAAACTTCAAAGTGCACCTCGACATGCCCATCGAGGCAAGGTTTCCCCACCCGCTTGCTAGCTTCTTCTTGTACAGCTTCGACCATTGCTTTGTCAATATCTTCAAACTGTTCCTGCGAGCTTTGATCCATAGCTTCATTTGATTCTTCATGCATACACTCTTCGGCTAGGACCGCATCCTTGCTAGCCGGGCTAACAAACTCTTGTACAAAAACACACCAAACTGGAGGTACAAATTGAAATGAATGATGAGAATGGCTTACCAATGGCAAAGCAGCTACCTTTTTGACGCTTGAACTCCGCTTTGGCTTCATGGCATGATGCAACTCTATTGTCGAGCTATATCCATAGTCTGCCGGCTTCAACAAACCCATCTCCAGCATCTTCTTTGCTTTCCTGGTCTTTGCCTTGGCTAAGAAAACCATTTGCCCATAGTCCTCTGCACCACCACACTCGACCTTCTCTTTGATTTGCGGATGCAAGCAAGCTAGAAACTGTTCTCGCTTGAAATGATCTCCATTTTGCACACATGTAACAGTAGCTAGTCTCTCCCAAATAGATTTAAATTTATCCAAAAAAAAAAGGAAAATCTTCACTTACATCTTGCTTTAGATTGCTCAATTGTTCACCCAAGTCCAATAGAGAAACCCGCTTCTAAAAAGCTTCAACAAACTGTTTGCAAATCTCGCTCAGCGACTAACGATCTGCAACCTTCAATCCTTCAAACCAGGCTTTGGCTCGTCCTTGGAGAGCCAATGGTAGGGCCTTCAATTTGGCTTCATGTCCACAAATTCTCAACTGCAACAGGTAGGTATATCTCTAGATCGAAAAACCAATCCGCAGCCTCTTCTTCTCCAGCAAGCACCAAGTCAATATCATGCATCATCTTCAGGCTTTAAAACTTCACCGAGGAGCAATCAGTAGATCCTCCATGGGGGCACCACTGATGCAATGGGGGAAATGGGAACACACACAATACACAAACTAGATGCCTCTCTATAGCCCATCAGACATCCAGCACCCCAAACCACTCGGATAGACTGACACACTTTGTATTTTATGTATGGATTTACTAGTAAGATCGTAATTTGCACAATTCACGACTACACCCGCCTAGCTATACGCACCTTAACAACACAAACTTTCCAATAGCTCAACACATAGCACATACCTCGATCAATATGACATAGCGGCAATCATTCCCTCCCATCTCTTGCTCTCTCTTGTAGTCACACATGCTCTCTCTCTCTCTCTCTCTCTCTCTCTCTCTCTCTCTCTCTTGTTACACACGAACTCCAAGGGTCCACACACAAGCCCCGAGCTTTGAGCACAAAGGATGATGCCAAGACACCATAGATGGAGTGGGAAAAAATATTAATGAGCTTTTGATTAGAGTTAGGATAGTCTTGAATGTGACATATACAAATATGATCGAGGTCGGCCCCTTTAAGCTTAAAAAGTAATCTCAAAAAAAACATGAAACCATAGATATCCGTCATTGATGTGGAGCTTGAATTCGAGTAACGCATGGTCGAGGTTGCCTTCTGCTTTGGAGCACCTATTGCCTCCCACTTGAAGCCTTTATTTCCAAATCCGAGAAAGAAACCCCTCCTATGGCAGTTACTTCAACAACCTCTCCAGCCCTCGGCCTTTCCTTGTTGCTTTCTGTAGCGCTACTCCCAACGTGATGGAGTCCTTTAACCTCCTCCTACTGATGCCGGCCCCGTGCACAACCGATCCTCTCTCGTTGATGGCTTCTGGCGGCCCCTCAGGTTGCCTTGGCTTCTCCCCTTTACTGTAGTGCTATCAATAAAGCCCCCTTTCTCAGCCCGTGCCCTGCTCGTTTATGTCTTTTGTTCAGCTCTTCAGGCCTAACTCAATCCCCCGATGCCCTCGAGTGGCCCTCCCTTGTATGGCCGGATCTCCTCCCTCTTGGTCACGCATCTGTCAACTACCTCCAGAAGGTTGATGGTCCCTTGTTCTTCTCTGACTTCAACCAGCCCGCCACCAGCCTATTCATGCCACTCATATGCAGTGCTCCCTCAAGCCCTCGATCATGGCCATCCTCGTGCAGCCCTCTTGAGCCACTCCTCATGTCCTCAAAACTCCTGTGGCGTTGCCCTGCAGGAGACACATCACCCTCCAACTCCTTCCATTTTTTGATGGGCTGCAGCCCTCGTCTTCTTTTTTTTGTCCTTGGCATGCATCCCTCTCCCCCTTCTGTCGATGGTATCTCCCATCCTATCGCCCAGGTGCAACACAACACCACTGGGCCTACTACAGTAGCGATGCCACCTCTCTGCATGCCATGGCGCTCATCATTTTTTCCTATTTTAATGTAGTCTTTAGTTCCAGCTTTACCTTTTTCCCTTAAAAAATCGAGCTTGGCCTCATATCACACCTTGAATTTCTCAGTGAACTCCATGCATCCAATGAAAAACCTCCACATACTCGAACGCACTCTAAGAAGAGCAGAACTGCTACAAGTGTTGGCACCTTCAAATCGCATCCGACTGAGTCGCTGCTAACCATTGGGCTTCATGCATCCACAGCGCTTCAAAATTGCATGAGTAGTGAAAGAATTCAACATAGTACATATTATAGCTCTTGTTGACGATTACACCCAACCAACCTTTGACACTTCTAGGTATCCCGCTGTCCTGTTGTGACACGTACATAGTAGGAACGCATGCTACAAGATCTATCTTGTATTTTTTTAGATACATAATTATATTTCCTATAGTGTACATATACATATTTAAGTATAATAATAAGCCTTCTATCTCATCCTATTATTTTTCTCAAGGGTAACATATCCTTACTTTACCATCAGAAAATACTATGGGAAAAGCATCAATAGCTCCGCCTCTTTAACTTGGGACAAAAATCATTGATTCTTTATTTCTACTATTTCATTATCATCTCACACCCTAGCTAGATCCTATATCTAGGGTAAACTCCAATATATATATATTCTATGTATTTTTTATACTTTTCTTATATTTCTTTTTAAATAGCTACTAGGAGAGAATCAAATCCTAGTGGGACGCTAGGTGGCATGATTTCAAAGATACACTTATTTTAATGCATTATTGTAAGCATGATTACAAAACTTTGTCAAGGAGCAATGTCATGCTTTCATATGGCATGAGGTGTCCTTTGGAATTAAATGAAAGTTTAGGCCAAGGAGACCACATGAAGACTTTTGCTGCCTTTTAAATGGACCTTATTTTGATGAATTTTTTACACAAGGTTCCAATTCGAATTGGAAAACGATTTTAAAATGAAAATCGTAGCTAATGAGCTGAATTTTTTGCCCATATTTTTACTTTTTTTTTTGGAGCCACGGTTGAGGAGATATGATCAAAATAATGGACCCCAGTCTGCCCACATCATGCAGGGACAACTCATTTCCAACTTTTCCAATCCCTGTTCACACTGGCTCCTCTCTTCTTGTGTAAACCCTTGTGGATTCCCTTCACCTATAAAAGGGGACCTCTTCTTCCTTGGAAAGAACTCAAGTATTCAAGCCATCGATGAGAGGAATTCTTGAGGGAGTGAGTAGTAATGCCTAATTGTACTTAGCCCCATTAACATAAGCCCAAGCCTACACTTTCTCCTAGAGGAAGACTAGCCATTCTTGTACGCTATCCTTGGAAGATCAACTCTAATCAAAGAAGGTGTTGTACTTGGCGTATCAATCAAAGTGGAGTGCTCCCCTCTTCTTCTCTCTCCATCAATAATGGTGCCGAAGGGTTTGTCAAGTAAGATGTGTTCTACATTGATGTGTTCTTGATTTCTTATTGTTTTCTTTTTCATGTCTAATCCGACATACATATATATATATATATATATATATATATATATATATATATATATATATATATATATATATATATATATATATATATATATATATATATATATATGTATCTAATCTCATATCCTTAACCAAATCTATCTATCTCACTCTTAGTAATTCATCGTCTCTACAAATTTTAGGTTCTTTTTGCTACAGGTACATCTCTCCCCGCAGTATCCTTATTGTCTACGGGCAAGAATAGGGCTTGGGAGGGAAAATTCTCATCTCTTCACTTCTCTCATATATACATTTCTCACATACTATCTTAGATGAATAACCCACATGATGATCATTTCTATCACTTTCACTCTGTACGATCTATTAGAATTAACGTATGGATTAGCCGTAAAATACACTTTCAACAACGTATAGTGTTTCTCTTCGGCCCTGAAAGGCTTAATGAAATACTTCTATCACCGGATCCCATCATACTACCTCTCATAGACTATAATTTTTATTTTGATGTAAGCGTAGTTATCTTGCTATGAACCAAGAGGATTTGTACACACAATTAATCCCAATCACTAGACAAAATATATATATTATGGTAAGCACAAAACTACAATTCCAAAGAACAATTCGTAGCCTATTTGGTCAACCAAGATTGAATGCCATTAACTCATCCATTAATCCTTTCATATTACACATGATACGATATGACCATAGCCTTGATGTTTTCATCTTTGTATTGTTTTGACATTCTCTTTTGCGTTCTTTCTTTGTGTGTGTGAGTGCAAGAGAGAAAGAGTGAGTCTTCTTTGATTGCACTTCTTTCCAAACCCTAGTCTTCATGGCATCTATGGTTTAACTCCTTCATATAGTTTTTGTTGAGTTCTCTCACAAACTCTCACAGCCATAAGCCAGGTGCTTTCCTGGCAAGACCGCAAATTTCTCGACATATTTTTGGTGAACCCGATGCGAATCTGCTAGGGTGAGAGTTTGTGGGTAACCATGGGTGATCATGTTGAGCAACAGGGTATGCATTTTGACCCAGCAACAATGCAAATGTTTCAAGCATTTGCAATGTTCATGCAATAACAACATGCTACTGAAAGAAGGGAGATTTCAGCAACGAAATCCATACAAGCGGTCGTCAACAGAATGGATCAGTTCAATGGCAAAGATGTAACCAAGTACTTACGCAAGTATGTGAAGGAGATGGAGATGCATCGCGTGTCAGAAGGTGAGATGATTCAAAGCTTTGAGCTAGTTGTTGCTCCAGAAATTAGGGAGCATGTTAGGGCAATTAAAGATGGGCATGGGAGAAATTGGAAAGAACTCAAAGTAGCTTTAAAGGAGGAATATTTCATGGAGGACTCGGAGAGAGTGACCAAAAGGAAATTCTTAGAATGGGTAGTCAAGCCAAAGCAAGGACTATCAATAACAGAGCTACTTAGGGAATTTGAGCGGCGCTATGCACAACTCCCTAGGACAGAAAGGGCCACACTAGATGCAGAGAAGACAGATCTTTTCTTACAAGCTGCAGGTAAAGAGTTTCAAGAAAATTTGGAGCTTCTTCTTGAAGATAAAGATGCTGAGCAAGGACTAAAGACCGACTGGAATGAGGTTGAAGGTGCCGTCTCACTGCTTGCCAAACGACAAAGAAGAAGGGACAAGATGGTAGTAAACACTACAAGTCCTTCCACCTCAACTTCTGACAAAATGGTAAAGCCTACTTTTATCGCTCCTAAGTTTGATGAGTCCATGCTAGATGAGCTTGTGAAGGGAATGCGTGACTTGAAGGTGAAGTTTGCAAAGCTTGAAGAAAAATTCCAACCATCAGGGCCACTTCCTAGGCAAAGACAACAGCCGAAAGAAGGGTTTGTTAATAGATGTATTTGGTGTGATAGTACAGACCATGTAAGAAGGGATTGTGATGATTTTAGTGATGCTTTGTCAAAAGATGTTGTCTTTTTTAAGGATGGTAAAATCCACTTAAGAGAGACAGGTCTACCCTTGAGAACTAACTTTGGGAAGGGGGGAATGCAAACCTTAGTTGAAGATATGGCAACCAAGCATGCCACCTCTTCAGTTGAGGCAACTACTTATGGAGTAAAAATTGAACATTTTTGTGATGAAGAGGTGAGTGACCATCATGGTCAAATTTGGCCAAATGTCATGCAATTAGCTAAAAAGGGAAAGCTTACAAAAGAGATTCTACATGAAGCAGGTGATTGCATACGTCTAGAAACAGGATGGAATGATCCAGTGGACTCATTGTCAGTGCATGCCTACATTACAAAATGCCAACAAGATGAGGCAATTGTAGAAGAGAAGCGCAGATGTGAGAATGCTGATGAAGGACTATCAAAAAGAGCTTCTAGAAGTGGGGGAAGAAGCGACTCAATGCCTTCTCAAACACCCTCAACACAAGGAGCATCTCCACCTGAAGTACTCATGGAGGAGTCTACAACAGGAAAGAAGAAAGAGCCAACGAAAGGTAAGACAAAAGGCCCAACTTATAAACTACAATCTGATATTGAGGTTGCTACAGATTTAAAGAAAGTCTTGGAGGAAAGGATCTTGAATAGCAAGATTGAGTTCACTCTGGGAGAAGTTCTTGGCATTGCAAAGTGTGAATTCCACGAGGAGATCATTGACATCATCAAGAGGAAGAGGAAAACCCTTGTTGAAGTTTCTCATCCACAGGTTGAAGGGGAAACCTCAAAGACACAAGGGATGCAATTGCAAAATAAGGAGAATGATGGAGCTGTGGTAGGATGCTACCAATCTAGTGGGAGAGTGAAGCAAGTGTATTTTTCAAATGATGATGAAGAAGTTGAAGATATTCCTAGGAGTTACTATTCACGAAGTCATTGGGCAAGGGCTACTACAGAAACTTTGGTCAAGGTAGGTGATCTTGAAGAGCCATTTGTTGCCTTGATTGACCATGGTTCAGAAATAAACATAATGTCAAAGAGTCTCTACAACAAGTGCAAATGGCCGATGGACACAGATCATGGCTGGATGGTAAAAGTGGCAAACAATTCATCCGGTGAATTGTATGCAGCATGTTCAGGTGTGAAGGTAACAATAGGTGATGTAAAGATTGACCAAAACTTCTTTGTACAGGATACATCTTCATATCATCTCATCCTTGGACAACCCTACATTGTGGGAGTTCGAATGGAAACAAAGGTAATGGACGATGGTTCAGCATATGCTAGAATACGTAGCAAAGATGGTAAACGAGCTGTCCAATTTCTCACAGTCTGTGTAAACCATGAAAGAAATCGTGACAACCTCAGAGAACATCCTCTACCAAAGGTAAGCAAAGAGTTTCATGATCATAGAGAAATGATGGGTTTTGGCCAAGTACCATTGTAAAGCGGGATTGCAGTGGTACAGAAAGAAAAAGGGTCTCGCTTGATCCAAAAATAGGTGAAACTTTCTCGATGAGCTCCTTGGTAACAAGGAATGGATCAGTATGTTTTACAAAACTTGAAGATTTGAAGAGATATGAGAGGCAATATGTGCATAATGTACAAATAGGCATGAAAAAGAGTGGGTTGCTAAAGCCTACTAAAAATGTTTTGGGTTTGTGTGAACAAGTTTCTTTTGTAGATACTATGGGTGAGCTTGATGCTATAATGAGGTCTAGTTTGCATCTTGAAAATGAAGTTGTGGAAGTTTGCTCTATGGAAATGTATCAAGTAATAGAAGCCTTTAAAGAAAGCCAAACAGTTGGCCCAGAAGTCCATGTTGAAACTAAATACAAGAGTGTAGCAAAGAAGGTGAAACCAGTGGCTTCACCCTTACCACCCAACAACAGGGAAAAGATTGAACAGGCTTCTTTACAACCAAGTTTGCGGAATCCTAAAAAGATCGGGCATACCTTCACAAAGGAGTCCTTTCAAGTGTTGCAGATTGGTTGCGAGGAGTTTCTAATACAGGAGGAGACAAAGTGCTTCAAAGAAATGCTTTCAAAGCATGGTAAGGCTTTTGCATTTGAGCCACATGAGATAGGATGTGTTGATCCTTATATTGTAGCTCCTATGGTAATTTTCACAATACCTCATGTGCCTTGGAATCTGCGGCCTATTCCGGTTCCAAAGGCTCATTTGCCAAATTTAGTAGAGCTACTGAATGAGAAAATCAAAATGGGAATCTTGGAGCCTTCTTGTGCTCCATACTCAAATAGGTGGTTCACAGTTCCAAAGAAGAATGGTTCTCTACGCTTCATCCAAGATATGCAACCAATGAACAAGGTGACAATTAGAAATGTAGGAACAGGTCCAATTGTGGATGAATTTGCAGAGGCGTTTGTAGGGAGGGCAATCTACTCAATGGGGGATCTCTACTCAAGGTATGATCAATTTCAGCTTGCAATCGAAAGCAGAGACTTGACAACCATGAGGACACCTTTGGGTTTGGTAAGGATGTGTACCTTGCCACAGGGAGAAACCAACTCGGTTGCACATATGATGAATGGGATGAATAAGGTCTTACGTGACTTTATTCCTCAAATCACAATGCCTTTCATTGATGATTTGCCTATCAAAGGATGTGAAGAAAGTGACAAAGATGAAGCTTTGGATCTCAAGGGATGTCGCAGGTTTGTGGTAAATCACATAAATGATTGTGATAAAATTTTGTCTAGGTTGGAAGAGGTGAATCTTACATTGTCAGGGAAAAAGTCTATGTTTGGTGTCAAAGAAGTGCTCATTGTTGGGCACATGTGCGGGCCATATGGTAGGAAACCTTGTCCATCAAAGGTAGATGCCATCCAAAGAATGAAAGAAACATGCACTAGCACCACTGAGGTTAGAAGGTTTTTGGGAGCATGTGTCTTCTATGTTATTTGGATTCCACATTATGCACATGTAGCTGATCCTCTTTATCAGCTACTTAGAAAGAATCAAAAGTTTAAATGGACAGAAGCACATGTAAAATCTATGAAAAAGCTAAAGGAGTTACTCCAATCAGCAACGACTTTGAGAAAGGTAGACTATGAGTGTCAAAGGCCAGTGATTGTGACAGTAGATACCAGTCCTACAGGGATTGGATGGGCATTAGGGCAAGATGACAAAGAAGGACACAGGTATGTGGTAAGATTTGGATCAAAGGTACTAAGTGCTCGCCAAAGAAACTATCCACAGATAAAGAGAGAGTTATGGGGTATGGTTACAGCCTTGAAAAGTGAGAAAGAGTACCTAATTGGTGCATGTGTGGTTGTAGAAACAGATTGTCTACCACTTCTTGGGATGATTACAAGCTTCTCAACACCAGACATTGCTATGTTGCGGTGGATTGCCTACATTAAGTCCTTAAATCCCGAGTTTAAGCACATTGCAGGTAAAGACAATACAGTGGCAGATATGCTATCAAGGGCAAGGTATGAAGATGAGTCACAAATGATTGTTGAGGGAGATGATGTAGGCACAAAATTCTATTCTATCTCTCATGTCAAAGGTAACAATGTCTGCATGACTAATTCACTTGAATTATTCTTGCAAGATTATTATGAAGGTGATTGGATTTCTATTGGAAGGTACTTGAGTACTCTAACAAAACAGGATGATTGGTCTGAACAAGAATTCAAGAGGATATGCAGGAAAGCATATGGGTACTTTTTAAGGGATGGTTACTTGTGGAAGCATCCTAAACAAAAGGGTGCTACACCACAATGGTTTATATGTAAAAAAGAGAATCAAGTAAAGCTCATGCAAGAGTTTCATGAGAGTCTATGGGCTGGACACAGGGGTGTGTGGGCAACCTTCTCCAAGTTGAAAGAAAAATATTGGTGGAAGGGTATGTATAAAGATGTATCTCAGTTTGTAGAGTCATGTGTAACTTGTCAAATGTATTCAAATGTTCGACATCGTGATGGATTGCACCCTACATATCCACTAGCCATGCACTATAAATGGGTTGTGGATCTAGTCAGGATGCCTTTAGGACTCTGGCAGATGAGATACTTGGTTCTTGCACGAGAGGACCTAACTAACCTGGTTGAAGGAAGAGCATTAAGAGCTAAGACCACAGAAGCTGTGTGCAAATTCCTTCTTGATGAGGTGATTTGCTGTTATGGTTGTGTGGAAAAAATCACTGCAGATCGAGGTGAACTGGATGCCGAAGAAGCAAGGGAGTTATTTTCTAGATTAGGGATCAAGCTTTCTCTTACTACAGCTTACAACCCTGAAGGCAATGGAAAGAGTGAAAGAGGGCATCCTCCTATCATCAAAGCTTTGGCCAAGGCTTGCGAAGGAAGAGTTGGTGAGTGGCCAAAATTGTTACCATATGCTTTATGGGCTGATCGTACAACACATAGCTCAGTAACTGGCTACATGCCTGCGGAGCTAATGCATGGTCAAAATCCAGTGATGCCGATTGAGGATACAATTCCCACATGGAATGTACTACCTTGGCAAGAGGGGCTTAGTAGGGAAGATCTCCTTGCACTGCGTATAAGGCAGCTAGAGAGAAGACCTAGAGACATTGAAGCTGCAAAAGAACGACTCAAAAATGCAAGGTTGAAAAACAAGGACTATTTTGATAAGCGACATCGACTCAGGAGCAAAGCAATTGACAAAGGTGACTGGGTTTTAGTGTATGATAGTAGCCTTGATAACCAACACACAGTCATGCGTAATTTCTCAAAAAGATGGTTTGGACCATATGTTGTAAAGCATGTGCATGAAAATGCTACTTACAGCTTGTCTGAACTAGATGGTACAGAAGTAAAGATTCCCATTGCAGGAAAAAGGATTAAAATGTTTAAGAGAAGAGGAGACAATGATCTAGAAGATATGGATGAGGAAGAAGAGAAAAACACAGGTGAAGATCAAAGTGAACATGAAGCTCTAGAATCATCCAGTGAAGAAGAAGACAACGAAGATGTACAAAAGGTCTAATCTTACAAAGAGACAATGTGGCACATACCGGAGGATGTGCAGGTTTAGAGGGGGTGGATGTCGTGCTGTGACACGTACATAGTGGGAACGCATGCTACAAGATCTATCTTGTATTTTTTTAGATACATAATAATATTTCCTATAGTGTACATATACATATTTAAGTATAATAATAAGCCTTCTATCTCATCCTATTATTTTTCTCAAGGGTAACATATCCTTACTTTACCATCAGAAAATACTATGGGAAAAGCATCAATAGCTCCGCCTCTTTAACTTGGGGCAAAAAGCATTGATTCTTTATTTCTACTATTTCATTACCATCTCACACCCTAGCTAGATCCTATATCTAGGGTAAACTCCAATATATATATATTCTATGTATTTTTTATACTTTTCTTATATTTCTTTTTAAATAGCTACTAGGAGAGAATCAAATCCTAGTGGGACACTAGGTGGCATGATTTCAAAGATACACTTATTTTAATGCATTATTGCAAGCATGATTACAAAACTTTGTCAAGGAGCAATGTCATGCTTTCATATGGCATGAGGTGTCCTTTGGAATTAAATGAAAGTCTAGGCTAAGGAGATCACATGAAGACTTTTGCTGCCATAAATGGATCCTATTTTGATGAATTTTTTACACAAGATTCCAATTCGAATTGGAAAACGATTTTAAAATGAAAGTCGTAGCTAATGAGCTGAATTTTTTGCCCATATTTTTACTTTTTTTTTTGGAGCCACGGTTGAGGAGATATGATCAAAATACTGGACCCCAGTCTGCCCACATCATGCAGGGACAGCTCATTTCCAACTTTTCCAATCCCTGTTCACACTGGCTCCTCTCTTCTTGTGTAAACCCTTGTGGGTTTCCTTCACCTATAAAAGGGGACCTCTTATTCCTTGGAAAGAACTCAAGCATTCAAGCCATTGATGAGAGGAATTCTTGAGGGAGTGAGTAGTAATGCCTAATTGTACTTAGCCCCATTAACATAAGCCCAAGCCTACACTTTCTCCTAGAGGAAGACTAGCCATTCTTGTACGCTATCCTTGGAAGATCAAATCTAATCAAAGAAGGTGTTGTACTTGGCATATCAATCACAGTGGAGTGCTCCCCTCTTCTTCTCTCTCCATCAATAATGGTGCCGAAGGGTTTGTCAAGTAAGATGTGTTCTTGATTTCTTATTGTTTTCTTTTTCATCTCTAATCCGACACACACACACACACACACACACACACATATATATATATATATATATATATATGTATCTAATCTCATATCCTTAACCAAATCTATCTCTCTCACTCTTAGTAATGCATCCTCTCTACAAATTTTAGGTTCTCTTTGCTACAGGTACATCTCTCCCCGCAGTATCCTTATTGTTTACGGGCAAGAATAGGGCTTGGGAGGGAAAATTCTCATCTCTTCACTTCTCTCATATATACATTTCTCACATACTATCCTAGATGAATAACCCACATGATGATCATTTCTATCTCTTTCACTCTGTACGATCTATTAGAATTAACGTATGGATTAGTCATAAAATACACTTTCAACAACGTATAGTGTTTCTCTTCGGCCCTGAAAGGCTTAATGAAATACTTCTATCACCGGATCCCATCATACTACCTCTCATAGACTATAATTTTTATTTTGATGTAAGCGTAGTTATCTTGCTATGAACCAAGAGGATTTGTACACACAATTAATCCCAATCACTAGACAAAATATATATATTATGGTAAGCACAAAACTACAATTCCAAAGAACAATTCGTAGCCTATTTGGTCAGCCAAGATTGAATGCCATTAACTCATCCATTAATCCTTTCATATTACCCATGATACGATATGACCATAGCCTTGATGTTTTCATCTTCGTATTGTTTTGACATTCTCTTTTGCGTTCTTTCTTTGTGTGTGTGAGTGCAAGAGAGAAAGAGTGAGTCTTCTTTGATTTCACTTCTTTCCAAACCCTAGTCTTCATGGCATCTATGGTTTAACTCCTTCATATAGTTTTTGTTGAGTTCTCTCACAAACTCTCACAGCCATAAGCCAGGTGCTTTCCTGGCAAGACCGCAAATTTCTCGACACCACTCAGTAATTGAGCTCAAAAACCACCTTCGGTCTGCCAAAATCCACATTTTACATACACTGTTTGACAATGTCGGCCACAACTCGCATCAAGCAATTGTACAAGAATTGTATTGCCCACCTGCCATCTTCCATGTACATGCTTCGGGCTTTCTCTCTCTGGGTCGACAGTGTTTGCCTGTACCAACGTCTTGGTGGTGGATTTTGTTGAAATCCAACTCGGATCCACACATGAATTGATCAAAGTCAAATGCCTTATCCTATTTTCCCAAAAATACCTAGTTGCCATATAGCATAAAGTATAGTGCCTGGAACCTAATCCAAGATATAAAAATACACCATCCAATACTATGACAAACTCAATGCTAACATCTTCATATGAAGCAACGTGTACTGCCTACTAGTACTTAAACCAAGGTACACAAAATACATCATAAAGAGAAACTAAACATTGCCCAAACATTCCCCAAAGGATTATATCACATGAGAGCTCATAGAAAATAAACTTATGAAACCAAAACTGAATAAGTATGTCCATTCTCCAAGAGAATGAAGTAAAAATTACGAGAATCAACCTCTGCAACCTCTGAAACATGAGAATGTGACTTTGAAAATCAAGTTTTTGCAATCTAGGCACCAAACCATGAATATCCTCTTTTATCTTCAAACCTCCTTGAATTTGAAAACATGCATATTCAGCCTTCAAAAACATGTGCATAAAGACATAATGCTTCCAACATCCAAATAAAAGATGATCCACATGATCCATAAATATTTGTTCTTCAAAATCAAGCAGTTTAGATAAATCTGAGACAAAACAACTTCTTCCATATGAAACAATCATTCCACTTAGCAAACTCTGTAATTTTGTCATGAAAAACATCCAAAATATCATATCTCTTTGATTTCCACTTGACTTTTGCAAAATTAGGGAAAAAACCCTCTTTGCTTGATCATCAATCTGCAAAATCTGATTTAAACAATATGAAATATGGATCACTGAGTCATCAAATGCAACACATTGCATCTGCAAAGTCTGATTTGCAACTTCTGCATTGAGAAAATTAGCAATATGCACTTTAAACATAGAAATCTGATCTCGAAAAACTCCAAAATTTTGAATATTCACAACTTTTGAGCTTGAGAATAAGCTCATACAGTTGGTGTGCATCTCCAACTGGTATGCATCTCCATAATCAACTTTAGCCACCAGTTTGAAGCAAATAACACTTCCAACAAATCAGATTTTACCTAATAATAGCCTAGAATTGGTTCAAGATTAAAAAACCTCTTTGCAATCATCAAGCAATGCTTCTTCAGCATTTGCAACATCATAGACACTGATATTTTGCTTCAAAATCCGATTTAGACTCCAAAAACCCACTTATTTCTTGATTTTGCAAATTTAAAAAACAATCAATCTGATCTTCCTTTGGTTCAATCTGAATTGATTCATATCTATAAAACAAAGTATTAGCATCTTCTTCACACAAGTTTTGCAGACCTACATTAGTTTACTCAAGTTCCCCCTAAAAAATATCATAAAAATCTGAGTTTGGGTGTAGAAAAAATAAATCAATAGACTCCCCCTCAATCTGATCACCATCAAGATGATTTTCAGCTGCAAGGAACTCCATAAACACTTCAGAAAATTTTAAATCAACGCCTTGCATCTCAACTTTCTCTTGTTTGCATTCACGAAAATATGCCTGATCTTCCATTTGAGAAGCTTCAAAATCAGCGAACATAAGTTCATTTGGCTTACTATTTTGACCTTGCATTGCAAAATAAAGAAAATTTTCAAAAAGAATGGATTTTTGAACATCAAGGTATTCCAACCTATTCCTGAATTTCAAGTTAAGTTGTTTTGCTTGCCAAAAATTAAGAATTCTTCTTTTTTGGATAAAAGTGTATTAGTTTTACACATATTCAATGTATCATTGAGGTTGTAAAATTGAAGAATCCTCTCTTTTGGGTACTTTCTTGATTTTGGTGTAGGGGTTTCTATGGGATTTTGGTGGTTTCTTTGGCTCACACCCATGTGCACTCCCTCTCCCTTAATCATGAAGACTATCATTGGATAACTCCAGTCCTCTTTGTCATCATCACTACTCTCATCAAACTGAAACTCCTCTTCAAGTTTCCTTGTCAAATGAAAACATACCTTTTGCAAACATATAATTCCCTTCTTGGTAGAACAAGATTTCAGTCTTCTACCCTTGTGTTCAAAAAGATACTCCAATGCATCTTCAAGTAGACATTCCAAATCATCTAACTTCTCCGTGGCTACATGAAACTTCCCCCTTGATGATGCTTTACGACAACGCTTGAAAGATTTGAAGACCTTTGTGCACAAATATGCCATACAAAAATACTTGCAAACATCTCTTTTTAGACAAACTTCAGACACCAACGGACAATCATCCTGAGCATGGTCATCTTTCAGACAAACATCACACTTTTTCTTCTTCTTCTTCGTACTCATTTCAAAAATTAGAAATCACATAACAAGTTAACCCTCATATTCAGTGCACCACACCAAACTAAGACTGCATGTAATCTTGCAATGGAGAGCATAGGATACAATACCTAGATCCACTCCCATCTTGACATGTAGTTGCTTCATCATGTTATACAGCTTCTAAAATCAAAAATTTAGGTAAAATTTGTGAAAAATTTGAAATAAATCTTACTTGAAACACTCCGAACTCCTCAAAGCTTCAAAGTTGGATCAATTTTGAGGTTCTAGCCTTCAAAAATACCACATTGAGCACTTCCACTTCCATTTAATATTCAGATACACTTCCACTTCAGAGTTCAAACAGATTCTTGTTTCAAATATCAGGTTGAATCTGATTTTTTTATTTCAATGGCAGAAACACATTCTAATTCATCAACTTCAACTTTTGATTCAGCAATGTCAAGATGAATATGCAGGTTCAGATTCAATAAATTGCATGTTCAGATTCAACAAATTGTAGGTTCAAAATTAGTATACTACATCTTTAGATTCAACAAATTGCAGGTTTTGATTCTCTCTTTGCTTCCAAGTAACCATATTGTCCACCACTTGCAATCTCTCATGTTGTTCATGGCCCTAAACTAGACCCACTCTTAATCCTCCATTATAGTCAATGCTACAATTCAGGGACAATCTCCTCATTCTCTAAATTGCTGAGAATTTGAATCTGCGAGTAAAATTGCACATTATTTCATGCCAAGGCTACTGTCAGCAAGAAGATGAATTCCAAAACAAGTTTGCTTTTCTGTTTGTTGGGAATACACCTACAAAGGGGAAAGAAAAAAGTTGTAAACACAATGGGATTGCCAAATGTGTTGGTTTGAAACAACACATAAACCTCTCTCACACACATGCTCTCAAACAGAGAATAAACACTCACTCCATGATTGGACTCACAAAAGACACAGTCAGATAACTTTAGAGTCAGCAAATTGAACATAGAGAAAATATCAAACAGAGTAAAGAACACCATGGCTAAAGCTTCTCTCTTTCATTCCCCTATTCAGAACTCGTCCAAATACAAGTACCAATTGATGGTTATAACTTTCCAAGCCAACAATGTTCTTGGCATAAAATATCAGACTCAGCAAAATCCGACCTAGTAAAAATCCGACCAAACAATGTTCAACAAATAACTAAACTAAAAAAAAAATGAGACTCAACATTTGATTCAACAATATTTGGATGAGCATAATCTGACTCAACAAAAATCTGACTCACCAAGAATCTGACTTTGTAATATTCAGAGTCAGCAATATTTAGAGTCAGTAATATTTAGAGTTAGCATTCCAACTTCAGAAACAACAATATTCAGACTCAACAATAATATAACTGACCAAATATCAGACTCAGCAACAATCAGAGTCAACAAATAATCAGACTTACCAAATATCTGATTCATCAATATCTCAGTTAGCATCTTCCATTATTGATGGCTCGACTTGCTCTTTATAGAACTGCTTTCTTGGGGTGAGTAGATCCAGGCTATTACCTTAGCCTTTTTGGCACAATTTTTTTTGTTTCCTTTGGAAGTAGTCTGGAGCAGTGATTGATGCATTTGATGCGACCCACCTCATGACCTATGGTTGTTGAAGTTGAACTTATGCTTGATGTATCCAAACTCAATCTTTGACTTTGATGTGTTTTTTGGATACCAACACTTGGTTGACTCTCTTTGGATTCTTTTGGAGTCTTTTTTGTGATGGAGACTTTGATTGATAAACATTTTGCTTCGGTTTTCATTGCATTGTTGATGGTGTGGCTCTTGATGTAGAGCCTATACAAGAAGTTTGATGGAGGCTCGTGGAAGTAAAGTTAACTTGTGAGATTGATCTGCTTCAGTGTTTGCTTTAGGTTTACCTTTTTTTTCTATAGTTAGACATTTCTTGTTTGCACATATGTACTTGAGGTTCTTCTAAGGCTTTTGGTGTTGTTGTTGAAGCTTTTTGTTGTTGTCAAAAGAAGATGTCCATCCAATTTTTTTTGAAGATCAAACTCTCTTTGAGGTGATGGGAATCGATTATGTGGAAGGTGTCCTTGAACTTCCCAATGCTCAACTTGAGTATGGCTTCTGTCACTCCAAGGCTAGGAGTTTTCATTTTTAGAACTTGTGTACACTATCTCCTCTAGCTTGGTGATTGGTAGCTTTCCCATCATTATCCATGTTCCAGAAGACATTAGATTCCTTGTCGCAAAAGGATCTATCACAACTGAACATGTGATTTTGAGTCTTGTTTCTCCACATGCTGAATTTGATCATTGTAGGAGACAATCATTTTTTTCCTTCTTCATGTACTTCTCTTGATCTTGATTTTGTCTCACCTTTTCTACTTTTATACTCATAAATTTCATTAGCTTCCTTCAACACTTTTATCATAAAAGAGGGAGTTATTTCATAGCCATGCTCATTGCAAAACTTTGTAGGAGTTATTTTGTTTATGCACAAATCTAGAGTATCTAGTATCTATTCCCAACCAAAAGGTTCAAACAATTCTTTAGGAAATGGCTCTTTGACATATTATTTATCTTCCATCGATCACTCTAGGATACCATCTTACTTTCTCAGGCTTACACATTTAGATGCTCCGCACATCCAAACATGCCCTTGTTTCATCAACCAAGTAGGCAATTGTGTTCCAAATTCCGTAGTTACATCAAATTCCGTAGTTACATCAAACCCTTGTACTAGGGTTTGATTTATGTCTTTGTAGCTATGGTCCTTTGTGGTGACCCTTGTTGTTACACCCTTATGTCTCAAGTAGAGATGGTCGTAGCCCAAATCTTGAGCCATTTTGAGTTGACGCGTGAATGGTCATCCCAAAGTAACCTCAAAGTTATTTCTTTTTTCAAAGTATACCACCTCAAAAGTGTGCTCGTACTCAATTCCACAAAAAGATACAATTATTTTTTCATGCATCCCCAAGGGTCTCTCTACAAATTCCTCTGCTAGTTACAACTTCATCCATGTTTTTCTGGGAGCTAGCTTGCCCCACTTATCCCAGAGTTCCTTTGTAGCAATGCCTACCTCTGCCCGACTATCAAGTATGGCTATCGATTTTACTCCCTTGTACTCAAGTGGTAAGGTGGAGTTTCCTTCTTCACATTCATAGTAGTCACCTACCTTATTCATTGGTACCTCTTTGCCTCTGGTTTCTTGGATTGAGTTGTACCCTTGTTCTCATCTGCGAATTTGTCATATGAAGGGATTTTCAATCCTATCTTTTCTAGGTTTTTGCTCATTTTCCCCCAAAGATGTGGTCTGATCTTCAGAAGTTCTGTGAGAGTAATGGTGCACCTTATAAGGGATGGCATCAATTTGTGCAGGCTCTTTGTGTCCATCATCTATGGAATTGGATTCCATTGAGATGGCACAATTATCACCTCATATTTTGTCTCGTGTTCCCCTACAAAAGAACGTAAATTACTCAACATCTCTGGTATACTCTCTGTGGATACTTTTGTCCCTACATCTCCCTACAATGATTGCATATCCTCAAGATAAATCTCATGGTTCATGTTGATCTCCAAGATGGGTACTGACTACAACGTTATTGTGATGTTTGTGCATACAAAGGGGGAAACTCAGAGATGATATCGCTTCTTGGGTGTTATCATCTTTCAGACAAATTGTTGGTAGTTGTTATTGTACTACCATGATTGATATGCATGTCATATGCTGAGGATGCACGCCAAATATGTTGCATTGGGCTATGCCCTAGTTGATATGCATGCCAAATAATGTGCACTTAAGAGTGCAACAAGTGCTTGAGGATCTATTGAGTGTGAGATTATGACAAATACAGCAAGGGAAAGTGGAGCTATAGGGGAAAAATTCCATGCTCAGCATTTCCTTGGTCATTATGTATGTCAAATGTAGTGACCTTCCAAAAGCACATAAAGTTCTTGATGAACTTTTAGTTCAAATGTCGTCTATTGGAACACATTGATTGTTGGGTATGCTCATTATGGATTGTGTCAATGAAGCTTTGTCCCCAAGATTCCCCTTGGTAAGAGAAGTATTATACTTTTGACATGCTCCATGGATCCTTATGAACATAAAGAACAATAGGGAACTAAGAAAACATGTATATATTATTTGTATTGAGCGTGGCTATAAAAACTTTGATGATAGGTCTGGAGAATGGTAAAAATTCAACTTTTTTGTACCTATTTATTTTGGCAAAACAAAAAATAGTGAGTGAGAAGAAATCATATGTTCTGATCACCAACCCATTGAAGTTAACTAGGGAATCTATCTCAAGTCCTACAAAAATCCCTAATCTTATTTTTATGCAACAAAACCTAAGAAATGACTGTTTTGATGAAAATGCACTAGTCCATCAACTTTGGAGGCTTGGTGTGACCAAAAGATGAGAAATTTTACAAGTTTCTTATTTTTTCCATGTGTAGTAGGCCTTGAACTATAACCTCATGAAAGGATTTTACAAAATGAGTGGATCTACTATGGTTTTGGAGGTTTTTTTCAAAACCTTATAAGGACACTTTTATGTCCTGTTAGGTTACCAACCTAGTGTTAACCAAATGCAAAGGGAAGGCCTTCTACAAAATTCATTCACCTATGCTTGCAACTTGAATGCAAGTGGCCACCACCCAAGGATGTTGCCCATAAGGGCTTTGGAAATGGATGGGCCACCCATGGGATGGCCACCCTTGAATAAATAAGGGCATATTGCGTGTGAAGAGGGGGGAAAATAGAGGGAGGGCAAGGCATAGTAGCGAGAAGGGCGTAGCAAAGGAGGAAAGTAACACTGCATTGGGCTATAGAGGGCTCAAGAGAAGCTTGCGGAGAAGTCGCCCATGAAGCAAAAAACCCTCAGTAGCACATTGAGCCCCTTTTTGGCCTTCCTCTTGCCAAGTTGTGAGCTGATCAAGAAGTCGCCTACCACATCATCACACCTAATTCACATGCCACATCAGCCACGACACAATGACTGATGGGCAAGAGAAAAAGAGGGGAGATAAGAAAGGAGTAGCGTTTGAAGTAAGGGAGGTACGAAAGAAAATGTGATGATGAGGTGAAACAAAGATGGATAACGAGAGCTTGATGGAAAGGAATATGGTGCTCTCCCTCTTGCAATGAAGCTCTCTCTCTCTCTCTCAACTCTCTCCCTCTCTCTCTCTCTCTCTCTCTCCAAGCATAAGGTAGAGAAGTAAGGGGTTCAAAGAAGGAGATAGAGAGGAATGAAGGGGAATTGTTGTATGGCTCTCTCTCAAGGTTGGGCACTTTGATATAAATTGTCTCTCCCTCCCAAGATCTCTCGAGCTCTCACCTTGTCACAAGGGCATATGAGGCAAGGAAGGAGCGAAGAGGACATATGGAAATCATAGAAAGGAATCTCTCTCTTCCGCTCACTCAACATTGGCAAGGGATAAGGCTCATTCAATCTCTCGACTAAGCTCAAGAAGGCTTTCCCTCTCTTGACCAAGCTGGAAGGGAGTCTTGCTATTATACCTTGGGGAAAGCAAAGTTGTTTCTCTCTCTTGCTTGAACTCAACCTAAAGCAAAGGAAAGTAGGAGGTAAAGGAGAAATTGGGCAAAGCATAAGAGCATCAATCTCTTTCTCTCGCTCTTACAAGCAGGGCATGGATTCAAGGGTATAAAGAGAATAGGCAGAAAAAGAGCAAGTTAAGATAAGCAATCAAAGCCAGAAGAAAGTGGAAATCTTGGTAATGGCTCTCTCCTTCTTGACCTCGGTATCATCAAGGATGGAATGAAGAAAGAAACCCATACTTTAAGCTCTAATTGTAGGCATACTCAAGGTAGAAGATCTCAAGTTGTAACTAGGGTTAATTGCACTTACTTGGGCAGAATTTTTGGAAGGATTAAGCTCACATAAGCTTGAGAACTACTCAAACAACGTCGTTAATGACAAATTGTAATAAAATTACATTTTGGTTAACCACTAGAAGCCTAAGGCTCTCAGTGTGTCAAATTTAAGTAATTTAAGTGTTATTTGAGTTGTTTGCTTGGTGTAGTGCATGTAGTCTATTGTTTTTTCCCACAGCGAGCAACCCGGTGCTGACTCGACTCACCTCACGAGCCCATTATCCCAGACAACACTGTCAAAGTGGATTTTGTGTGGAAACAAATGAACTCAAGGAAATGGAAGCTAAACTCCCTTCAATGTTGAGAAGTGCCAATTCCACAGGCTTCTTGGTGGCTTGTTTCTTAGAGGATGACCTTCTAATAAAGAATAGACTATATTACCCTAGATGTTGAGTGTGTTGAAATCCTCAAAGATTGGCAAAGACAGATCAATGATCGTATTATTCTTGCATGCTTGAGGTTTGAGTAACCATCAACATTCTATATATGTTTCTATAGATTATTCATGATTGCAAAGTGTTCTTTTGAATTTCTTTGCAGATTATGGATGCATGATTATAAGTAAGACATCCAACAAAAAATGGATGTGGTTGACCCAACCACATCTCACTATTTGAGAACTCATTGTGACATGAGGAACTGTCTATCCAATATAGATTTTGAAACTTGTGAATTTATCTTCTACCCCTACCTTGAGAGGTATGATCTACTCAACCCTAGGTCATTTTCATTTTCAAATTTTTATCTTGGATATTTTGACAATGTCCAATGGTCTTGACATAGCTCTCATGGAATCTTATAGCAATTGGTATCATTGATAAAACATGATGGACAAGGATATGATTATCTTAAGGAGATTAAGGTACACATTCAACAAAATTCTTGAATTAGTATCACTGCAAGATGAGAAAACCTTCAACATTCTCAACATACCTCCATCAAGAAAGGTAAAATAGCCTAAAATGTTGGTTGTGGAGATAACAAAGAATGATGTTTTGGAAGATCCCAAAGTTGACAAGGAGGAGCTGGAAACAAATGAACTGAAGGAAATTGAAGCTCAACTCCCTTGAATGCTGAGAGGTGTCAAATCCACAGGCTTCTTGGTGGCTTCTTTCTTAGAGGATGACCTTCTAATAAAGAACATACTATATTGGATGTTGAGTGTGTTGAAATCCTCAAAGATTGGCAAAGAGAGATCAATGACCGTATTATTCTTGCATCCTTGAGGTTTGCGTAACCATCAACATTCTATATGTGTTTTTGTAGATTATTCATGATTAAAAAATGTTCTGGTGAATTTCTTTGCGGATTATGGATGCATGACTATAAGTTAGATATCCAACAAAAAGTGGATGTGGTTGACCCAACCATCTCTTACTATTTGAGAACTCATTGTGACATAAGGAAATTGCTATCCAATATAAATTTTGAAACTTGTGAATTTCTCCTCTACCCCTACCTTGAGAGGTATGATCTACTGCAACCCTAGGTCATTTTCATTTTTCAGATTTTAATCTTGGAATATTTTGACAATGTCCAATGGTCTTGCCATAGCTCTCACTGGAGTCTTATAGAAATTAATATCACTGATAAAACATGATGGACAAGGATATGATTATTTTAAGGAGATTAAGGTACACATTCAACAAAATTCTTGAATCAGTACCTCTGCAAGATGAGAAAACCTTCAACATTATTAACATACCTCCATCAAGAAAGGTAAAATAGCTTGAAATGTTGGTTGAGGACATATTAACAAAGGATGATGTTTTGGAAGATCCCAAAGTTGACAGGGAGGAGCTGGAAACAAATGAACTCAAGGAAATTGAAGCTCAACTCACGTAAATGCTGAGAGGTGTCAATTCCACAGGCTTCTTGGTGGATTCTTTCTTAGAGGATGACCTTCTAATAAAGAACATGCTATATTACCCCGGATGTTGAGTGTGTTGAAATCCTCAAAGATTGGCAAAGAGAGATCAATGACCATATTATTCTTGCATCCTTGAGGTTTGCGTAGCCATCAACATTCTATATGTGTTTTTGTAGATTATTCATGATTACAAAGTGTTCTTTTGAATTTATTTGCAGATTATGGATGCATGACTATAAGTTAGATATCGAACAAAAAGTGGATGTGGTTGACCCAAATATCTCTCACTACTTGAGAACTCATTGTGACATAAGGAACTCTCTATCTAATATAGATTTTGAAACGTGTGAATTGCTCCTCTACCCCTACCTTCAAAGGTATGGTCTACTGCAACCCTAGGTGATTTTCATTTTAAAATTTTCATCTTGGAATATTTTGACAGTGTCCAATGGTCTTGCCATAGCTCTCACTAGAGTCTTATTGTTGGGGGAAATTGTAGCATAGCCTAATCAACCCAAGACCAAAAAAATTATCAATCCTAGGATCGGCAACCCGGCTAGGGCATGGAAGCATGAGCATCGAATGTATCGAATGAGAGGATTCAAGAGTATGTTGATCCAATGCAATAGAGGTTAGCCATGAATCAATAACTCTAATCACATCATCAACCAAGTATCTCCGACACACATTAAGCCCACCGAAGTCCGACTTACCCATAGACTAGAATATCAAATCACACTAATGACAAGCACACACTAATTGCATTGGTGTTGGCCTCTCTAATCATCACATGCCAATCAAGGCACTTCATAAAAAGCTAGACACACAAGGTGAATGGTGCTAGAGTTTCATAAAACCCATCCACACACAAGCAAACAGTAGGGCACATACACTAATTACAAGATTAAGACCCAACTTAATCAACCTAATTAGAGATGTTAAATATTGTAAATCGAATGCTCATAGAAGGATAGGAGTGGTTAATAAGTAGAGCTCTCAAAAGTGGATCCTCAAGAGTGGATACTCAAGAATGAAGCCTCCTTGCATAAAGGCTTCCTTATAAAGGCTTTCACCACAATCCCTTCTACTATGGGTTTAAGTTGGAGCTCTCTAGCTAGCATATACAGCTTAGGAATTCCCAATGATCCCAAGACCTTATACAAAGTGAGTAGGAAACATTGAGCACATCCATAGCATATCTCCCGCTTGATGTGCATATTTAGTGTAGCCTGTGTTAGCCACTGCTAACATTCCCCCCTTCCTAATTTGGCACACGTCCTTGTGTGCCGGTGAAGCAAAACATGGTGACATGGTAGAAAGCCAACATGGAAGAAATGTTGAGCTGCAAATCATAAGAACAAGTAATGAGCATCAAAGACCAACAAGGATAAATAAAACATGAAGTACAATGAACAATCATGCAAAGCAAATTTTTTTGCTTCTAAAAGATGGGTGAATCATAGTCAAAAACTAAACAACATAAAGCAAAAAAACATTCAAACTATCATGAAGATTAAACCACTTCAAATTTCAATTTTATGCATTAAACACAAGCAATCAATTATGACCCTAGGCTAATCCAAGGTCATAAAACTACTAGCCTAAAAACTATGTGACCAATCTGAATAAATAATTCAAGTATATCATATCTATGGGCTATAAAAAAGCTCCTAATCTATTAGTACATTCTCACAGCTTTTTGAAGCTCATGGAAGTTTTGTGTATGCTCATTCATTGAAAAAGTAAAGCACAATACAAGGCTACCACCCCAAGGCAAGTCTAGGTACGACTCTCGACTCCTTGAACCCTCAAGAAGGTGTTCCAAATGCCTACTAGCCTACCAAGGCGAAGGCTAACCCCTATCAGCCTAGGGCATCGGTTTAGGGCCTTGACCAAGCGAGCCAAGATGATTCCCGTCACCTGCCAAGTGCTAATATGACGTTAGGCCTCACAAGACAGAACATAACATAGATTTTTTTTTTTCATGTGTTTAGTAGCATTTTTGCTACTTTTTCTTGACACTTTTTTTCTTCATTCTTTCATTTTTTAAGCACTTTTTTATTTCTTCCATCATGAGAGTATTTATGGAAAATGGACTAAAGGATAAAGACTAATCATAGCCCTAGGTCATGTTAAAGAATCAATAGAGTATTAAGACTATCACTAAGAGTCTATGACTGATAAGCAATGAACCTACATTAACTTAAGTTCAAGGCCAATTACCTATAATTAGCACACATAAAACCTAATTTTTTGATGAGTTAATATTGACAAAGAAAAGTGTTGAAACTTTAGGATGCTTAACTTTTGAACATGAAAAAACCATAGCTTAGAAGCAAAATTTAGTAAATCCAACCATAGAGAATGAAGAGATGAACAAAAGAGCAAAATCATGGAAGAATTTCACCTATTCATGCTTTTGTGCATCCGTGAGAAAGCATCCACTCTTTTGTAGAGAGAATTTTCTTGAATCTTTTATTTACAATCCAAGCTTTTTGAAGCTAACTGTAAATACAAGCTACGAAATCCATTTATTGAAATCCAAAAGCACGCAAAAAAATTTTAATGAAAACCTAAAGCTAGGGTCTTCCATACCCGAATTTGCCAAAGGGAAAAAACCCAAGGGAAAAAAGTGTCTTTCGTTATGCACGTGATTCTCTTTGTAGCAAATTTATACATACATATCAAAACAAGAGAGAATGAGCTTCTACATAAGCAAATTATACAAATTTTACAATCTCTCATGCATGATTTAAAGTTGATTAGTTTCTAGCTCAATGAAATATGGAATCAAAAACAAGCCAATAGCTAGAAATAATGCAACTTTGATGAAATGAAGTGGCTCTTCAAAGCCAAATTTTACATTTTCAAAGCCCTCCAAAAAAGTTGGCTAACAACTAGCTCACATGAAATTTTACAATTTTAATGCAAGCTATGAGCTAGAGATGACTATGAATCTCAATGGAATGAAAGTAAATGGCTCTCAATAGCCAAATTTTGTACTTGAAATCTCTCAAAAAAGTTGGGTATGAGCTAGCATGTATACAACTTTTAGTCAAAAGAAGTGGAATGGCTCTAACTAGCCACATTTTGCAATATATTGCAATGATGACCCCTTCGTGGATCAATGAAAGTTTTTGTCGCCCACAACCGACTCAATCATTAGTGCTTTTACACATTTGGTCATTTAATATGAGCACTAAAAGAGTTCACAATCAATTACAAGCCTGAAATTTGTAATGCTATCTTATGGCTATCAAACAAGCTCAATGTTAGTGCTTGCAGTGGTTTTTGCATTCAAGTCGAGCACTAAAATGTATCAAGCAATGCCAAGCTCAAGAATAAAGCACCACTCGTCATCCAACAATACAACTCTCATACATGCATGCATATCACAAGGAATTTTCTATTTAGCATTAACATAATACTCAAACCAAGGCAATGAAGCTCATTTGTGCATTTCAAATAGAGCTTTCCATTTAGTGCATCACTGCATTTTTTCATTCAAAGTAAGCACTACATAGATTCATGATCAATCATAAGCATAGGAAGTCTAATGCAATGTACCCTTGGCATTGACACCCATAATCCAGTCATCATTTTAACAAAAATCCCCAAATTGTAACCCCTTTATGAGTGGTCAATTGACGCTAACCTACATAATCTCTAGGACAATCAACTCTGGCCAATGCTAGTCGAGATGATGGTGGATGTTATATAACCAAAAATTGCAGCTTTCCCTCGCTCAATCAATAAAGCTTGTCCTTGCTAGTCCTCTCTTTGAAATAGCTCAACAACTAGTGCATTAATGCATTTCATCACTGAAATCAAGCACTAAGAGAGATTCAAACTTTAAATGCATTTATACATAAAAAAGTTATCATTCAGGACACATCATTGGTCGTTCATGAAAATGGACCCTAACAACGACAAAAAATCTCCTTTTTTATTTTTGTTTTTGTTTTATATTGCAATCATTTGACGACTTGTCGAGTGAGAGAGAGGGAGTGTGTGGGTTTTGGGAACGGATGGCTTGCGAGCTGAAGGCAGTAGAGGCCCGGGGGCCTAGGATGGTAGCAAGAAGCGAGAGTCACTGGCTTGGGCTGAGAGTGGTTGAGGCCAGAGAGGGAGAGATTTTGCAACTAGGTTGCGGACTCAGCGAAGTAAAAACAGCCTGAGTATGCAAGCGGTTTCAGTGCATGTGTGTGTGTGTGTGTGTGTGTGCGTGTGTGTTGAGTCTTTATGAGAGAATCTTTGAAGGGCTGGCTGGCTGCAGCCAAAAATAGTGGCAGGTGTGGGGCTCGTGGCAACCGTAGCTGCTTGCGAGGGAGAGCATTCCACATGAGGGTCAAGGTGGGGAATGCACCGCTTAGAAGTGGGTTAGGCACTGTTCGGGAGAAATGTGTCTCAGCTTAATATTGTGTCGTTTTCAATTTTGAAAATGCCGGTTGAAGGCAAGGGGAAAAGGAGAAGTTCCGCCCCAAAATAGAGAAAATTAGTGTAAAAACCCAAAAATAAACCTAATTTTCTAAAATTTCCTCTTGGAAAATTTGAGAAAGGGAAATTTGTATGTTTGGAAAGATGATTTTTCCCGAAGACTGGGGTTAGGTAAGCGACAAAGGGCAAAGTCATTATCCACATACTGTACGTGCGTGAAAAAGTTGCCAACGCTAGTGAGCTGCAACAAACAGGGCGAACGTCGAGGATTCGAGAGCGCATGTGTTCGTGTGCGGGATCCAATCCAAGGTAGGCGTTCCATAATTGCCATAATTAGCTGCGAGTAGAGGGAACCTCAACGAGGAGGAAATGGGCCAAATGGTTATTCTCAAATCTCGAAAAGTCTGCAAGTGGGGTAATGCAAGTGTGCGTGTTGCACGAATGCAGGCCTGAAAAGCTACCATCCAGTTTGCATGTGTGTGTGTGTGTGTTTGTGAATAAAACCAAACCAAAACCTGCTAGTGCATTTTGTGTGTAGGAGTGAATTAGCATTTTTGTTTTTTTTCAAAAAAGAACCTCCCTCTTTAAGAGGTGTTTCCCCCGAAGAGCAAGGAGAAAAGGACGATGGACTACAAAAAAGCCTCTCTAGATTATGTGTGAGCTTATAACCTCTCATCAATCAACGTCCTTTTCTTTTGAAAAATGGTACAAAAACTTGTTTGAATGGTGGTTCAAGCTCATCTCACGAGTCATGAATCGATATTGATAAATCGATCATTGAATTTTCTTAGACAATGTACAATTCTTTCATTGGGAATACCTTTCTTAATCATTTGATCACTCAATTACAATTCACAAAGCTTACTCAAAAAGAAATAAGCTTGCATACGTGAAATTTGATGCCAACTTTTTATAATTTCGTAGTTCACTTAATCATGCTCCAATTTAGTGTGAAAATTGATCTCAATTTTTGAATATGGTAGAACAATCTCAAAACCATAACTTCATTTGAAATTGGATTGCACATCCTAAAGATTTAGGTCAATGAACCTAATCACATTACCATTCTCATTCATAGCACTTTAATATGATGATTTCTTGAGCATGCATATTGAGTTTCGAATTAATGTATGGAAAAAACCCTACTCAAAATTGAATCAATTTAAAGTATAAGGGAAGTGGTCAATTCATGCATGATTTCCTCACAATTGCAAATTCATCCCCATGTAATTATCATTGCACTCGAGTGCTCATCTCCTATGACGCGACACGGGAGAGCGAAATACATTGATAATGAACAAAGAATATATAGAGTACGCAGAGCAAACATATGGAAATAAAGAGTCTGTATGGATACAAAGTAATCATTACAAGAAGAGCATAGCTGGTTTCATAACCTCCCGACCACCCCCGAGCTATCTCAATCACACTCTCACTCTCAATCTTGTGCACAATCTCAATCTCAATCACACTCTCACTCTCACTCTCAATCTCAATCACAATCACACTCTCAATCTCATGATGGCAATAACCATCATAATCAGAATCGCAACACCAACATCACGACACCTTGTACATATCCTGTTTCACACATTGATTTCTGCATCTACAAAATAGCCAAAATAACATACTCGTGCAACCAAATCAACATGATAATCAAATTCAAAACATCATTTTGAACCATCATAAAAGAGTATAATCACTTCTTGATTGGATGAAACAAAAGAGATATTACATGTGTATATTTGTTTGTAAGCTAACTTGTTGCTGCTTGTAGGCTGCCATGGTGCTGCTGACAATTTGTTTCTGTCATAACTTTGTGATACAAAATCAGACTATAAGCTTCCAAGTACTCAAAACGACGGGAACAGATCTGGTCTACAAGGCTATGTAGACAAAATTGCGAAAAACGTTTTTCTTTGGCTGAAAACTCAACTTTTAGGTCGCGACTCTTAAAAACGCTATTTTTGGGTCTCCACTACTTTTTCAACTTATTTTAAACCTACCCATGCATTTTAAGATAAAACACATAAATATAAAATATTGATATTAATAAAAATCTCAATTTTAACTATATTTTCATTATAGTGTTCATAGACAGACTATCTGTTATTCATTAATCTTTACAAAATATGTCTTTAATGTATTATTAAAAAAGAAGATAATTTATTTTCTTTCTTAATATTTTAAACTTATTCATATAAGCTCTATCTAATAGACTATTCAACAATCTTTCAATCATGCTAAACGAAAGATATGGCCTACTACATTCTTTTCGACTTTAAGAACTTCAAAATTTAATCCTATTACATCTCTAATATCAAACTCATCCAAACCTAATTAGGATTGTCATTTTGGGTTTTTATGACAACACTCATTGGAGTGAGGTATTTGCAAGTGCACATGTCATTAAAATTTTCACCATTTCCAATCAAATTGGCACATGCATCACAATGGTAATGTAGATAAATCATTTTCAATTGGGTATCAATTGAATCATCCAAATTTAATCAATCACATACACACTAACTTTTTAGGTCTTTTAATCATTATGAGTAGTGATCAACACCAATCACTCATTCCAAATTGGATATCAAGCACCATTGCATACGCACACACATTAATGCATTTTTCTCATGTTCATCAAATTGATTCAACATTAGCATAGTAATGCACTAAAAATCTATACAATCGAGTACCAATTGACTGATCTATCTCAATTCTCAAACCACTTTTGTGACACACACATCAACTATTTGGCCAAATTAATCATCATAATTGATAAAAATTACCAATTATTCACACACATTGGATTGCATATGCCATTGATTGGCACACAAACCCAAATTTAGGCCTTTTTTTTTGTAATCAATCCATCAATTTCACATTTCAATGCTCAAAATTTTACACTCAATCAAGAATAATTAAATGCATGCATGCTCAATTTCTAAAAAATTAACACTATTTTGACACAATCAAGCAATGCACACACTCAAACAATAAGCACAAAAGTTCATATTTGGATCAATTGTAAATGCATTTAGGTTTACACCTAATGATTGCACACACTTTTCATGCACATTTCACAATCAAAAAATTATTTTGGGGCCCCAATTGACCATCAATCATTGAAAATCAAGTGGTCTTGGATGGGCACACACACACAAGTTTTGTCCAATTTTTTGGCATTTAAGCTTATCCAATGATTGAATTAGCATAGCATACACATCAATTATATGATTTCACACTCACAGATCATCAATTCCATCAATTTTTATGCACGCACACACTCAAGATTAGGTGCACACACACTTGAATTTTTTGGTAGTTTTCCCCCTCTTTGGTGTATTATACACACAATGATTTTTATGCACACACATGAATTCTTGATAAAAATTAAGAATTATCTTAACACAAAGTTACTTAGTCAAAATTTGACCATCAATTCCATTCCAAGTGAATCAAAATAGGTACAAAGTGTAGGTCAATTGATTTACACACCTAATTTTAGCAAATAATTAGCAGCATTGAACCACATTAATCAATCAAGAATTGACATGAGAAAGTGAATGCACTTACATCCTAATCACACTCCAAGCTATTCCTTTGCTCCAAGAGAAGACGCATCATTGCACACACAAGTGTGTGCACCATCAAATCAGCTCCAAAATTGACCATTGTTGGCAAAAAATCAAACACTCAAATCATCAAATTAGGCACAAATTGGCACAATTAACTTTATTAGAGTGATGATTCCACCTCTTACAAGGGGATTGAACATACATTATACTTCAAATGTTAGCAGTTAGGCTAGTAAAGTTAGTCCAAATTAGTAAACACTAGCATGAAATTAGTACAATTAGCATAAAAATGAAGTGAAATAAGCAAGGGGTAGTATGAAATTAGTGAAATTGGGGGTTTGGGGTATTCATAACTCAAAATTAGCATTAATTACTTGCACAACATCATCAAATCAAACCAAAATTGAGTTACACACACTCAAAATCGATGAAATGAGTAGTAAAATTACTATATTCTAAATATCCTATATTCACTAGCTTACGTTATCGATCCCCAACAACGGCACCAAATGTTGCGGTCAATCATAGCATAGCCTAATCAACCCAAGACCAACAAAATTATCAATCCTAGAATGGGAAACCCGGCTAGGGCATGGAAGCACGAGCATTGGATGTATCGAATGAGAGGATTCAAGAGTATGATGATCCAATGCAATAGAGGTTAGCCATGAATCACTAACTTTAATCACATCATTAGCCAAGCATTTCTTACACACATTAAGCCCATCGAAGTTTGACTTACCCATAGACAAGAATCTCAAAGCACACTAATGACAAGCACACACTAATTGCATTGGTGTTGCCTCTCCAATCACCACATGCCAATCAAGGCACTTCATCAAAAGCTACACACACAAGGTGAATGGTACTAGAGTTTCATAAAACCCATCCACACACAAGCAAAGAATAGGGAACATACACTAATTACAAGATTAAGAACCAACTTAATCAACTTAATTAGAGATGTTAAATATCACAAATCGAATGATCATAGAAGGATAGGAGTGGTTAATAAGTAAGAAATCATCATCACACACTCAAATCTAGAATAATGAGAAAGGTGAAACTACTTCATGACACAATGGAATAAAGAATTGGGACTAATGAGAAAGTAGAGTTTAGATTAAGAATAGATTCTCTAATTACAATGGATTAGCACTAGCCTCTTAATCATGGGCATTAAGCTCAAGGCTAGACCATCCATAGAGTGGACACGAGAGAGATAGATAGATAGATTCAATTATCGTCCTCGGAGGTCAGATATGACCCATGGGACCAAAATCAAAACATTACAAACTGCTTCTTCTAAGTGAGAGCAATCGATACATATCAGTTAGGGACTGAGGGTCCATCAAAAGAAAAAGAAAAGCCTAAGGGGATTCCTATGGGGTAGGGACCGGTTTAGGAGTTCGAAACTCTTGGATGATGGCCTTCCCTCCATGGTATATTGCCCACTTGCCTTTGGCTCGTGCTTCACGCACTTTTTTCAGCTCTTTACTTTTGTGCTTGACTTGTGTCGGGGTGAGTTCTTCGGCGATCCAAAACCCGGTGTCTCGAAGGAGACGTGATTGCTGGAGTAGTCGGAGCCGCTCCTCTTTGTCTTTGAACTCAAGAATAGCATGTCCACTAGGTGTGCGCTTGGTGTTGAACTTGTTGACGATACATTCTACTGCGTTGTAGTCGACATGGACCGGTGTAAGAGTTTCGTTGAGGAGATCAATTAACTTGCAAAAATCTTGATGGCACTCATCCCAAGCTTGGGGAAACCCTCCGATACGAAGCTTAAGGGCATTCTCTTCTTGAAGCTTGTTCCCGCATTTTTGTTTTCACACAGGTTTCCACTTTGGCGAGTGCGGTCGTGTGAACTTGAGTGACTTTTTCTTCGACTTCGTTCACCTTGTCTGTTGTGAGGCCGATCATGGAGTCAAATCGTGCCTCGAGCGTGCTAAGGCGCGCTTTGAGGTCGCGGTTTTCATCCATGACCATGTCGAGGGCAGCTTGTAATTGTGCGATGCGATCTGTTTTGCTCGGAGCCGCAAGGACATCGGCAAAACTACCTGGTACTCTTCCCTATGGTTTGGGGCTGTTGGTCGTCATCTTCTCCTTGGCTGGAGTTTTTGGTGGGAACATATTCTTCGAGGCCCAAAGTCTAACTTTGAGATCTCAGTCAGATTGACAGGCCGAACAGTTGGGTGAGGTTAGCTTGGGCTTGGATTGGGTGGGTATGCGGGTATGCTGCTGGCAAAGTGTTTCTGATGTGAGCCGAGCCCGAGGCCGTAGTAGGTCTCAAATGGGCTCGGCTCACATCAGAAGAGAGAGAGAGAGAGAGAGAGAGAGAGAGAGAGAGAGAGAGCTCTCAAAAGTGGATCCTCAAGAGTGAATACTCAAGAATGAAGCCTCCTTGCATAAAGGCTTTCACCACAATCCCTTCTACTATGTATTTAAGTTTGAGCCCTCTAGCTAGCATATACAACTTTGGAACTCGCAATGAACCTAAGACCTTATACAAAGTGAGTTGGAAACATAGTGCACATTCATAGCATATCTCCCGCTTGATGCGTATTCGGTGTAGCCTATGTTAGCCACTGCAAACACTTATAGCAATTGATATCATTTATAAAACATGTTTCATATTGAAATCTCTTGAGGGCCACCATGAAATGGCTAGGCTGAAAGTGTAAATGTCCCATACTTTACATTTCTTTTGTAACAATGCTTTTGATCTTTCTAAATATGGCTACCTCAAGGCTGATATAGACAATTGTGAACTTTCCTCCTATCACAAGGTTCATGGATGACATGCAAATCTGAAATGTGAAGGTATAGTTATTGTAAGTAGTTTGAGCTTAAAAAATTTTATTTATTTTTCCTCTTGTGTTTGTGTAGCCACCATTGCAAAGTGAGGCTTTCTCATGTGGATGGATAGTGATAACAAATGCAAAGTTGGTGGTTGACTACACCTACTACAACCCAAAAAAGACTATTAGGTTAAGCATTTTACAATAAGGAAATATATTGCTATTAGGTAAGCTAACACATTAATCTTTCTTTGCTATATCAATAGGAATTTCTACAATGACAATCATGTTTGGTGGGTAAGGGAAAAGTTGATTAGATATATGGTCAGTGCCCAAATAACACTACTCACAACGTCCAAGCCCCCAAAGGGCCAAACAATACAAGAGGTTATGTGCACTTGTGACGGCTGTAGCGATAAAAACACAATGGGTTTTTTTACCCCCCCGGCATCGCTAAAATCATCGCAACAACGGAGACGTTGGATAGGGGGAAGGGGACCCAGAACACAAACAATTTGCCTCTTTACAGCTCAGGGTAAACACAACATCCCAATCCACTAAGATTCACCTTCAAAAATCCTCTTTTCTGCTAACAGACCACCGCCTGTACACTTCTTGACTCGACCACACTGTATCAGATCAAGATCCACCACACATACACTGCATGACACATTTTGCAGCTTCCCACACACACCCAAAGCCTCTTTCTCTCTCTTTACTGCAAGACAATGCTGGTTCGATGGGGACACACTTTCCCACATACACAATCGACACCGCGAACACAAGCACAAGAGTAGCAGAACAGAGGGGGGAAAAGGGAAAACATATTAGAAAATGGACAATGACTGCTTTTACTGTATTCAAGATAACCAAGTACAAATAACCCCATTGGCACGACCTCGACGAGCATGAAAAACAAGGACTTCAATAACCCTCATTGATGCCATCACTATGGTGGAGTCTCTCTCCTCCCGCCTTCGTTGCAGCTGCACACCTGCACAGGCTCCATCGAGCTTCCATCTTCTGAAAGAAGAAGAAAAAATTCTTAAACTCGCCCCTTTCTTGACAGTCAAAGAAGAAGCCAAAAAAACCCCCTTTTTTCCCTCACCACTTCTTCGAAAAAACCCCTTCTCCCTTCTACCTCCCCCCCCCCCCCCCCCTTGCCCCCCCTCTCCTTCCTTTCTTCCTTTCCTCTTCCTCTTTCTTTCTTCCTTTCTCTCCTTTTACCTTTCCCTTCCTTCTTCTTTTCTCTCGTTCTTTCTTTCCCTTCTTCTTTTCTCTCTTTCTTTCTTTCCCTTCCTTCTCCTTTTCTCTCCTTCTTTCTTCTTCCTTTCTACATCGCCCTCTCCCTTTTTAACTCTTCTTCTCCCCCCTTTTTTTTTTCAAACCTTTCTTCCTTCCTTCTTTATATTCAAGGGGCAACGACGGTGCCGTGGTTGCTCCCTTTGAGTATCTCATTTTTTATTAGAAAGTTTAGGAAAGGGGCCCACGTATCCTTGTGTGAATGGACCCTTGCAATTGCCTGCCATGTCATCACTTTTCCCGTATTAGTGGTGCCACCCAAAATTAGCATAAGGAGGTTTGTTTTTATCGCATGTACGATCAATGCTCCAAACCTCAATGACTAGCACATATATTCCAAAGGAAAACTCACCGTGCCGGTCTTGAACTCCCGACATCCCGTCCACACTTTGACTATTCCAAGCCCACAAACTTAAACCCAATCATTGAACCGTCACTTTTGGATGGCTCCACATATAGTGCACATCTCTCCCAAAACCTTGGTGAGGATAATAAACTTACAGATGGAGCGCTCAGTGGGACGACCAAACCATGCCAAAACTTGCCCCCGACAAAATCTTCATCGGCCCCATAACTTGCACATCCGGATTTCGATTGATGATCTGCCACTTTCCATCAAATCCACATGCAATGCACCACCCCTGGGAACCTTGGAAAGGCTCCAAAACTTCTAGATGACACATTCTCCAATACGACCAAGCAGGCACATAATTGTCCCTTTGCAACTTTTAACATGGCCATAACTTTCCCATTCGAACTATGATCGGAAATCCAAAAAGTCCGGCATGCTCCACAACTCGAGCTTCACATGCCTATATGCTGATGTCAACTCTGATCATTTGTCCCCGTCTACCCTGCTCATCGGGGATCTACAAAGGATTCTAAATTAACTCTTTAATATCTTTCACACCAGGGCTTCGTTTGACGAGACGTTTGGATGAGCTCCTATTGCATCTTGGAGACCACATTCTAGAGCTCCAACTTAGCATCTTGGGAACTTTGATTTTCATCCCAATTAGCCCGCCTTAAAAGTCCCTCTGGCCTAAAACCCACCTTAAGCATACATTTCCACTTCCACTGTCTTGCACAAGTCTCCCCCACTGGCTTTAGCCCTTTATCATGCACCTGTCAGCATACACAATATTGCATAGCACATTTTCAAGCACAAACCAACTTTGGTTGCACCATCATTGCCCACCCCTTTGAACATTCATGTCAACCAAAAGCATATTTACAGAACTTGAAACCTGCAACACTCAATGGGAACTTATGCACAGTGATAGAAGATTCTCACTAAATATAGAGAATCGTTTTTTCAAAACAGTCAAAGTAATGACTCAAAAAATCATGGGGTCCATTTGGATCCATATGCGTAAAGGCAAGATAAATCACAATACACTAGTGGCTGCACAAGTTGTTGGAGATACTAACATTGAGAAGGTCTTGTCTTCCCAACTTGGATATTGTGACTTTGAGGCATTGCAAACATCATATGACTACAAGGAAAAATTGAAATCTTGGACCACCAACATTCTTTGTCACATTTTCTGTGGCTGAGAAACGTTGGTGTAGCCAAAGTTGGTGCAAGCTAGAAAATGATCTATGCCAGGCAAAGGTTGTAGGCAGGTGCAGTGTAGAAGGCTAGGCTAGGTACCAAGGTCCTAGGCAGCCAAAGGGTAGTGTAAATGTATGTCTCGAGTGATTTTTTAGGCCAAAAGAGCTAAAGGATAGGTCCAGATGGGATAGCAGATGAAGGTGCCCAAAGTGCTCAGTCAGTACTCTGCAATGTAGTGTTCAATGTTTTCTAAAAGCCGGTCCCGACAGCTTGTCAAACGGAGCCCCGATGCTCACAATATTGCAGTTCAAAAATAGAAGGTGTTGCAGATCCCTGGCAGGCACGACAGCTGGGGAAAAACTGCCTAGTCAGATGTCAGCAGCAGATAGATGCATAGAGCTCAAATTATGGAGCATGCATGTCTTCTGATTGCGGATCGGAGCTCTACAGAGCAAGTTATGACCATTAAAAGTTTTTTTGGGGGCTAGTTATGGGCCAAGTCCACTGCATTGGAGGATGTGCCATCTGGCATCTTTTTGGCTTCGCCAAGGTTCTAGAGGGTAGCATGCATCATGTGGAGTAAGTAAAAATTGACGACTCATGATTCTGAGCCCCAAGCAGCGAGCTACGGCCTAGGAAAGCCTTGAGCAGTTGGGAGTGAAGTGGGTGCATATGATTTTTTTGAGTTTTGGTCGCCTCGAATCGCGGACCCGAGAATGTTGGAATGTGGTGAGCACAAGGAAGTTTGAAGTTGAGACCTGGCTCCATCGGTCAGGCTTTACGACTCCAAAGTTCGATCACTGGGCAGAGAACTGGGAGGGTTAAAATTGACATTCAAATGGAATTTTTTTTAGGGCTTCTTTTGAGGTTTTGAGAGTTTGGAGGCTTGGTAGCCCATGAGTTCACACGTGGCCCGGCATTGGTCTCGTATGCGGATAAGGGAAGCAGTTGGGTGGGCTATATAGGCTACGAGTGCCCTCATATGGGGTATCAAAGAGAGAGAGGGAGAGCTCCCCGTCCATTGGCGATGGCGGGCATTTTGTTGTGCTGTGTTGGAGGTGCGCAGGTTGGTGCTCGTGCCGTTTTGGCCAGCATGGGGCGACGTACTCATTGTGGGGGGAGGTCAGTGTCCGATTGATGACATGGCCACCCAACGGGGGGCCCTTTCACACACGCGACCCTTGAAGGGTTTTTTTTGAAGGAAAGTCGGGAGGCAATAGCAACATCGCTAATGCCCCCCTCCCCGGTGCATGGAAAGGGGACAGTCCCGCAAGAGAGAGAGAGAGAGAGAGAGAGAGAGAGAGAGAGAGAGAGAGAGAGAGAGAGAGAGAGAGAGAGAGAGAGAGAGAGAGAGAGAGAGAGAGAGAGAGAGAGAGAGAGAGAGAGAGGAGGTCGCCATGTGTACAAGCAGTGGGCGGCCCCATTTCAAGGTCGGCCAAGCAAAGGCAATGAGAGAGGCCGGGTCCAAGAGGTGAAAAGGAGGGGTTAGAGAAGAAATGTCCGAGCAAAGAGAAAGAGAGAGAAGGCAGAAGAAGGGGTAGTGCAAAGATAGGCCTTCTAAAGGGTAAAACTAAAGAAAAAAGGAAAAAAATAAAAAGTGCCTAGGGGCAATAGGGACATCGCTAATGCCCCCCCTCAAGTGCAAGAGAGCAAAAGAGAGCAGATGCAAATGAGGGGGTTCCCTTCTTCCAAAAGATACCAAATTAGGATGTCAAATGGACCAATTGAAGTGTAGTTTCGAAAGTTGAAGACCGCCCACTATAAAAGTCATTTCTTAGTCAAATTAGGGGCTTTTTTTTGCCGTTTGAAGCTTGCAAGGTGGAGTTTTTGGCAGAGGACTGTGCTTGTCAAATCCCCTTGTAGTTTTCTCTTGAAAATGGCCATGGTGATGGCATTACAAGCTTTGTACATGCCTTTTGAATTGTAATCAAGCCATTGTTGCCTCATCTTGCTGTCGTTTCCCCTTCCCCCTTTCTCTTTCCCCTGCTTTTGTGTTGCCGCTCGGTGCCGGCATTGTGGATGTGTGTGCCCCCCACGAATTGACGGTGTTTTGTGTGAGAGAGTGAGCTTGAGCGGTTGTGTGCGTGTGTAAGGGTGGAGATAGACTATGGTAGTAGGTGTGCTTTTTATGGCGGATTTGTGGAGTTTGTAAGCAGTGTAAATTGAGCAGGTTGTGGTCTGCTAGGGTGTAGTGTGTTTTTGAAGGTGCATTGTGAGAGGATAGGGATGTTGTGGATGCCTTGAGCTATAGAGAGTCCCTTGTGTTTGTATCGGGCGTGCTCCCCCATTCCCCTTGTCCATTTTCTGGTGCCCCCACTGAGGAGCATGCTGATGCTCCTAGTTGATGTCGAAGTGGTGATTTTGGTGATGCCAAAGGTGCGGCCTTTGAAGAGAAGGTGCTGCTAGTGATGGCTTGTGTGGGATTTCCCATTTTCACTGGGGTTGAGGATGCAAAAACCTGGCTCCAAGACTATGGATTGTTCGTGTTGGAAAGTGGTCTATCAAGAGAATATGGTGCGGTACAAGTGTTCCCGCTCCTCATTCGTGGTAAAGCAAGGCTACGGTTTGATAGCCTTGGTGAAAAAGAAAAGGCACATTGTGAAGCCCTAGAGGTGGATTTTTGAAGTAGACATGTTGCGGATGTGCAACTGGATAAAATAAAGCCAAAGCTGGATGGGTTGAAGCAAATCCTGGAAGGTGATTTTCAAGCGTTTGAGTGGGAGTTCGAAGCCATTTGGGGGAAATTAATCAAGGAAAAAAATGCCAGTTTTTTGAAGTTGAGAAAATTCATGGATTGCCTGCATGAGGAAGTGCGTGATAAGGTGGAGATAGATGGACCCGTGTCGTATGAAGAGGCAGTAGCTCTAGAAAAAGGGTGAACCAAAAAGATATTGAAAAAGCGTGAAGCTAGGCAGGGTTTCTCGGGCACTGTGATGCCAAGACAATGTGATAGCGTGGTAGTCAAGCCACAAGTGGTACAAAGAGAAGTGCAAGTGCGAGCAGAACCAAGGGTTCTTTGGCTACAGAGAGACAAGGTAGTTCCTATACCAAAGATGCCGGCTAGAGCGGCTCCAATTGTGGAAGTTCAGGTGGTTCCATAATGGACAAAGGATGTGCTGCCAAGTTCAAGTATGATTGTAGAAGCTCTATTGGAATGTGGTAAAGACCAAAGGGTATGGTTTGCAAGACGAGGTCAAAGCAGTGAAGCTAGAGGAGTTTCTCAAGCTAGAAACAGAAGAGAAGATTGAGTCGAGTGACATTAGCTCTATGGATGCAGATACAGATTGGGAGATGGAGTTGTCTCAATCTAGGTACGATGAGTTCAATCTCTTGCATACAAGTGGAGATGCAGTAAATGTGTGCAAGGAGCAGCATGAAGTGTAAGCCGAGATGCCTAATGAAGACCAAGTGGAGTGGCCCAGGCCTCTACAAGTGATGATGTGCATGTAAATCTGATGTGTGGTACCATGCTGATGGCCATGTTGATGAAGGTAATTGTGGAATGTGCCATAGTGGTGGAACAGGTTCAAGGTCTTGCCTAAATAGAAAGGGAAACCTTGCCTATGGTGGTGGAGCTTGATGCATCCATAGAAGAGGTACTCAAAGAGCAGGTGATTGCAGCCGACAATAGCAAGTGGTGCTTATCGACCTTGAAGGGCCAGTAGATGAGGAAGAGCTTGATGATGCTGAAATTGAGTGCATGGCAGGTGAGAAGGGTGACGTGGAGTCAAAGATAAAGGTTCTTCCTATGCAGTCAATGCACCCTATGACAAGTGATGCGGATTCCAAGGTGGTGTCCAAGCTTTCCAAGGAGCTCTGTGAGTGGTGGATAAAAGGAATGGTGATAAAAGCGGTTGTGCAGTGGGCTGTTGAGTAGGTGTAGGATCTCCTAGATGAGGATCTAGATTTACATGGTTGGGAGGGTCGGTTAAGCATGTCAAGTATATCAGAAGTGTTGGTTGAATAGGATGGTGAGCACGATGTTGCTCTATTTGGTGTTCTTGAAGGAAGTAGGCCAATGAGTGCTTTGAGTGGTAGAGGTATGCTTCTGGCAATTTGGATATAAAGTTGGCTATGTGCCTTGGAGTGGCACTATGCAAGGGTGTTGCAGGTGGATGGAGGAAACCAATGCAAGGTGTTTGACCCTGGCAGTTGATGACAGGTAAACCAAGGGGTTGGGAAACCCACATGAGCAAAGATGGTGGGTAGCAAATGCCAGTTTTTGTACATATGCTAGGTGGTTTTGCGGTGTACAAAGAGTTTGTTTTGGGTGTGCAGTTATTTGGTTCAATAAGCCTGTGTGTGGTTGAGCATAAATGTTCAACAAGGGGGTGGGCAATGATGGTGTAGCCAAAGTTGGTCCAAGATGGAAAGTGATCTATGCCAAGCAAAGGTTGTAGGCAGGTGCAGTGCAGAAGGCTAGGGTAGGTACCAAGGTCCTTGGGAAGCCAAAGGGTAGTGGAAATGTATGTCTGAAGCTGCTTTTTAGGCCAAAATA
Organism: Adiantum capillus-veneris; assembly: GCF_014529385.1. Classification (NCBI taxonomy): domain Eukaryota; kingdom Viridiplantae; phylum Streptophyta; class Polypodiopsida; order Polypodiales; family Pteridaceae; genus Adiantum; species Adiantum capillus-veneris. The sequence goes on from NC_140935.1 coordinate 109,381,612, forward strand.
ACTAAAGGATAGGTCCAAATGGAATAGCAGAGGAAGGTGCCCGAAGTGCACAGTCATTGCTCTAGAATGTAGTGTTCAATTTGTTCTAAACGCTCGTCCCAACGGCTCGTCAAATGGAGCCACAATGCTCAAGATATTACAGTTCAAAGCTAGAAGGTGTTGCAGATCCCCGATGCGCAGGACAACTTGGGACAGATGGCTCAGGCAGATGTCAGTAGATAGATTCAAAGAGCTCAAATTATGGAGCATGCCTGTCTTCTCAGATTGCAGATCGGAGCTCTACAGAGCAAGTTATGACCATTAGAAGTTTTTCCCGAGACCAGTTATGGGCCAAGTCAATTGCATTGGAGGATGCACCATCTTGCATCTTTTTGGCTTCATCAAGGTTGTAGAGGGTAACATGCATCATGTGGAGTAAGCAAAAATTGACGGCTCATGATTCTGAGCCCCGAGCACCGGGCTACGGCCTGGGAAAGCTTGGAACAGTTGGGAGTGAAGTGGTTGCAGATGATTTTTTTGAGTTTTGGTCGCCTCAAATTGCCGGCTCGAGAATGTCAGAATGCGGTGAGCACAGCGAAGTTTGAAGTCAGGAACCGGCTCCATCGGTCGGGCTTTATGACTCCAAAGTCCGGTCATCGGGCAGAGAACTGGGGATGGTTAAAATTGGCATTCAAAGGGAATTTTTCATAAGGCTTCTTTTGAGGTTTTGAGAGTTTGGAGGCTTGGTAGCCCATGAGCTGACACGTGGACCTACAATGGTCCCATATGTGGAGAAGAGAAGGGAAGCAGATGGGTGGGCTATATAGAGCATGAGCACCCTCATATGAGGTATCGAAGAGAGAAAGGCAGAGCTCCCCGTCCGTTGGTGATGGCGGGCATTCTGAGGTGCTATGTGGGAGGTATGCAGGCCGGTGTTGGCGGCATTTTGATCGGCATGCGGTGGTGTCAATGGCACGCTCACTGTGGGGGGAAAGATCGGTGTCGACTGATGACGCAGTCGCTCGACTCGGGGGCCTTTCACACGCGTGACCCTTGAAGGGTTTTTTTTTAAGGCAAGGGGGGAGGCAATAGCAACATCGCTAATGCCCCCCTCCCCGAGGCATGGAAAGGGGACAGTCTCGCAAGAGAGAGAGAGAGAGAGAGAGAGAGAGAGAGAGAGAGAGAGAGAGAGAGAGAGAGAGAGAGAGAGAGAGAGAGAGAGAGAGAGAGAGAGAGAGAGAGAGAGAGAGAGAGAGAGAGAGAGAGCGAGGAGGTCGCCCAAGCAAAGGCAAAGGAGAGAGGCCGGGTCCAAGAAGTGAAAAGGAGGGGTTAGAGAAGAAATGTCCGAGCAAAGAGAAAGAGAGAGAAGGCAGAAGGAGGGGTAGTGCAAAGATAGGCCTTCTAAAGGGTAAAAATAAAGAAAAAAGGAAAAAAAAAGTGCCCAAGGGCAATAGCGACATCGTTAATGCCCCCCTCAAGTGCAAGAGAGCAAAAGAGAGCAGATGAAAATGAGGAAGTTCCTTTCTTCAAAAAGATACCAAATTAGGGTGCCAGATGGATCAATTGAAGTGTAGTTTCCAAAGTGGAAGACCCCCCACTATAAAAGTTTTTTTTTTGTCAAATTAGGGGATTTTTTGTACCTTTTGAAGCTTGCAAAGGTCGAGGTTTTGGCAGTGGAGTGTGCCTGTCAAATCCCTTTGTATCGTTCTCTTGAAAATGGCCATGGTGATGGCATTCCAAGATTTGTACATGCCTTTTGAAGTGTAATCAAGACACTGTTTCCCTGTCTTGCTATCGTTTCCCCTTCCCCCTTTATCTTTCTCTTGCTTTCGTGTTTCCCCTCGGTGATGGCATTGTGTATGTGTATGTCCCCTCGAACCGATGGTGTTTTGTGTGAGAGAGAGTGAGATTGAGCGACTGTGTGCATGTGTAAGGGTGGAGACAGACCATGGTAGTAGGTGTGCGTTGTGTGGTGGATTTGTGGAGTGTGTAAGTAGTGGAAATTGAGCAGGCGATGGTCTGATAGGGTGTAGTGTGTTTTTGACGGTGTTTTTCAAGAGGATAGGGGTGTTGTGGATACCCTGAGCTATAGAGAGGTCCTTGTGTTTATGTTGGGTGTGTTCCCCCATTCCCCCTCTCCAACGTTGGAAAACTTTGATTGGAGAACTTACTAAGCTCAACCCCATTATGTATGAAAACACACAAATAGAAGCATCATATATACGAGGTTTGGTACGAGCTGACCCTGTAACAATAGCCCTCTTTTACTTGAACTGGTTTAACGAGATGAAGAAATTTCTAGGCAAGGATATAGCCATATTGGAAAAATCAAAGATTAATTTTCCGTAACCGAGTTTCAGAGCCGATGTAGCCAACATGATCATGGGCTACTATGGATAGAAAATGCTCTTATTTATGGAAAACATCCCACCAAAGATGTTGTGGATTCATTGATAAGTGCTGGACGGATACGCCGCGACGGACGTCAGCACAGCGAGAACTCACCTAATAATTAATGTCAGCTAAGGACGAAGCTCGACCCGCAGGCGCGTGGAAGCAATCATAAGGTGTCAACCTACACTCGACCGACTCCTAAATAATTCCTACAGAGGTCTCTACCAATTGTCTAAGTCATAGCCTTCAAGAGTGCAAAAGAGGAAACTTCCCACAACTCTTGCTAGAGGGGAACACCCATCAAACACTCTCGAAACACCATAGAACTTGAAGGAGTCCCTACTAATACCTATAGGCCGCTCTTCCTAAGGTCTATGAACCAAAATCACGACCCAAAACACCCGGTGCAGAAACACCTAGGATGTCTGGCCGAAATCTGCAGGTCTTCGTTTCTGAAATCTGAAGTGCCTAATGTGTAGTTCTGCTCAATGTGAACGCATGGATATGCTGCAATGCGAAATCAGATAACGTATGCTCACCCAAACAACCGATGAAGCTCGTAGAAGGAGCTCCCAAAGCCGGACCGTACACGCGCAATGTTGGTATCGGCGCGTAGCTCTAGTCGGAGGCAACGCGCTACACTTCTTCGCACTCGATTCCGACCACCGTAGCACACGTAGCGTCAAGACGAAGCTCACTCTCTCTCTCGTACAAAGTACGCTCACTCGCAGACTTCAAACTTGTTTTTAAAATGACAAAAGTTTTTTTCCATTAAGGTCAAAAAGTGGTATATATACCTTACAACTTCTCAAACCCTAAAGTTCCACAATCAACCATCTACTCACTCTAACTATCAAAACTGGGATACAATCTGGAAACTTATGAAGTCCCAATATTTACAAGGTGAAAAATCGGGTTTTCCTCAATGAATGAATAATTACAAAAATAATAGTTTGCCGAGTAGTTAGATGCCGTGGGGTGTGTCCAGCTTCTAACATCCCCCCCCTCCTTGTTCATGTCGTCCCCGACATGGCCGTGATCAGCTGCTTCATCTTATCGTTTCCCGCATCTTTAGCAGTGATTCGTACCTTGCATGTAGGTTCAGCATTGTTGGGCCAAAGATATCCGTATGCATGGTGAAGAACCCCGTATAAAATGCTTCTTCAAAAGCGTGGAGGTGATAGGATGGTAAAAACATGATTCTTTGGTACAACGCATGTATCACCTCCTTGGAAGCCTGGCCTGACAGATCGTAAGCACATCTGTATGTATCTTGGAAGAAGAATATGCTGTCGGTCACCTGGCCTGGCTTGAAGGTCTCGAACACTGCTAGGATGGTTCTGCTGATTTTTCTCATCATAATGCATGTAAGGTCAGGTGAGCCAGTGAACAATTTTATGGCGCCCGTTAGGGTTTTCACCATGTATTGGACACTTATTCTCTCACCTGCCTTCACGCCCTGCAGCTTTGGGTAATTCAGCCAAGTGGGTTGGCTTCTTTGCAAGATTTCTTGTGCCTTCCACATCCTAACCCTTGGTAGAGGACAGAAGCTGAGGTTGTCTCTGATATGTTTAGGTGCCTCTACCAAGTGGATTAGGTGTTGTGGGTACTTGGTAAGCCAAGCCTTCCTCCACTTTGGCTAAGAATCTACTATGAGCTTAACTCCTTCTGGCCTCAAGGTGTCTGCGTATTAGAGAGGGACCGTTGGCTCTTCTCAGATTCGTCTGTTTATTGTTGCTGCCTCATATTTCAGCAATGGATATGGGAGAGAGGGCTGAAACCACTCACGCTTGAGATTGCTGGCGTTGATCTTCTGAATGGTCATAGATTTGAAGACCCTCTGCTCCCATTCCAAGGCTTCCTTTGTGCTTTCTCTTAGCTCTGCCTCTATTGCCTTACACAATTTTTCCTCCTCTTCTTGTGTTAGATCCTGTGGCTCTTGAGAGGATCCTTCTATGCTTTCCTCTGGCATGGGTGTGTCCACAGGATTTGCCACATTGTCGAGGTCGATGCCCTCATTGGCAGCTGGCCCTGAGCTTTCTGCTTCTACTTGTTGCCGGCCTTTCAACTCCTCAATTTTCCTGAGGAGTGTCTGCTTTTCTGCTTCGGCTTCTCCGCCCATAGTCACAAGGAGGTCATTAAGGTCAGCGTTTACTCTTTCCACCTTTCAACTCCTCAACTTTCCTGAGGAGTGTCTGCTTTTCTGCTTCGGCTTCTCCGCCCATAGTCACAAGGAGGTCATTAAGGTCAGCGTTTACTCTTTCCACCTCCTCAAGCTTTATCTTTATGCTCTCCAATTCTTCTTGTAGGGCTTTTTGGCTGTCCTCCATTCTTGTTTGCATTGCGATAGAACCTTCAGCCATGATTAACCTCTGCTTCTTCTTGAGAGTCAGCTCTTTCTGAAGTTCTTGCATTTGCTCTTCATATATTTGACTCTCAGAAATGATTTGAGTCCAGCCCGTAGCTCTAACTCTAGCAGGTGATGCTCGCAGCCTCTGGATGGTTTGATCTTTGAATTTTAATTGGTCCTTGAGCTCAAGAACTTCATCCAGGCTTGCTTCTTGTTCTGTCTCTGCCTTTTCCTTGGCATTCCTCATGGCCTCTACTTCTTTTGTTTCTTCTGCCAGCTATAGTGTTAGATTATACCATTCTCTTTCAGCATCTCGCAATGACTTGCTGAGCTGCAGACACTCCTCTTCAGCTGCATGTATTCTTTTTGCTGCTGCCTCATTTGCTTCTTCCTTTGCTTGGAAGTTTTGTAGAGCCGTTGCCAAGCTGGCCTGGAGGTCAGCTTCTCTCTCTTTTAGCCCTTGGCTTTGTACCTGCAAAGAATCCCTTTCCATCTTGGTCTTTTGTTCGATGGCCTTTAGAGTTATCATTTCTTCATCTGATGCCATAGATTGTGCTTGTATTCCAGCTAGCATTGTCATCACCACGTCCCAGTCATTAGAGGGTGGGTGTAGGTCTACCGTGTCAGTGGCAATTTCTTTTAGCTCCACTAGCCGGATGCCTGGCATATGTTCTTTATGCCCTGTCCTTGCCAAGTCGAATGCGACTGTGGCGGCTTCTTCCCTTGTATAGACTGTAGCTAGCAGGTCCAAAAATGCATAATAGGCCTCATCTAGTCCTTTTTTTTTAGACTTAGGCTTGGACTCTTCCTTTGGCTCAGGTTCTTGCCTTTGCTCTTGCTCCTCAGCTTGGTTTTCTTCTTGTTTGTCCTCAGCCTCCTTATCTTCTGGTGGAGGGCTGCTAGGCGGTGGTGATGGTTGCGGGCTTGGTTTAGGGATATCTGGTAAAGCTGTAGGTTTGCCTTTTAAGTCCCTGTCTGCTTTTGTTTTCCTTTCCCTTTCTTGGCTTTCTTGATCATCTAGCAATGTTTGCCTTATCTGATCCACTTCCTCCTCGGTGAAAGGGACATGAGGAATGTTTTCTGCTGCAGCATCAAGAATCTCGAAATTCTTGATATAATCCTCAAAGCGGTCCCTCTACACCCTTCTAGATGATCCGGACATAGGCTCGAGAGATGGCTTCCAGAGTTCGTTTAAAACACCCTTGAGGGCTCTTTTTGCTCGGAAACTCTCCATCAGCCTCTCGAGTCTTGCCGCTTTTTGTGACCTTGTCTCTTTGGCCGGCACTTGAGCACACTCCTTTTTTCCTTTCTTCTGCTCAAGTTGCTCCTCTGCAACTGGCTCTAGCCGTCTCTTCAACCTCGTAGCCACCCTTGGTGCTCTTTGTGGCTCATCTTCCTTGTCTTCTTTTACTCTTAGCCAATCATTCTACTATGGGGGATCAGGCCACCTTCCTTTAGCGTGTAGTGCTGCATAAACCACCTTGGTTATCATTTCTCCTGCCACTATGTAGGTTGGCGTTTTGTTGCCCATTTTTACCAAGCTGTCATGTATGTATGCCTCATAGTTGATTATCTTTGGGTTGCCTTTTGTCATTGCCCAAGTAAACATTGTGGCAATTGCACCTGGTGGTATCCGGTACTTCTGTGGCCTCTTCGTGCACATGTGGAAGTACTGGTTGTACAACTGGCACATAATTGCCACCTTTGGGTTGGCAATGTCTTCAAAGGTGTAATTTGCCTTTTTCTCTTTGTACACCTTGACTTCATCCCTTCTTTTTGTTACACTGTCTCCATGATTGGAGAGATGTAGTGCATGGGCTACAACCCGCTCCGTGATTATGATCTCTTTATCGAGTCTGCCTTGCAAATCTATCACCTTGGCCACTCCATCCTCTTTGATGCTTGTTACAAACTCCCATACTCTTTTGATGTCCACTCCTGCTGGTATTGCTTCGAAATAGTTATGGAGGTCAATTTTCTCCAAGTAGCCGGCCATTTTGCTTCGTACAAATTCATTGAGCTCTCTTGGCAGCATTGGTAGCTCTATTACATTGCCTTCATTGTCTTTGAACACTCCCTGGTAGATCTTTAGGTCGTTTGACTCTAACAGATCTTCTTGTATCCAGGTGCTGGTGGGCTTTAGTGTTCCCTCTGGAATGCAAAAGGTTCGACCTCGTCCAGATAATCTTTGATTGTCATTCTTTTCTTCTTTGCCGGTGACTTCGAGGCTGCCATAGATCCTTTTGCACTCAGTAATCCAAAGTTAGCGTTTTTTCCATATTAGCTGCGGAACTGAGTTTTACTTATCCAAATGACTTGAAAATTGAAATTATAGCTTAAAAGGAACTTGTGACATCCTACGCTAGGATGTCTTTTTCTTCAGAATTGGTTCATACTTGACATGCAGGTAGTGTAAGGCTCATGGAGCATGGCTATAGGGTTAGATTTGAATTTGGATATCAAAAAAATGGATTTTTGGGCTGATTTAGGCTTTAGGTCACAATTTGGGTTGAATGTCCATCATAGGTAGCAATTGATGTCCAAATGGGTTGAAAATTGGTATATGGGCTCATTGCACCATGGTATTGGCTCCTATGATGTCATTCCTTGCACGGAAGGCTAAATTTATGTTGAAGACATCCTACGCGTAGGATGTCTTTTTCTTCAGAATTACATGAAACTTGTTCTGTGGGTTGTCCTTGGCCTATGGAACATGGCCATGTTCTTGAATTTGAATTTGGACAAGATTTGATGCTTGTAGGGCTCTGTGAGGTGTTTTTGGGCTCAAAAAGTGTATCTTGAAGGTGTTGGGGGTCAAAAGTGATTAGAATGGCTTCAAACTTGACATAAGGGCTCTTGATGATGAGGTAATTAGATCTGGAATGACAAAACATCCCTTCCATGCCAAAAAGGTCCATTAGACATCCCACGCGTAGGATGTCTTTTTCATCATTTTGACTTCCTGACCACACAGATTGTTTGCTTATGTGTATGTGAATGTGTTGTGCAAGTTTCATGAGATTTGGACAAGATTTGGTAGGTCAATGGCCCATTATTGCCTCTATGCCCTAACTTTGCGTTTTTCCGTGCATATGAGGTCAAATCTGGTCCAAATGTGATGAAACTTGGTGTATGGTTTGTAAATGTCATTCAGAACATGTGCATGACAAAAATTGATGAGGTTTGTGCCAAAAAGTGCCCTTGAGACATCCTACGCGTAGGATGTCTCCTGGTGATTTTTCAGTGCTAGTGCTTCCCGTGCTTGCCCTTTGCCCCCCCTAAGTCCCTTTTGAGCCTAATTTCAACAAAAAAGTCAAATGGATAGAGTATAACTCCCTGTGTGGACTTCAAATCCTCCGACCCGTTTTTTGACTTTTGGAGTGCTTTTTGGTGATAAATTTTCTCGATGTTGGTCTCCATAGCTTCCCAATCCCTTGGGGATCCTTGCCGTATGGGATTTGTTGACTTTGGCTTCACCGGAGCTCCATTTGGCAATTTGTCGCTCTAGAAGCACCCGTGGTTGCGTTTTCTTACCTTTGATGATTTGTGGTGGTCTACCACCATAGGACTTGGTTGTTGATGGCCTAGGAAAGCTGCTCGTGAAGTTTGGTGGCAAACGGACTTGTGGTTTGGCCGCAAGTGCATTTTGACGCTTTGTGTGTCTAATGCCGTTTCTAAGGTTTAGTGCCGCTTCGGGTCACTTTTTGGTCATGCGGGTCATATGGACTTGTCGATCATGTCGAGATGCTCCTATCCATGAATTTTGGTAGCATTTGGTCGCCGTTTCGCCAATTTCCCATTTGGTGGCCTCTTGCGGGTTTCTGGGAATTAGGGTTTTTCCCGATGGTTTCCCACTGCCTTTGGCTATCCAGGACTGGTCTTCTAGACTAGGGTAAGCTTTCGATGAAGCCTTCTTGCTTTCGGATTAGCCGTTAGGCCGCTGTCTCTACTTGTAGGTCTCTACCGCTCGCTTTGTGTGTGACCTCTACGCTAGTTTTCGCGACATACTGACAAACATGCGCGAAGAGCTTAAGGTGGTGAGCCTACCTCTCATGTTCGGAGCTGGTCGGGTAGACGTGCGTGTCGTAGAAGCTACTGGAAGGTCGATCCGCTCTAGGTGGCAGAAGCTCTCTCCACAAAGTCAATAGTGAGAATGAGCTAAAAATGGAGTGAAAATTTCTTATAATGGAGGTCCCCGAACCACTTTTCATGAAATTTGGCATGTGCTCCTATCTTCTTGCGAGATGCGGTTTAGGCTCAAAAATTTCTTGATTTGGACTCCGTTTGCTCTATTTACCAGAAATTTGGCATTTCGGTCAAAACCTGGCCAAAACACGCTTTCCGCTCTAGTCTCATAATTGCACCCCCATTGTACCATTGGTTGTCCTTTAGTCACTGGTCATCCCCATATTTTTTGTTTTTCATTACGACTGTTTTTTCACCTGCTTTTTGTATTTTTGAAGTTTTTCTGCTGAAAATTAGCAAAATTAAAAGGAAAATAGCAAATCCAACCCAAAAAATCCCCAAAAATCATAATAGATCACAAACATCACCGACACACCTTATATACACTCACATGCAAATTTTATGGCCGGATTTCTCCGTTTTACCAATATTTTGCCTGCAAAATGGCTATTTCTACTTATATACACACACCTAGGGGCTTGATTTGGCGTTTGGCCCCCTATACCTGTAGCTTCATGCTGTATAAGGGCATATATACTTGGGTTACTCCAGAAAATTTCACAATCAAACAACAACCCTTAAAATAGTCGAAAATCATGCCCTTTTTTGCTGTTTCTGTTATTGGTTCCGCATTTGAGAATGCCTCCCCCCCTCCTAGTCGGAGTCCTCTCGGACGACAAGGTTTCGCCTCGGAGTATGTGCTGCGCATAGGTTGGAAAACTTGTGCTAATGCGTGGCCAATTAATGTGGCCCTATTTTATGCATACTCGGTCAATGCATGGAAAAATTAATGTTGTGCAAGAGAAGGGAATAAGCAAGATGCTTATTGGCATTCGCCGTCGAGGCTTCCTGCTTTCTTTGCAAGTAGCAGCTGTAACTCTACTGCTCTGTTTAATTGTATTTTTGGCAAGAGGCAATTGCTTTGCCGACACTGTTGATGGAGTCGTAGCTGTTTCTGAGGATAGAATTGGCTGTGATGTAATAGTTATGGGCCTTATGGCCTTGGCTTTCCATTGGTATTTTGCTGCTGCCGACTTTTGTAGATGGTTTTGCTCTTTCCTGTTTGCCACTGGTTTGTCTTTCATTTGCATCCACATATATCGGTTTCCTTTTTTGAAATGCCGCTCTCTGCCTTCCATTATTGCTTGTACGGCAGGTAGTTCCTTTTTCTTTTTCTTTGGTATCCAAATGTGAGTGACCTTTGGATTATTGTTAAGCATTTTCTTTGGTATCCACATCTGTTTTATTCCCTTGGTTTGGGGTTGAACTGTCTGCTTTGTTGGAATCCGTTTGTTACATTGTTGTTTTCCGCAATTGCATTTCTATCTTTCCGCATTTATACTTGTTTACCTTGTTTTGGTAGCCTAGATTTTTGCATTGTGGCCGGTGACTTCATCTGTCTGTAATCAGCATGGTTGGCTTTTATCTGGTTGTTGGTGTCGGGTTTCATGTTGTTCTTTGATGGAATTTGTGCTTTTGTCTTTGTTGCCAGTGATTGCATGGCTTGCAGTTGATCATGATGGTATTGCTGAGCAAAAGCTATCACCTATTTTTCGTGTTCGTGTTGAATTTTGACCGCCTTTGCTTTCCAATCTATCTGGACATTGTATGCTTTTTGCCAACGTTGCCCTAGCATCATTGGGTGTTGTGTGCTTTCATCTGTCACCACATAGAATTTGTGTGGGTAAATATATTGATGTAGTTGTACATGAAATATAGTCCATCCTAATGTTTTCAATGGATGTGATGTGCTACTTTCCAGCACTTGGGGAGTAGGATGAAGTTGATCTGTGACTTTGAGCTGTTGGTATAATCCGTAAGAGATCAAATTTTCTTGAGCACCCAAATCAAGAAAGGCTGTTGATTCAACTTGATTGTTGCCCACTTTGACTGTAATTATTGGCTCCACTGTTCCCTCCTCCAACTTCATCAGTCAAATGGCATTGATTCTCAATGGTGGTTTACTTTGTTGTTGTTGTCGTAGAAGCCGTCTTTTTGCAATGCGTTCTTGTGCTTCGGCTTGAGCTTCCTCCCGTACTCTCTCTTTTTCCTTCAGTCTTTGCTTTCCTTGATGAATTTGTTGGAGCATCTCCTGTGTGAGTGGTAGATGATACCTCCTCAGTCGACATCCACTAATCCAGTTTGGCATTTCTTCACCTGCTAATGTAGCAAGCTTGACAGCTCCACTTTGTGATAGATCACTAATCACAAATGGTCCCATCCCTCGCTTTTTAAGTTTCTTGGCATGTTGTTTTAAGGTATAAACAAGTACATAATCACCTCTTTTAAACTCTTTGGTACGCACATGCTTGTCAAAAAATTCCTTTTGTCTTCTCTTTTTAGCATAGATTGAAGCGACAACTCGCAAGCGGAGTTCATCTAGCTTTTCAAGATCATTAATCCTTGAAGAGAGTTCATGCCCTGTCCATTCCAAGCTTGTTGCTACTCGTAGATTCGGGATCAAAAACTCTATGTGTAGTATAGCATTTAGGCCAAACACCATGTTGTATGGTATTGTTCCTATTGATGTTTTGTAAGCTACCCTGTATGCCCATATTGTTGAGTGTAGTTGCTGATCCCAATCTGTTCTTGATTCTGACACTATTTTAGTGAGAACCGTGCATAGTGTTTTATTTGTGGTCTCAGCTTGCCCATTGGCCTCTGGATGGTATGGTGCTGATTTCCTATGTATGACCATGAATTCCTCTAGTAGATATTCAATGACTTCATTGAGAAAGTGTGTTCCACGATCACTGACAATTTCTATTGGTAATCCGTAACGTACAAAAACATTCTCATACAAAAATTGTGCCGTGGTGCGTGCATCAACTTTTTGTGTTGCTTTGGCTTCAACCCATTTTGTGAGATAGTCCGTAGCCACGATGATATATTGGGTATGGGTGCGATATGCAGGGGGTGATATAGGTCCCACAAAATTAATACCCCATTTTGCAAATGCCCTTGCCCCCATCATTGGCCTTAATGGCATCTCATCTCTTTTTATTGGTATCTTGGTGCGTTGACATGCATCACAATGCTTTACAAACTCGTCGGAATCCATGTGCAATGTAGGCCACCAAATTCCTACGGTTAAGACAATTTTTGTCGTCTTATCGCTTGAAAAATGGCCTCCACTTATTCCGCTATGTGCATGTTCTAGAATCAGCAGGTATTCACTTTCACTTGCACAGATTCTAAGTTGATTGTCCTTTCCCCGCTTATAGAGTTGATTCCCAATTAACTGAAAGTCACGAGCTTCCAGCTCTATAGCTTTTTCCCGTGCTCTTGTAATGTTCTCAGGGAATTTCCTAGTGGTTAAGAAGTCAATGACATATTGACTCCATGCAGGTGTTATGTTCACCTGAAACAAAGTTGCATGATCCACTGGTCGTTTGGCCCTACATACTGTACAATTGGTAACATAAGAATGTGTATCCGCATACATAGTTGGCCAATAAACCCCTAACTGTTTCAGTCTCCGGTGTGTTTTCACTATTGAACAATGAAATTCACAACCCTGGACATGTGCGTCTTCAAGGTAGCACTCGAATTCTTCCGGATTTATACATAATCGTAGGATTAGGTCAAATTCAAGATGATACAGCTGTCCTGCCATCAACTGGAAGTTTTTTTGTTTGTCGAATTGTTTGTTGTTTGGATCTGCATCCCATATTATCAAACTCATTTCCGAAGGAGAGAATGCTAACTATTTCCTGAGACCATTTGGGTACCATTTCAATGTTGAAAAGATAAGCATCTGGTATGTCATCATCTACTCCTTTAGGAGCTTCCTTGTTGTGTATTCTTGAAAGATGATCTGCTCGTAGATGGGTTTTACCCTTTTTGACCACCACTGTGAAGTCAAATTCTAGCAATATAATAAACCAGCGTACGATTCTCCCTGTATTGCAAGGTTTATTTACTAGGTACAAAAGATCTGTGAAGAACACAAATTTGTTTGCAAGCAAATAATGCCAAAATTTCTTTACAGCATAAATCATTCCTAACCCTTACCTCTCGGTGGTTGTGTAGTTTTTTTATGCACTGTTTAACTATCGGCTCGCATAGCAAACCGGAAAATCCATTGTCCCGTCTCCAGGTTGAGCTAGAATACTTCCAATTGCATATGCTGAAGCATCAATGTGCACATGGAATATCTTTTCCCAATCTGGTGCCTTTAGTACAGGTGCTGATATAAGGTTTTTCTTCAGCTTTTGGAATGAAATTTCACACTCCTCGGTCCACTCGAAATTGACTAGCAACCGATACAGAGGCTGTGCGATAACTACATACATGTATATGAATCTTTGATAATATCCGCAGTGCCCCATGAAGGATTGCACTTGTTTCGCATTAGTAGGCCTGGGCAGGTCTACAATGACTTTGACTTTGTCTAGGTCTGCGGTTATGCCGTTTCTTGAGACAATGTGTCCTAAGATTCGTCCTTGCTTAACCATAAATACACATTTTTCCGGGTTTAGACAGATTCTATATGTTCTGCACTTTTCAAAGACCTTTTGCAAATGGTCTATATGTTTTTCTCGCAGAAGAGAGTGTACACACAGGTCATCCATGTAAATTTCTAAGAATATTCTTAGGTATTCCTTGAATGCGTGAGTCATTAACCTCTGGAAAGTGGCTGGTGCATTAGTTAAGCCAAATGGCATAACTCAGTACGCATAAATCTCCCATTCTGTAGCAAAGGCTGTTTTGTGTTGATCTCCCCTTGCTATTGCCAGTTGGTTGTATCCCAAAAACCCATCCATAAAGGAATAAGCCCGTTTCCCAGCCACTCGCTCCAGTACATGTTCTGTGATTGGTAAGGGATAATTATCCCTTATGGTCGCTGCATTCACCTTCTTGAGGTTTACACACACCCGCAGTTTTCCATTCTTTTTGGGAACTACCACAATGGGTGACACCCAATCTGTATGTTCAATCTCATAGATGAATTCTGCTTCCATCAGTTTATCAATCTCTTCCTTGATTCGTTTAGAAAATGTGTCATTATATGTATAAGGACGTTGTTTACTAGGTTTTGCATCCGATTTCAAAGGAATTGTATGTTGGCATATCAATGGATCAACTCCTTTGAGGTCTTTATAGGACCAAGCGAACATATCTTTATACTTTGTGAGAAGTTGTGTTAGATGTGCTTCCTCCTCAGGCTCTAAATCGTTAGCTATATAGACCGGCTGAGGCTTTTCACCTGGTTTTGTGAGGTCTATTTTTTTTGCATTTTTAGGCCCATCGTAAGATTCTTGGTTGGTTCTCTCCCTGATTGGTGGTGTCATGATGATTTTTCTATCTTGGATAGTAAATTTCCGCTAGTGTGCTGGTACGTTCATGTTTCCCTTTTCTGACTCCCCTTTACCATCCCTATCTTCTTCAGTAGTCCATATCTCTCTCAAAGACCGTTTCAGTTCTTAGTATTTCTGTTTACGCTCCAGTTTGGTCCACTCTTGGTCTTTTGTTGTTTCTTTTTTTGATTTTTTAGATTTTTGTGATTTTGTTTCGGTTTTAGCTTTTCTTACCTGTTTTATTTCTTCTCGCGTTCTTTTACACAATCCTTTGTTTTTACAAGCATCAAATAGAGAGTTTTACCTTTTATCCTGGGCATCAGGTTCTCTCTCGCTTTCTTTCCTGCTCTTTTCCTTCTATAGCGTTCTTGGCGTCTAGGGTGTTGATTAGCAAAATCATAAAACTTTATATTCTCGGCTTCATTTCCACGCTCACTTGAGGTTTTTGAACACTCATTATCTGCATCATCATTTACTTCCAAATGTTCAGAGGAGTAGTAAAACTCTTCTTGTTCTGGAGGTTCTACCGTCTCTTTTTCTGGCACAATGCTTACCATGTAATAGGGTAGCACATCATAGCCATCCTTATCGCAAAATTTTGTTGTTGGACTGTCGGTAATGGTACAGACATCCAATGTTGCCAGTATGTGTTCCCACTCTAGAGGTTCCAAGGCATCTTCAGGGAAAGGTTCCGAAATATACTCCTTGTCCTCAATTGCTCTTTCTAAGACGCATTCCTCTTTTCTTAAGCTTCCACAATGTGAAGCTCCGCACATCCATAGCTCTTTTGGTTGCCCTAACCATGCTGGTAGTTCCGATCCTACTACTGTAGCCGAATCAAACTCTTCCATTGGTGTTTGGTTTACATCTTTGTAACTATGGTCTTTCAGGTGTATTTTAGTTGTCGTCTCGCCATGTTTGAGGTATATGTGGTCATAACCCCAATCTTGGACCATCTTCAGTTGTCGCATGAATGGTCGTCCCAAGATTATCTCATAATTGTTCTTTTTGTCGAAATCGACTATTGCAAATGTGGTGTGTTCATACTCGATCCCGCACGAAGTGACAATTACTTTTTCTAAGAGTCCTAGAGGCTTCTCCATGAACCCATCTTCCAACTGTTACCATATACATGTGGTAGTGATGTGTGTGAACACACTAGGACCGCCGAGGCATTTTTTCCCTCTTTAGGAGGTTTTTTCCCCCGTGCATTATATATACGCCCATCACTCTAGGGCTATCTATCTTTCCATTGCACACTAAGTAATACTCTCTCGATTGTGTGCCTTGAGCTTCCTTCGTCTTCTCCAAGATGTGTGTGTTTCTCTGCAACACTAATTCCAACAATTGGTATTAGAGTAGGTCACGTCCTCCCGGGCTTAGTGGCCAGCTGCTCCAGCACACGCCTGCTCACTTTCTCCGATTTCAATGAGCTTTGGCGAGCGTTCGCAGGTCGACAAAAATTTTGGGTAAGCTCGAAGAGCATGGTCTGCACAGAATTTTGATTTGGGCTCATTTCGGCCTCCGTTTCCACTACAGGCAGTACTGCACAGGCTATTTTGTCATTTTGTGCAGAATTTTTGTCAGTGCCGTTTTCTGCATAACAGGTTCCTTATAGTCTTCTACGGTTTGTGCTATATAGCACAGGTTGTTCCCGCTCCATTTCTCCTATTTTTGGGCAGTTTTCACATCAGGTGCAACATTTACCATGGCTGACAACAACAACACAGATGTGTTCAAGATGTTTACTATTGAGGACAGGTTGGATGGGGACAACTACCCTATGTGGGCTTATATGATGCAACATGTTCTTGTGTCAAAGGGTGTTTGTAACATTGTGCAGGGCATTGATGTACGTCCTGGTTTTGAGGATGCATTGATTGCGTTTTCTGTGAAGCGCACCATTGTTCCTCACATCCGTTCAACAAAATCTGCAAAACACGCTTGGGATATTTTAGCAGGTCTTTATGCAAGCCGCAAAGAGGCTAAAATTTCTTTCCTGCGTGAAGAGCTGGAGTCGAAGATTATGCATGAGGAAGATGATATGGATACTTTCCTTGCTAGTGTCAAGGATATCAAAGAGCATCTTATTTCTGCAGGTGAAGTCATTTCAGACAGTTCCCTTGTGCAGACTGTTCTTGATGCCTTACCAGATTCCTACCAGACTTTTGCTAGTACTTGGAGACTGATGACCCAAGGAAATCCAGAAGTTGTCAAGTTTGATGCATTATGCACATTGTTGTTGCAAGAGTCACTGTCCAGAAAAAACAGGACTAGACAGCGTGCAGTTAAACAGGCTTTTATTGCTTCTCAAAGAAAGGGTGGTAACAACAATGCAGCCACTTCTTATGGTTTTGCTGCGAGTGGCAAAAATTATGTTCCTAATGCTTCTACTGGCAGTACTTCATCTGGAAATTCTGGTGATAAGGGGAAAAACAAGATGCGTTGCCATTATTGTAAAGCCAATGATCACTTGATCAAGTCGTGTCCTAAGTTGAAGGCCAAAGAGGCTAAGAAGAAAGAGGGTGGTTCCACTGCAAATGCTGGTTCCACTACAAATGCAGCCATTGTTGAGTCTTCTGTGAAAGGAGACTGTGTTGCTAATGTTGATGCAAAATGGGGTTTTAGCGTAGAGTGCACTTACAATCCTGTTGTCCATGATGCATGCTTGTCAGTTGCTGTAGATTCACATGTGTGGTATTTCGACAGTGGTGCTACAAAGCACATTACCTCACATCGTGAATTGTTTACCTCTCTCGAGTCTGTCCCTCATGGGAATTCAGTCACTTGTGCCAACAACACCTCTTATCCAGTTCAGGGAGTTGGAAAGATTGTGCTCACTGCTGCTAATGGCAGTTCCTTCACACTTGTTGATGCACTTTATGTACCTGGGATCAAGAAGAATCTCTTGTCTGTATCCGCACTTGCTAGACTTGGACTTGTAGTCAAATTTGTGGATGACAGATGTACAGTTCATGATCTCAGTTTTGGTGATGAAATTGTTGCATCTGGGCTTTTGTGTCGTGGGCTGTATAAGCTCACTTTGTATGACAAGTGTGGACAAAATTTTGCAAATGTTGTTGCAGATTCAAGGGCTATTTCAGATACAAAACTTTGGCATGCACGTTTTGGTCATCTGAATTTTGCCAGTGATAGCCGTTTTTCGGCACTTTGTAATTGCCACAGTGAGTTACCTCACCCTACCAAAATCACCCAAACACTGTGGCTATCCCTACCATTTCACTGTATATAGGTGCGTGTGAGTTAGGGGACTTTTCCCATATCTCCTTACTGAAATAAAAAACCCTCAATTAGGTAGTCATTGGGCTAGTTGAGCCAAAAAAAAATAAAAAATATAAAAAATATAAGTATATTATGGCCCATGTGTATGTAAATATTTCTTTGTATATAGGGCCTAAATAAAAGATTTTTTCATAATTATTTTGGTATTTATTTAAATATTTCTACCTAGGTGTGTGTTATTTATGCTCTGTACATTGCCTCCCCATTACCACAATTTTTCTGACCATTTTTCATACTCTTTATTCCATATAGAAATATTTTCATGTAAGCTTCTCTTATATTTGGTGTAACTCCACCCCAACAGTGATTTTTCCCTTCCTACATCTATTTTGTTTTTTTTCAAAAAAACTAAAACACCAAAAATATTTATCTTTTTATGGTAGCCTCATAATGAGAGAGATTTCTTTTGACCCCTTTATATTTTTTCCACTTATATTATTTATATTTGACATGTACATATTTTTTAGACCCCTCAATATTTGATTTTCTTAGTTGTACTATTCACTTATATCATGATCTCAACAATATCTTCAATTATAGACCTACCAAATAAGGTCAAGGGTAGGTGGCATGCATACATGCACTATGGAGGGCTCACTCTTGGAGGTATTCAAAAGAATCATCCAAAGAAGGACCCCACAAGGACCTTGTGCAGTGGAAAAAAACGATTGGTTTTGCTAAATTTCTAAAGTTCACTTGCTCTCTGAATTTGAAAAGGTGATACAAACAAAAGTTGTAGCTCGTGGGCTGAACTTTTGCCTCAAATTTTTTCATATTTTTTTGAGCTACGAGCTGTGAGCTATGATTTTATTAGTGGACCTCAGTTTTCCCATGCTATGCAGCCACACTTTCTCTTCCACTTTATCATTTTCCTCTTTCACACACACTTCTCCACTCATCATCCCCACCTCTCTCACCACTCCTCTCTGCACCCTACTCACCTTCTCCTCAACCTTGAAGAATAAGAGAAACCATGGTGAACTCATACCTCCCACACACAATTCCATTCCAAAATTGACCACCTAGTCTCATTTTTCCTCCTCCAATTTACCCATATCTATAAAAAAAACCACAAAATTCAGCCTCTTCTCTTAAAAGAAAGCATCATGGTGGTTGATTACTCAGTTTCAATTACCTTGTCTCTCAAGGAAGGTCAAGAGTGGAGAAAAAATGTACCGTCAAAGCTAGTGGACCGTCAACAAGCGTCAAAATTGGCCCTACTCAAGACACTTGGAGCATCAACCTTGTAAGAAATCCACCTTTTCTTACCTCTTAAGAGTTTTTCTTCCTTATTTTTATCCTACATGGATATTCCCATTGTAAATATCCAATTCCATTTGTAAATTAATACTAACTCTACTAACACTAACCCACTATGAAAAGTCCTATCACCTCCATTTCTCTCCTCTCTCTTCCCCCACCAACTTCTTGATAATTCCAAGCAAAAGAAATTAGATAAATTGCTGAAAATCTAACCCAACCATGGTTAGAGGAGTAACCCTAGCCTTCAAAATTGCTATAAAAGGAGGGTGTAGCTAGCACAAAAGGGGGAGCCATAAGCAAGAGCACTATGCTATAGCTTGAGAAGCCAAGCTCAACCTCTCTAGAAGGAGCTCTTGAGTGGAAGCTCATTGTCTTATGCATGTGCATGTGTTGTAATAGGAGATTAGCAAGGGAACTCTATGCCATTGTAAGAGAGAGAGTGATCACTCAATTGAGAGTAGGAAATCTATCATTTCTCCTACTAGTGTAAGCTCAACATTTGCTAAATCAAGGAGGGTGGATTTGGACTAAGCTTGGATACTTTGTTCTTTTCCCACGTGAAGTAATGGACAACAATGATGTGTAAGTGTCTTGGTGTTTTTTTTTTTTTGTTAAGTTCTTGATAGCTTGTCTCTAGTGTTGTCATCATTTAGCCATAAATCCCACATACTGTAAGAGGGCGACAGGGTGGAGAGGACTCCCCTGGCCTTAAGACAGTGAGTGGGGTGGCTTTTCTTGTGATGTGTTGTGGTGTAATTTACTCAAGCTATGTTGAACAAATACCAATATCACTTTGATTGGTCATGACAGATATGTAAGAAGGTATAAGTGCAACAAACACCCCGTCCCCCTTCTCTCTCTTTCTTACATATATAATTGTGTTTGCTTGATCATTGCCGATACGTTTCAAAGCAGTCCGAGCACTATCTCTCTCTCTATCTCTCTCTCTCTCTCTCTCTCTCTCTCTCGTGTTTTAGTGTGTGAGAGTATTCCATTGGTGTTAGGGTTAGTGTAAATTCCTTGCTTGTTTGTGGGTTGCTCTAACGATTCTCCTCTTTTGCGTCCTAGTTTGCTCTTAAACTAGGTGGTGCCCCTTGTGTAGTTGGGATTTGGCTGTGGGTTTGTTGTTTTGGTTTGTGTTGTGTTGTGCCCCAGCCCCATTGAGCAGCACGGGAGCCTTGAAGGGTGTCTAGAGGTTGCTCTTCTTGTTGCCCGCCCCGGACCGCCTCAAATTGGTGCCCCCACTGAGGACGGCTTGTGTATTTTGTGTAGAATCAACCTTTAGCATAGTCAAGTAGTTTGCATGAATCACGAAAATTTGTATGATCCCTTCATTCCCATTGCAAGGCAAAAGGTACACATAATTGTTAGTACTAAGTTGCAATTTCAACGTGTCATTCGTAGAATTTTGGGTCCTCTTAGGTTGGCCGAGATAAACGCTTCAGTAAATCCTTTTATTTTGCCTCTCATTAGGTACGACCTTAGTTTGGATGTCTATATTTTTGTTTTGTTTTAAGCATTAGGTCCTGCATAGACCATGGATAATGGCCCAGGAATAGAGGTTTTCCCCTTCCCTTTCACTCCACACATTAGAATAAACATTGCAATTAGTAGGAAAATCCATTTTCAACAACGTATGGTGTTCATGTTTGGTGCCCAAAGAGTAGGAGAAATTCTCGCATCACCAAACCCTGTCATCCTACCTCTTATTGATTATCATAGGTCGTTTGATGTGAATATCTTTATTTTGTTGTAGAATAGATTGCAAGCTAGAAAACATTATTGTGTAAATCTTTTTAAGGAAGAAAAACAAAAACGGGTGTCACTTTGAAATCAATTCAATGGAAAGCCAACGCCAAATGTCTGGGTATCCTCTTTTCTTTGGAGAGCTTGGAGAGGATGCAGAATTATTTTTAGCGAATTTCAAGATGTCTTGCCGTATCAAGAGGATAATAACTCATCAAGAACGTGTAGAAATGTTTGAGGTGGTCCTTAGGAAAGATGCTAGCACTTGGTTTGACTCTTTGCCTGAGGAAGTTAAGGGGAATTACACAGAAGTTTTGAATCGTTTCAAGAAATACTTCTTTGATCCCCAAAACACTCAAAAATTATGGCAAGACATTGTTTCTCATAAGCAAAAAGACTTAGATGACTACTACTTGTACAAGCAAGAGTTTCTACGTCTTTGGGCTCTATGGATACGAAATGTTGCTAACCCTGGTGATGGTGCAGAATTTCTAAAGAAGGAGAGGTTCATAGCCGGACTCTTTCCTGACCTTAAGGTAAAAGTTGCATGTGCACCTGCTACCTTTGATGCAGCTGAAACTAGGGCTGCTGAGAAATATAGGAAACTCAAGTGCTTAAGGGGAGAGGTTCCAATAGAAGTTCTTAGACCCAAAGGTAAGTCACAAGCATCAACATCGAGGGAGCTTCCTGAGGTAACGGCGGAAGTAATTGAGAAGTTAAACGAATCTTTAAGCAGCCTGTCAATTCACCTTGCACAAGCTGTAGGTCCAAAGGGACAAGCAAAGAAGTCTGAAGAGCGAGATCCACGACCTAGGAGAGTCTTGCAATGTTGGAATTGCGGAGAGTCTGGACATGGGATGTATAATTGTCCTTGGCCCCGTGGGGAGCCAGGGATACCTAACTTGAATTACCCAGTGATGAATGCAGGTGAAGGAACTTGTCAACAACCAAGGCTTCTACAAAGACCAAATGGACCAAGACCACCTCCACAAGGGGTAGAAGGAGTTCCACCTTTGCCAGATCCAAATGTGCATGTGGTAGAGGTGACAAACTCAAATGAGGTTGACATGGAAGCAAATGGCATTAAGCGCGGCCGAGGAAAAGGTAAAGAGAAAGAGGGTGTCCCATCACAGAGTGACCATGGACAAGGCAAGAAGGCAAAGGAGACCAAGGAAGCTAAGAGGACTCGACGTCGTATCAATCTCCAAGACTTCCCTCTTGGACATGGTATGGCTCCATACAACCTGTTGGAAGACATGCGAGGTAAGGGTCCTGATATCTCATGGCCTCAGTTTCTTGCATTATGCCCACAAGTTAGGAGGGATTTAACAAAGGCAGTTAGCACTAGGAGAAAGGTAAAAGATAGTTTTCCTGTTGTAAAAATTGCACATGCTGAAATGAACGAGGATATTACACCTGTGCTAGATTGTTACATAAAAGGAAAATTGGTTAGGAAAGGTCTAGTGGATGGGGGTGCACAAATTTGCATTATGACAGAAGGGCTCATGCAAAGACTAGGCATGCACATCCATGAGACACCTGAAATCAAAGTGAAAATGGCAAACAATAGCAAGGCTAGGTGCGTAGGCATTTGTAAAAATGTTTTTGTGGAGGCCTTTGGCATTAAGAAGGCAGTGGATTTCTATGTCATGTCTACCAAGGGAAATGGTTACCCATTTATCCTAGGAAGACCATGGCTAATGAAAATGCGAGCTTTGCAGGATTGGGAGAGTGGGAAATTAATTTGCAGGAATGACAACCATAAGAAGGTTGTCTTTGACATGAAGGAGCAACGCCAAGAGGAGCTCCATGAAGAATCATCTCAAAGTGAGACGGAAGAAGGTTGGACCGATAGCACTTCAGAAGAAGAAATTAGCGGCAGCATTACTGAAGAGGAGTCTTCCATCGAAGTCATGGGGGTAAGGTTTAAGCCAAGCAACCAAGAGACCTCTTGTCAAGGCTTGGAGGAGGTAGGTCCTCAAGAGAACCAAAAGGTGGAAGATGAAGGAATGTTAGAAGGTATGTTGTCTACAACACTTACAAAGGATGAAAGAGAGGAGTTCAAATGTGTGCTAAGGAAGTTTCCTAGGCTTTTTGCTAAAGACTACACTGATGTGCGTGGAGTAGATGCTGTTCAACACAAAATTGAGTTGAAGCCAGAGGCCACACCTAAGGCTCAGAAGCTACGAAGGCTAGGAGTCATCAAGGAGCAGGCTTTACTCAAGGAGGTAAGAAAGCTTCTAGCAGCAGGGTTCATTTATCCAGTGGAGAATTTAGAGTGGGTCTCTCCTGTTGTTGTCACTCCTAAGAAGAACGGCAAGTGGAGGGTGTGTGTGGATTACCGTCCCCTCAATGAGGCAACAAAGAGAGATCACTTTCCCCTCCCATTTCAGGATGAGATACTAAATGAAGTAGCTGGTCATGAGAAGTACACTGTGTGTGATGGCTACTCGGGTTACTTTCAAATAGGTATCGCATTGGAGGATCAATTGAAAACAACCTTTATCACTCCTTGGGGTTGTTATGCTTTTAGAGTCATGCCATTTGGCCTGACAAATGCTCCTGCAACTTTCCAACGCTTCATGAACATGGTGTTTCAAGCTTTCTTTGGAAAGTCCATTAGGGTTTTTATTGATGATTTTTGCATTTATAGCTCAAAATCATTGCATCTACAAAGGGTAGAAGAAGGTTTAAAGAAGCTCTATGACATGGGAGGTCAACTCAACCACGACAAGTGTCACATATCTGAGGATGAAGTGATCTTTCTTGGTCACAAGGTTTCCTATAAAGGCATTGAGGTGGATCCTTCAAAGGCAAAGGCTCTTATTGAGCTCCCCTCACCCAAGAATCTCAAAGAGGTCATATCATTCATTCAAAAAGTGAAGTATATGTCACGCTTTATTCACTTAGCTTTGGAGTTGCTTCATCCTTTGCAAAAGTTGACACAACAAGTAGAATTCGCATGGTCTGATGAGCTTGAAGAGTACTTTTGTAACATTAAAGTCATTTTGTCAGAGCTACCAACACTCATGCCTCCTTGTTGGGAGTACACATTCTTTGTTAGCTCTAGTGCTGGGAAAGAAAAAATTGGTGCCGTGTTGCTACAACAAGATCCCCACAGTACAAGGATGCGACCCATCTACTTTGCTAGTAGGGTCATGAATGCTTTGGAGAGAGACTACACAGAAGCAAAACTCATGATTCTTTCTCTCATGTTTGCGGTGAGAAAGTTTAGATCCTACCTGATACCAAAACCTTTTGTAATTCTCACTGCAGAAAATTTGTTCCCTTGGGTGTCATCTCAAATGAATATTAGTACTAGGATCTCAAAGTGGATTATGGAGTTGCAAGAGTTTCAATACTCTTTCAAGATAGAAGATAGTGTGCGTGCACAATTGGCAGGGATTCTCACTTATAGGGTGCACGAAAAAGAGATTAAGGTGCCTGAAGTAAAGACCCTACCATTGCCACCACCAAAAAGTATTCCTAATGCTTTTACCTTGTTCTTTGATGGAGCTTTTCGTCGAGCCACAGGAAAAGCAGGGGGAGGGCTAGTGTTGCTCAACCCAAGTGGAGAGGTGGTCATGAAAGAGAAGGTCAATCTACCAGGTTCAACTAGCAACAATGAAGCAGAATACGACACTCTACTTCATGGTTTGAAGATGTGCATTGGCCAAGGGATACAACGTCTCATGGTAAAAGGAGATGCACTTCTCATTGTTAAACAGATTTTAGGCATTTGGGCATACAAGAATGAAAGCTTAAGGACAAAAGTTCATGCCATTCGTAGGCTATTTAATCAATTTGAGGAGGTGCAATTATATCATATTCCTAGGAAACAAAATGAAGATGCTGATTTACTTGCACAACAAGCCGTTGCATGTGAAAATAAAGAAGTGCAGGTCATCATGGTGGCGGCTGCTGTGAAGCAACCGAGGTACCAGGGATTGGAATCATTGGCTCCCATCATTGGCTACATTTTGGAGGGTGAGTTTCCACCAGACTTCACAAAAGCTCAGAAGAGGAGACTCATGAAGAAGGCAAGCGCATATCTCTTCCTAGAAGGCTCCCTCTATCAAAGAGGGAGGGATCAAGTATGCAGAAGAGTACCAACTATTGAGGAAATTCCAGCCATTCTAAAAGGTTTGCATGAAGAAGCATGTGGTGGTCATTTTGCCCAAGAATTAACTGTGAAGAAGATTTTTCTTGCGGGGTATGTTTGGCCAAGTCTTCATGTGGATGTCCAACATTGGTGTAAAAGTTGTCACAATTGTCAAGTAAATGGGAATAGAAGATTGGTTTATGGTCCAAGGCAAATCGTGCTTGCAAATGGACCCTTTGAAAAGTGGGGCATTGATGCTATGGGTCCTCTACCTAGGACAAAAAATGGTAAACTCTACATTCTAGTGGCTGTAGACTATATGACTAGGTGGGTGGAAGCACAAAGTGTGGCAAAGGTAAATGAGTGGACAGTGAGCAAATTCGTCTACACTCACATTTATTGTAGATTTGGCACACCTTTGGAGATTGTTTCTGATAATGGTCCAGGATTTAGAAAGGGATTGCTCACAGAAGTCTGTGAAGAACTTCACATTCTACATCGTCACAGTACACCCTACTATCCCCAATCAAATGGTTTGGTAGAAAAAGCTAATGGTGTCATTGCAGGCATCATTAGAAAGATGGTGAAAAACAAGACAAAGTTGTGGGATGACTTCTTGGATGGTGCCTTGTGGGTGTATCGAACCACATATAGAGAAGCCACGGAGTTCACACCATTTCACTTGGTCTATGGTCAAGAGGCTTTACAGCCAATTGAACTAAACATTCCAACAATGCGACTTCATGGAAAATCAGCACAAGATGATCAAGAAGCATGGATGGATCGACTTCTTACCTTAGCTGAGCTTGAGTGGAAAAGAGAAGCAGCATATGAGTGCTACAAGAGGAAAGCCACACAAGCGAAAGAAACGCACGACAAGAAACTGAAGGACAAAGGCATCAAGGAAGGAGAGCTTGTGCTAAGGTATGACAATGGACTTGACAATCGTTTTGATGCCAAGTTTGAAACTAGATGGCAAGGGCCATACATAGTCAAGAAGGCTTTCAATTCTAGTTACTATCAGCTTATGGACTTGAATGGTAAAGAGCACTCCAGGAAGGTAAACGGGTATCGCTTGAAGCCCTATTTGAGTCGCCTTCTACCAAAGGATCTACCAAAGATCTGTCCAAAGGCCGCTGTCTCATGTAAGTATTGTTACATGAAGCATGAGTGTAACTCGAGCCAAAATTCCGAGAGGCCAAACAATGAAGATCTTGTCAAGGACTCTGAAGCACTCTCTTTGGAAAAGATGCTCTATGATGGTACATGAATATACCATCATCCAGGGGGAGGGCTAATGATAGCCGTTTTTCGGCTCTTTGTAATTACCACAGTGAGTTACCTCACCCTACAAAAATCACCCAAACACTGTGGCTATCCCTACCATTTCACTGTACATAGGCGTGCGTGAGTCACGGGACTTTTCCCATATCTTCTTAAAAACCCTCAATTAGCTAGTCATTGGGCTAGTTGAGCCAAAAAATAAAAAAAAAATAAAAAAATATAAGTATATTATGGCCCATGCATATGTAAATATTTCTTTGTATATAGGGCCTAAATAAAAGATTTTTTCATAATTATTTTGGTATTTATTTAAATATTTCTACCTAGGTGTGTGTTATTTATGCTCTGTACATTGCCTCACCATTACCACAATTTTTTTTACCATTTTTCATACTCTTTATTCCATATAGAAATATTTTCATGTAAGCTTCTCTTATATTTGGTGTAACTCCACCCCAACAAAATCCAAAAAAACTAGTTTTATTTATGTGTATATTTTTTCACTATTGTGATTTTTCCCTTCCTACATCTATTTTGTTTTTTTTCTAAAAAATTAGAACACCAAAAATATTTATCTTTTTATGGTAGCCTCATAATGAGAGAGATTTCTTTTGACCCCTTTATATTTTTCCACTTATATTATTTATATTTGACATGTACATATTTTTTAGACCCCTCAATATTTGATTTTCTTAGTTGTACTATTCACTTATATCCTAATCTCAACAATATCTTCAATTATAGACCTACCAAATAAGGTCAAGGGTAGGTGGCATGCATACATGCACTATGGAGGGCTCACTCTTGGAGGTATTCAAAAGAATCATCCAAAGAAGGACCCCACAAGGACCTTGCAGTGGAAAAAAACGGTCGGTTTTGCTGAATTTTTAAAGTTCACTTGCTCTCCGAATTTGAAAAGGTGATACAACAAAAGTTGTAGCTCGTGGGCTGAACTTTTGCCTCCAATTTTTTCATATTTTTTTGAGCTACGAGCTATGAGCTATGATTTTTTTAGTGGACCTCAATTTTCCCATGCTATGCAGCCACACTCTCTCTTCCACTTTATCATTTTCCTCTTTCACACAC
The DNA here is from genome assembly GCF_014529385.1 of Adiantum capillus-veneris. NCBI lineage: Eukaryota > Viridiplantae > Streptophyta > Polypodiopsida > Polypodiales > Pteridaceae > Adiantum > Adiantum capillus-veneris. Next base: position 109,408,604 of record NC_140935.1, read on the forward strand.
ACTTCTCCACTCATCATCCCCATCTCTCTCACCACTCCTCTCTGCACCCTACTCACCTTCTTCTCAACCTTGAAGAATAAGAGAAACCATGGTGAACTCATACCTCCCACACACAATTCCATTCCAAAATTGACCACCTAGTCTCATTTTTCCTTCTCCAAATTACCCATATCTATCAAAAAAACCACAAAAATTCAGCCTCTTCTCTTAAAAGACAGCATCATGGTGGTTGATTACTCAGCTTCAATTACCTTGTCTCTCAAGGAAGGTCAAGAGTGGAGAAAAAATGTACCGTCAAAGCTAGTGGACCGTCAACAAGCGTCAAAATTGGCCCTACTCAAGACACTTGGAGCATCAACCTTGTAAGAAATCCACCTTTTCTTACCTCTTAAGAGTTTTTCTTCCTTATTTGTATCCTACATGGATACTCCCATTGTAAATATCCAATTCCATTTGTAAATTAATACTAACTCTACTAACACTAACCCACTATGAAAAGTCCTATCACCTCCATTTCTCTCCTCTCTCTTTCCCCACCAACTTCTTGATAATTCCAAGCAAAAGAAATTAGATAAATTGCTGAAAATCTAACCCAACCATGGTTAGAGGAGTAACCCTAGCCTTCAAAATTGCTATAAAAGGAGGGTGTAGCTAGCACAAAAGGGGGGAGCCATAAGCAAGAGCACTATGCTATAGCTTGAGAAGCCAAGCTCAACCTCTCTAGAAGGAGCTCTTGAGTGGAAGCTCATTGTCTTATGCATGTGCATGTGTTGTAATAGGGGATTAGCAAGGGAACTCTATGCCATTGTAAGAGAGAGAGTGATCATTCAATTGAGAGTAGGAAATCTATCATTTCTCCTACTAGTGTAAGCCCAACATTTGCTGAATCAAGGAGGGTGGATTTGGACTAAGCTTGGATACTTTGTCTCCCTTCCAACGTGAAGTAATGGACAACAATGATGCGTAAGTGTCTTGGTGTTTTTTTGTTAAGTTCTTGATAGCTTGTCTCTGGTGTTGTCATCAATCTAGCCATAAATCCCACATACTGTAAGAGGGCGACAGGGTGGAGAGGACTCCCCTGGCCTTAAGACAGTGATTGGGGTGGCTTTTCTTGTGATGTGTTGTGGTGAAATTTACGCAAGCTATGTTGAACAAATACTAATCTCACTTTGATTTGTCATGACAGATTTGTAAGAAGGTATTAATGCAACAAGCACCCCCTCCCCCTTTCTCTCTCTTTCTTAAATATATAGTTGTGTTTGCTTGATCATTGCCGATACGTTTCAAAGCAGCCCGAGCACTATCTCTCTCTCTCTCTCTCTCTCTCTCTCTCTCTCTCTCTCTCTCACTCTCTCTCTCTCTCTCTCTCTCTCTCTCTCTCTCTCTCTCTCTCTCTCTCTCGTGTGTTTTAGGGTGTGAGAGTATTCCATTGGTGTTAGGGTTAGTGTAAATTCCTTGCTTGTTTGTGGGTTGCTCTAACGATTCTCCTCTTTTGCGTCCTAGTTCGCTCTTAAACTGGGTGGTGCCCTTTGTGTAGTTGGGATTTGGCTGTGGGTTTGTTGTTTTGGTTTGTGTTTTGTTGTGCCCCAGCCCCATTGAGCAGCACGGGAGCCTTGAAGGGTGTCTAGAGGCCACTCTTCTTGTTGCCCGCCCCGGACCGCCTCACTATGTAAGTTTGGACTTGAGGATTGCAAACCTATTGCCACTCCCATGGAAACGGGTTTGAAGTTGAGTCTACATGATGCTGGCGATCCTGCTGATGTCACTCTTTACCAAACTGCTGTTGGTTGCCTCATTTATGTATGCAACATGAGGCTGGATATTCAGCTTGCAGTCTCACAGGTCAGCAGATTTATGCATAGCCCAGGGTCTAAGCATTGGCAGGCTGTCAAGAGGATTTTCCGCTACCTTAGTGGCACTTTACATCTTGGCTTGTTTTATCCCAAGGGGGGATCATTGCCGCTAGACTTACATGCTTTTTCGGACTCAGATTGGGCTGGTTGTTTTGACACGCAAGTGTCCACAAGAGGTTTTTGTTTCATGCTTGGCAGTTCATGTATATCATGGTTGAGCAAGAAGCAACCTACTGTGGCCACTTCGAGTTTTGAGGCTGAGTACAGGGTAGTCTTCACAACTACGGTTGAGTGTGTATGGCTCAGACGCCTTATGGCTGATTTGGGTGTTGGACAGGACACTGCCAACACTATCTACAATGACAGTCAGAGCGCATTGGTAGTTGCGAGGAACCCAGTTTTTCATGCTCGCACAAAGCAAATTGTGGTGCATTACCACTATGTCAGGGAGAGGCTCTCAGCAGGCGAGATCAGCTTGGGTTATGTGCCAACACAGGACAACCTTGCAGATCTTTTCACAAAGGCATTGTCTCGTGAGAATTTTGAAGCTTTCCGCAAAGCTTTGGGCTTACTCCCCTTTGTGGACTGATCCTGTCCTCAGGGCATGGCACTTCCCTTTACTCATGTGCCAACTCTCGTTCACCGCATCACTCCAGGGGGGATTTATTACCATATACATGTGGTAGTGATGTGTGTGAACACACTAGGACTGCCGGGGCATTTTTTCCCTCTTTAGGAGGTTTTTTCCCGCATGCATTGTATATACGCCCATCACTCTAGGGCTATCTATCTTTCCATTGCACACTAAGTAATACACTCTCGATTGTGTGCCTTGAGCTTCCTTCGTCTTCTCCAAGCTGTGTGTGTTTCTCTGCAACCCTAATTCCAACACCAACTGCAGTTTCATTCTAGCAGCCCTCAGAGCTGGTTTTCCCCATTTTTTCTAGATTTCCTTGGTGGCGATAGCAACTCCCTCTCCACTGTCAAGAATATCTTTGGAAACTACTCCTTGGAATTCTACCGGTAGCGTCGTGTTTCCGTCTTCTCCCTTGCAATATTCTCCAACCTTATTTAATGGGACTGACCTAGTGTTTAGGTTAGGTCTGTCCAACTCCCTGATTCCTTCTTGGAGATTCAAGGTGGGGTCTCTCACTCCAAATTTTTCTAGGCATTTTCCTACTGTGGTCCACATGTTTGGCCTTAACCTTAGGAGTTCTGCTAACATGATTGTGCATGCCACCGGGGTGGATAACAACTCAATCAATCCTTGTGAATCCATCACCTTGTTAGAAGAAAGTCTTTGAGATGGGATTTCTCTCACTTCCAACTTAGCTTCATATTCTCCCAGGTAAGAGGGTAAAGTTCTCAAAGAGTCTGGTTAGCTGTGCTCCGAACTAATAGATCCTTGGTCTCCCCCTTGTGAATGTATCTCAAAGCTCATTTGTGATCTTGCCTCAAATTCTTCAATAGGAGGTAAGATCACATTCTTTTCTTTTCTAGTGCTATTCATGGGGTTACTCATCCTATTAGCCTCGTTGGCCTCGTGGATTTGCTTCCACAGATCATATAGACCGTTACCGTCCTTACCCATTTCTGCCAATATTTTAGGCTGGAACCTGTCACTTGCCCCATCAGTGGTATTTGGCACTATGATAGGCTTTCCTCTGGACTCATATTCATTAGTAAGTCTTTCCTTTGTTTCTTCATGTTTCTCTAATGTTGGTTGGATAGGGGTTGGTGCTGGTGCGTCATGACAATTTGCCGGTTTACCCAACGGGTCTTCCATCCATGATTGAGCCATCTCGATCATCTTTTTACACATATCTAACCTCTGTTTTTCTATTTCTGCATATGGATAAGTCATCCACCTTTGCTCTTGGGTTTGGTTCTTTTTAAGTCAAGCTTCATAATCTTTTAGCAGTGCATCCAGCTGCTCGTTTACCTTGTCTGCCAGTACAAATCCTCCTGATCATGTACTTTTGGGCTCTACTATTTCCTTGGGTGTTATGGCTGCTGTGGTGTGTGAGCTTAAGCTAGCTATATCCTCTAACCGCTCCAATCTGCTCTTTGTATGTTTCAACTCATCAGATAGGGCTGTTTGCTCTCGTTCTTTTCTGGCTTTCCTACGCGCCTTTCTAGCTTTCCAAGTGCTTCTTTGATTTTTTGTTTCTGAACTTTGGGCATCGGTTTTTGGTTCTTCTACTATGGGTTCGTTCGTCCTTCTTTGGGCTTGGGTTCGTGTTACCGCTTGAATAGGTATGATTGTTTCATTTTCCGATCCTCCACTAGAAGGTATTGTTTCTAACAGGTTCAAGGTGGTTTTTGCTCCTTTGCTCGGGTTTTTAGGGCAATCGGGAATCAAATGAGTAATTCAACATTCTGGGCAATACACATTGACTCTAATGATTTCATCATGAGGACAGTCTCTCAGCCAATGGTCTCCGCCACACTTGTAACAGGGTCCCTTGGGTTGTTGAGGTGCTCCTTGAGCCCCTCTTTGTTGGTAAGCCTGTCTTTGTCCACCCATGCCTCCATTGGCTATGAATAACAATGTTCGTTCATCTAAGCTATATCTTCCTTCTCCTGCAACCTGTGCAGCAGTTGGTGGTCCTTGATTCCCTATCATGCTCCATGGTTCTGGTGTCGAGGGTTCTTCCGGTGGATAATAGACAGGGTTTGCCACATATCCATTGGGATCTTCATAATATGTATGCATAGGCACCAAAGCCTTTTCTTCTGATTCAGTTACCGTTGGTGTGTATCTTATACCAACTGGTCGTAAACCTGGTAGGGGTGGTTGTTGCCCCAACACTGGTTGTGGTCTTTCTACACCTACAGGTCCTGGTAAGTTGCCTGCTTGATATCTGGGCATCGGTGGAACTTGAGGGGAAGCTACTGGAGCTTGGGGAGCGTAAGGTCTCTCTCTCACATATCCCTTGTTATAATAACATTCCTCGGTCCCATGGTTCGTCCATTTTTGTTCAATACCACACCACTTGGGCTGTTTAGCATGGGGTTTGGCATACAAGTTGATATTTTTTAGCACTTCATCTACGAGCTGCTCCTGGTTTACTGCTATTTTGCCTTTCAGTGTTGTCTTGGAAGGCTTGCTCCCACTTTGCTGTGAATATGAATCGTCATCAAGGTCCTTGAACTCCCATTCTTTGTAGACCGCACAATTGTCCACAAGGTACAGAGCCTCCTTGGTCAACTCATTCAACGTCGTGCTCCTCTTCATATGTAAGTCTTTCTAGAGATCTGCATTCCTTAGTCCTTGGATGAATATCAGCATAAGTCTGGACTGAGTTGGCAGTTCTTCAACAGGACAGAACTTAACATATCTTTTTAGTCTTAGGGCTACCTTCCGTACAGATTCTCCATCTTTTTGTTTGAATTTATGGATTTGTGAGACGGTATTATAATCTATTCCCCTTTGAGAGAATTCCTCAATAAACTCATCAAACACTTCCTCCATTGACTCAAAGTCTCTACGCTCCATAGAGTCAAACCAAGTTGCAGCATCATCCTCTAGGGTTAGTCCAAACCCTGCAAATTGGGTAGGAAAATCTAACACCTCTTCGGCTCTAATTACATGCACAAAGGCTGCTACATGATCTCTTGGGTCTGTGTTTCTTGTGTATTTCTTGTTTACCCATTTTTGCACTTGAGAAGGTCTAATTCTTTGATGGTCTACAAAACTCATCATTGGATCACCCCGTCCAAGTCGATACACCTCCTCAAGCCTTCTGTAATAGGTTGGTTCCCCTCCCAACGGTTCTACTTCCTCTGGGAGAATACGTTGGTATTCTCGCCCGTATCTATCAACAAAAACTATGCCCTTTCCCTCAGCAATTTCATAAGAGAATAAGTAAAGAACCTTGTCTTTGCTTAGTTCGTTTACGTATGGTTCTTTGCTGCAAAAGTGAGAGACAATACCCTCACTCTCATGTTTGTAGATTCCCACATTCTCGTTATAAATTGGAATCTTGGTTGTTTTCTTATCATACATAAAAATAGCTCCAGGCCGATCAATGTTTGGTGGCGGTTCTTGAGTTTTTGAAACCATTTTCCCTTTCACCACGTTATCTCCATATCTGTTATAATCTTCAGGGTTACTAACTATTAAATAGTGGTTCCCCTTTTCGTCTCGGAATCTATCTCCATCATCATACACTCGGATTATCTCCAATCTTTGTGTTGGCCTCTCTTCGATACAAATGCACTTGCGGCCTCGATAGTCAGAATAGACTAGGGCTCCTCTTGAGTTTGTTCCCTCTAAGAAGATCACCGTGAGCTTGGAATCATTCAAAGGATTTTGGGAGGTGCTTCCTCCTCGCATAGGTCCATCATAGGTGAAACCTCCTGGTTGTTGACTACCCATCATGAAGAAAGATTTATTTGACGAAGTGTCAGTATCACTACCTTCCTCAATAATCGGTGCTAGTGGATCTAGCCTTGCCTGAGTTACACTCTCTTCGGTGGACACTAAGCTACCTTGGTCAACTGCCACCTTCTGGTCTCTAACAATGTATCTTCCTGATTTTAAATTCATTAAACTTATCAATGCAATTTATCACAAATTCAACCACTCACCTGGCAATGGGTCAGTTTCTGCACAACTTCTTGCTTTGTTGCTGAATATACCTGTACACAAGAGTTTTAATTTCGGCAATTGAATCAAAGCATTTATCTTCTAGAGGTTATCTTAGTAATGATTGGTATAACTGGAGAGTTAATCTCAACCACTACTGTATTTTATACACTGCTGATGTTTTGGATTAGGTTTGCTAATCTGAAACAGTACTTCCCTCACATGTTGGTCAATTTACGCAAAAAAGTCTGAAGTTAGTCCTTGCTTCGTGAAATGGGCAAACAAGGTCCAAATTCACTTCTGAAAGAAGTTCTGGAACCCTTAAACCAAATGGAACCTCACTCTCTAGGACATGTCAAATTTTCTCTGCAGTATGCCCCAATAGACATTCTACGCGTAGGATGTCTCCTTCTGTGTTTTGCCTGGATTTTTGCACTGTTGTTTCCCTTTGTTGTGCTGAGCTTACAACTGCTTTTACTTTTTGATTTGGACACCTATTAGCTGGTAAATGAGTCAGAAATCTGTTCCGACGGCCTGTTGATGGTATTGATCAGTCTAATCAACTCCAAATTGGACCAAAATTGACTAGCAGGCTTGCCTATATAACACCTTACAATGCTCAAAGTCAAATTCTGGCTTCATTTTCTTGCATTAGACATCCTACGCGTAGAATGTCTTTTTCTTCAGAATGGCTTTAAACTCAAGGCTCAAGCTCCCCTTGAGTTGCTGATCACTTTGGTATACTCAGAATTTAGTTTGGAGTCCCAAATCACTCAGAAGACATCCTACGTGTAGGATGTCTTTTTGGCCTGTTTGACCCCAGATTTGTCCCACAGCTTCCCCTTGATGTCAGTATCCCAGTGGTATGCTTAGATTTTGATTTGGATGTCAAAAGTCCCAAACTTCAGCTGTTTTTTCTTTTTCAGTCAAAAGTGCTAAAGTCCACTTTGAACCCAATTTTCTTACCCAAGTGAGGTGAAACCCCTTTCAGTCACTCAATATATCATGCAAGATATACTCATGCAGCCATCTTATGGTTTTGGTCTCAAGTTAATGTTTTGGCACTATTTGGGTAGGATGTCTAGAAATTTCAGTCTATCTAGCGTTATCTTGTCAAGATATGGCCAAATTTCCACTTTCTAGTTGAAATTAGGGGAAACCCTACCTTCTGAACACACTGGTCAACTGAAAATCCCAAAATTCCTCCCAGATTGGCTTGTAGACATCCTACGCGTAGGATGTCTATTGGCTTAAAATTAAAGTCTTTTCTGACAGGAATGCTCCTGATGCTCTGTAGATCTATCAGAAACACTCACAGTAACTTTTGGACTTCAATTAGGCTTTCAACCTCACTTTTGCGTCTTTTACAAACTTGTAATGATTCTACCAAGCAAGTGTACATGCATGAAATGCTCTAGATCTGAATCATGATGTCCTACTTGCTCTACTCTTATCTATCATGAAGAAATGGTGATAATGGTGTTTTTGGTTGCTTTTTGGCCTCTCCGGACTCTCAAGCTCTCCTCTCATTGCTTCTACCACTCCAACTCCTACTCTAGAACTCGACTACTACCTAAAACTACCTAAGTCTACCCCCTCTACCTAAGTCGAAGGATCTAGGCCAGACACACGCTTCCTAAACTCCCTCTAAGACCTAGAGAGTCCTCCACCCTCTGATCCTATCTAAATGTAAAGCGAGACTCTTGGCAAGCCAAAAATCCCAATCCTCAAGGATTAGTCTCGGTCACCTACCTAAGGTTTTCGTCCCCAACAGCGGCGCCAATGTTGGACGGATATGCCGCGACGGACGTCAGCACAGCGAGAACTCACCTAACAAGTAATGTCAGCTAAGGACAAAGCTCGACTCGCAGGCGCGTGGAAGCAAGCATAAGGTGTCAACCTACACTCGACCGACTCCTAACTAATTCCTACAGAGGTCTCTACCAATTGTTTAAGTCACAGCCTTCAAGAGTGCAAAAGAGGAAACTTCCTACAACGCTTTCTAGAGCCGAACACCCATCAAACACTCTCTAAACACCATAGAACTTGAAGGAGACCCTACTAATACCTATAGGCTGCTCTCCCTAAGTTCTATGAACCAAAATCACGACCCAAAACACCCGGTGCAGAAACACGTAGGATGTCTGGCCGAAATCTGCAGGTCTTCGTTTCCGAAATCCGAAGTTCCTAATGTGTAGTTCTACTCAATGTGAACGCATCGATATGCTGCAATGCGAAATCAGATAATGTATGCTCACCCAAACAACCGATGAAGCTCGTAGAAGGAGCTCCCAAAGCCGGACAGTACGTGCGCAATGTTGGTATCGGCGCATAGCTCTAGTCGGAGGCAACACGTTGTACTTCTCCGCACTCGATTCCGACCACCGTAGCACACGTAGCGTCAAGATGAAGCTCACACTCTCTCTCTCTCTCTCATACACAGTACGCTCACTCACAGACTTCAATCTTGTTTTTAAAATGACAAAAGGTTTTTTCCATTAAGGTCAAAAAGTGGTATATATACCTTACAACTTCTCAAACCCTAAAGTTCCACAATCAACCATCTACTCAGTCTAACTATCAAAACTGGGATACAATCTGGAAACTTCTGTAAGTCTCAATATTTACAAGGTGAAAAATCGGGTTTTACTCAATGAATGAATAATTACAAAAATAATAGTATGCTGAGTAGTTAGATGCCATGGGGTGTTTCCATCTTCTAACAATAAGTACATAACAATTGATTCCATGCTTCTTCCTATAGATTTATAAGAAATTCAAACACACAAGCATAAGAAGTCTTGCTTCAGAAAACGCAAGGGATGTCGCTTTGACTTTCCTCGTTAACCGATGCCTTTGACTATGGTTTTAGAACCTTGTCGTTCTCAACATAACAATATCCAATACAAAAAAAAAAAAACACAAACAAATCAAAGATAACCTATCACTACTAGATTATAAAGAAAAAATTACATTCAAATAGTGGCTCCTATCTATGGACCTTTTATTTGAGGATTACGTCCAAGCTATAGCATCCACAATCTCATACCCAACACTTTTGTTGAAAAGAAATATTAAAGATATCTACACAAATAATTTCAATCCAACTATTTCAAAGCTTTGGGATGCGAATTCAGATATACAATACATTTTAAATGCACAGAGAGCAGCTCATATATGACAAAATTTGATAACACACTCATCAAAGCAATCAAAGAACAATTTGACTCTTGCATTCAAAACAATGCAACTACATTTGATAGACTTCGAAAAATAGGAAACACAATACTAAACACACAACAAATAAGCTCACAACAATCAATATAAATTGCACTTTCTCTGCCTCTCTGCAGTGCACCTTGAGAATTTATATTCATAAACACAAACCCTCCCCACGAGAGAAGAATGCTTCTCAAGCGAAAACACCTCTTGTAAAACATAGACCCGACTAGCACAGAAATATTTTACGAGACAAGCATAGAAAAATATTGTACATGTCCTTCCCAACTCAATGTCATATCATTGGCGAAATTTGTCTCCACATACACTACAACAAGCAGCACATATAAAAAACATACCAAACCAAAAATTATACGATATGTCAAATATAATGCCACAAAGAACCCACATAATTATTATAGGGAACAATGTCTTCTATTTCTACCATGGATAAATAATGAAACTCAACATCTCACAAATGGACTCACATGGAAAGATGTATACAATCAAAATAAACATATCACTGATACAAATGAATCTAAATACAACAAAACCACAACAATGAAAGACAACTTCAACACCAACTCATTAGGCACCAGTTCACCTTCGACATCTACGACACTATCTAGTATTTCCTTTCATGTTGACATCACACAAGACCTAAATATGCAACACCGTCAACTGCATACACTATACCAGCCATAAAAATAATGCTCCAACCAAACGATATGTATTACAAGAGCATTTTAGTGCTTAATGTCCAACAAAGACTAATATTCGATGATATTGTGGTGAAAAAACATATATTTCCCATAGAACCAATCCACATTTTCTTGATTGGAGGCACAGGCACAGGCAAAACTTTCACCCTTCTTTTGATTGTCTAAGGGCTTCTACGTTTCTATAACCATATATCACATTCCAACCTCTCAATTTTGTCATCGCTTCTGTTGCGGTTAGTTTCTTCCCAAACCTGTCAAAAATTGCCAACTTCACATGCTCCCATGTTTGCTTTTTGTCTTCCTCTAAACCTTCAAACCACTCCCGAGCTTCTCCTTTCAGTGCCAGAGGAAATACATGAAGCTTTGCTTCGTCATTCACAATGTGCATACCAAGTGTATGCCACTCAAAATCCGCAATACAATCCTTCACATCCTCCTTCCATGTGAACACTGGCCGACGATAAGCCATCTCTTCGTAGTGGCTTCTCCCTTGCGTGAGTAACTCCACAAAAGTTGAAGTCTTGCACCTCAACCAAACCACCACTGAGTCTTCAATGAAGCTCGAACTTCACAGCAAAACCGCTTCACCTGGGTGCACAACCGGCAAATTTCCGCTCCCCAGCAGGATCGCCAAAGGATGATGGAGCAAAAGATGTCGTGCGCACACTCACACACCCAAAAAACTCAACACAATACAAGGAAATTACTTAAATTCCTCACCTCACTCACCACCACTCAAAAGGTCTCTAAAAATTCTACCCAAAAGCTCAATTCAAACTCCAAACGCCTCGACCTACAAGCCCTTGCCTACCGATAGACACTACAAGGTGAGTCGAGGTGATCAACATTGGAAATCACGCTTGATGGTGACCAAAATATACAAGAAAAACCATCAAAAACCCAAAAACTCCAGCCACAAAATTCCACTCTCAAACCATTGCAAAGCCTTCACCAAACTCCACTTTGTTGGACTCTTTGGAGTAGCGCCAACCCTAATGGCACCGATACAGGGTCACATAGTCTTGCAGAAAGCCGCATCTTCTTCCCTCAATTCCTTGCACACACACATCCATGGAAACCTCAGAACTTCCATAGACTCTCCCAAGTGCAAAATTGAAGAGAGAAAGCTCTCATTCACTCCTCCATACACTCGAAAACAGGACGGGAACGCAACGGGACTGCACTAGACCACCTGTAGGAACCCTGCTTCCTTCCCCACACAAAGAGGTGAAAGTTCCAAAACTTGGCTTCCAAAATGCTCCTTCATCCCAAGCACTCACGGCAGCGTCCTGGATGTGGCACTTTGATGCCTTTTCACACCTTTTTTGGACTAGTTTTGGACCCCCGGCGGGCATTTTTCGCGGGAAAATCCCCAAACGGACTCCAAAATTCACCAAATTTTGTACTCTTGATCCTCAATACCCAAAGAACTTTTCCACATCCCCACATTTTATTTTTGACCACTTCTAGGATGGTGCACACATCACCGCAAATCAGGCACCGTAAATAGACAGTTACTACATGTTTCAAACTTCTCGAGCGGGATGAGAGTACCCATACTTGTCACTTGCATTATTTACATTCTAGAAAGCTCAAACACATTATCTAGAACCAAAATAATACACCTAGAACCATATCCAAGGCCTCGATACCCTATCCAGGCATGTATATATGCTCAACTGCCGACACACAAGCACGCATATTTACAATGTGCACACATTGCACATTTTTTCGAACTTGAAACCACTTTTCAAAGCTCCCAAATGCATGTATTTATATCTTTTTGTACATATGAACATGCATATAAATGCTACTTTGTACACACCAAAAGCGGTCTATCACCGCTCCGACATAGTCAAGCTTAGAAAAAGGTACCCCTTCTTGATAGTCAACCATTGGGGAATGTCTTAGTTAACGATGACAACTGGCCATACAATGTAAGTTGTTGACCTCTGACCAAATGGATTTAACCCATCCATAGCCAGGGCGAGACGCAAAATTTGATCATCCCTGGTTAAATCCGTCCATGTGTCCTTTATATGCTTCCAGGCCGTGCAATTTGTAGGAATCTGCAACACACCATCCGAAGATCTTTTATCCTTGTGGCATAATGCTAGGGTGGCCATAAAATTACATTCAAAGAAATATTTGATACGAGGCAGCAGAGGAAAGTGCCGCAAAACCTTTTGTGGAATTTTTTATCCGTGGAGATCTACTTGATACTCTCGGAATCACATTCCGTACACTTCTCCACGTCTATGTATTCCCCTCTAAAAAGAATGCAGTTGTTAGGACAAGCGTGAATAGAATTGTAATCCATCCCCAAGTTTTGTAAGATCTTTCTTGCTTCCTCTCTGTAATCTGGCATCACATTATCACCTGGCAATATGTGCTCTTTGAGAAATCTACATAGCGAAAACAATACAGTACACTTTGTAAGTAATATATTGGATCTGTATACATTTAGAGTTTTTTATTGAAGTAAACACATTGAAATAGATCATTTGAGAACTGCCGTGATGCTGGTGTCACTCCATCCAGACTTTGCATGCTTCTTGAGAAGAACCAGGAGCGCCTTCAATCTAGACACACGTGCTCCACCATGCAATGGTGTATCGGCTTCACTTTTCATGTCATCATAGATAAGCCTTTTTGAATCCATGATCATCTAGATCATTTCATCAATCTCGGGCTCAAACATAGCCTCGTTGGGAATGTGGTCTGCATGATTACCCTTCAAGCTGTCAGAGACTACATCTTGTGGCCTCATGTATGCAGCTTGACCAAAGCGCCTGCGAACGCGTCTATTGGGTTTCAAGATTGCTACTTGTTGGCCAGCGTCACAATCTGACGAGTTGTAATTGGAAACAAATCGATCTATAATAGAAAAGTCTTGGCACTTTCACCTCTCTGTGTGTGGGAGGAAGCAGTGGTCTAGTGCAGGCCCGTCGCGTTTGCGTCCTGTTTTTGAGTGTGTGGAGAAGTGAATGGGAGACTTCTCTCTTCAATTTTGCACTTGGGAGAGTCTATGGAAGTTGTGAGGTTTTCATGGATGTGTGTGTTCAAGGAATTAAGGAAAGAAGGTGCAGCTTTCTACAAGACTATGTGACCATGTATCGGTGCCATTAGGATCGGCACTACTCCAAAGAGTCCAACAGAGTGGAGTTTGGTGAAGACTTTGCAATGATTTGAGAGAGGCCTTTTGTGGCTGGAGTTTTTGAGTTTTTGATGGTTTTTCTTGTATATTTTGGTCACCATCAAGTGTGATTTCAAGTGTTGATCAACTCGACTCACCTTGTAATGTCTATGAGCAGGCAAGGGCTTGTAGGTCAAGGTGTTCGGAGTTTAAATGGAGCTTGTGGGTAGCATTTTTATTGAGCTCTTAAGTGGTGGTGTGTGTGGGTTGGAATTTAAGTAAATTCCCTGTGTGGTGTTGAGTTGTTTGGGTGTGTGAGTGTGTGCACGATGTCTTTTGCTTCATCATCCTTGGTAATCCTGTTGGGGAGCAAAAATTTGCCGGTTGTGCACCCAGGTGAAGCGGTTTTGCCGTGAAGTTCGAACATCATTGAAGAAAAGTGGTGGTTTGGTTGAGGCGCAAGACTTAAACTTTTGTGAATTACTCACGCAAGGGAGAAGCGACTTTGAAGTGATGGCATATAGTCGGCTAGTGTTCACAGGGAAGGAGGATGTGAAAGACTGGATTGCGGACTTTGAGTGGCATACGCTTGGTATGCATATTGTGAATGATGAATCAAAACTTCTATGTATTTCCTCTTGTAGTCAAAGGAGAAGCTCGAGAGTGGTTTTAAGGTTTAGAGGAAGACAAAAAGCAAACATGGGAGCAGGTGAAGCAGGCAATTTTTGACAAGTTTGGAAAGAAGCTAATTGCAACAGAAGCAAGGACAAAATTCAGAGGTTTGTAGCAAGATTTTCATGCTAACTTTAAAGAGTTTTTCCAACACTTCAAAGGACTTTGGGTGCAATTAGAGGCGATATCCCAAGTACCTCTAGGGGATTTATTTAAAGTGCGTCAGTTTATGGATTGTCTCCATCCAAGTGTAAGGAAGAAGGTCGATCAAGAGGAGCTTGCTACATTTGAAAGAGTTGTGGAAATTTCCAAGGCCAACAGCAAGAAGATCAAGAGAAGGTGGGAGAAAGGCATGACACATGTTGAGCCAGTTGTGGTGCAACCAATGGTCCCTGTGGCAGTGGATGATAGAGTGGAGCGAGTCGTTCAATGTCCGGATCTCGTTACGATGCGGGTTTTTCATGATCTTTCTGGTCAATTGCAAGAATTAAGACTTAACACAATGAATAGGAACCAAAGAGAAGATCGGCCAGTTGGGAGAGGTAGGGGAAGAAGGCTACAAGGCAGATGCTACAATTGTGATGAAGAGGATTACTACACCCCTGATTGACCTGAACCACCAAGAGAGAGAGGAGGGATATACCCCTTATATGGATGTGGTCAAGGAAGAATAGAAGAAAATCATCAAGAGTGGGCACTAGAAGCACCACTGCCACAACAACAACCACAATCGGTGCCTGCAAATGGAGAAGGTAGGGCTATTAACATCATTACCCTTGAGCATCAAGATGTGGATTTTTTGGCCAATAAGAGAGCTAGGAATGATATGGAGAAAGAGACAGAAGAAGAGAGGGAAATAGGAGCAAGGAAAGGAAAGGCTAAGGTAGAAGAAAACTAGAGAGTAGCAAGAGGCGACGAAGAAGGAAAATAGGTTCAAAGGACTACCTCCTTGGCCAAGGTGTTGAAGACTATGATATTGTCAACGACATACAAAATCAAAATGAAAATATATCTTTTGGTCAATTGGTGGCTTTCAACACTAAATTGAGGAGGCAGTGGACCAAGTGTGTGAGTATGCGGCTTCCTTCCAGAAAGGAAAAATCATCAAAGCATGATGCCATCTTTGAGGGTTGGTCACCCAGTGGATATGGTGCCAATAGTTGAAGCTATGCTGGGAAAGAAGACGGAAGTGCAAGCATATGTGGATGGTGGTGCCCAGGTGTGTCATGAACAAGGCTATCATGAAGGAAGCAAGCATCAAGATGTGAGTGAATGCTTTGATCCGTATGAGGATGGCCAACCACAAAAAGGCAAGGTGTCTTGGGATAGTGTGAAGATAAAAGTCTTGGGGATTGAATGCTTGGTTGATTTCTATGTGATGCAAGCGGGTGAGAATGCTTATCCGATTATTTTAGGGAGTCCATGGCTTATAACCCTTGGTGCTAAGCAAGATTAGGGCACGGGCTTGATCACCATCCCTGACGAATATAAAGGAAGGACCATTGTCTACAACATGAAGACACACAAGAGCTGTACACAGCCCCTATTGGAGATGCAAGATACAAATTCGACAGAAACCATGTCATACGATAGTGATGCTTCATCTACATCAGAAGAAGAAAGTGTAGAGGAAGGCTTGATGCAATTATGTCCTTATCTTTTTGGGGTAAGTGTCGAAAAGGAAGCATTGATGAATGATTTGAAGGTCAAGGAGGAGGAGGATAGTCTAAAAGCAATTGTAGATCCTGCCAAAGTGAACGCAACGAGCATGCTAGGAGAGGACTTGACAGAAAAAGAAAAGAAGGAGTATGAAGACATGTTTACAGAGTTTTGAAAGCTATTCACCACTGAATATACAAAGTTTCAAGGAGCTAAAGGGGTCAATCATAGAATCAATTGGAAAGAAGGTGCCAAGACAAAGGTTCAAAAGCTTAGGAGGTTGGGGGTCATTCATGAGAAGGTACTTCATGATGAGGTGACCAAGCTTTTGGAAGCAGATTTCATCTTTCAAGTGGAGGAGTCCGAATGGGTCTCTCCAATAGTTATTGTGCCAAAGAAGAATGGAAGATTTAGGATATGTGTTAATTTCAAACCTTTAAATGCTTCCACAAAAAGGAATCATTATCCACTACCCTTCCTAGATGAAATCCTCAATCAAGTTGTAGGTCATGAATGTTACTCAATCATGGATGGATTTTTTGGCCACTTTCAGATCTTGATAGCGATTGAAAATCGATTGAATACGACCTTCGTTACTCTTTGGGGTTGTTTTTGCTACAAAAGAAGGCCTTTTGGGCTAGTTAATGCATATTCTACCTTCCAAGGATGGATGAATAGAGTGTTTGGTCCCTACTTGGGTAAGTTCATTCGTGTTTTCATGGATGACATTGGGTGTTATAGCTCAAGGGTCACACATTTGGAGAAGCTGAGGTTGAAATTTGATAGGCTTCAACAAGAGGGTGGGCAACTCAACCCAAAGAAATGTAAGTTTTCTCATGCCAGAGTCCATTTGCTAGGACATTGTGCGCTCCTTGCCGCACTGTCGAGGCAAGGGACTTGCCAATACACCGTGTGCGAGCCACAAACGGCTCCAAGCACACAACAAGCCTAAACTAGCAAGCTCAAGGAAACAAAGGGTGTGTCACTCACCGCTCTACGCTTGCCTTCGTGGTGGATTCCTCGCCGCGATGAAGAAGAAGCTGCAGTCGTGCCGCGCTCAACCGCTTCGCCACCGTCGTGCCTTTGTAATGCTCGATCGCACACACACTCTCCCTCTCTCTCTCTCTCTCTCTCACACACACACACACACACACACAAGGAGGTGAAGAAGAAGAAGATGGATATGGAGCAAGAGCACTCTTCAATTGCACAAATGAGAGAATGAGTAAAAATTAGGTTTAGTTGGCTTTTGTAGGAGCTCACCCCATTCACACTTGGGCGCCCATGCTTAGCCAACTAATCCCTTGAATGTCCCCGTTAAAGTGCGCCTCTCATCGACGATCACTCTACCTTTCCCTATTGGTCTGACAAGCCCGGTACCTGACTCTACCAAATACATAATACGCGTCCGTCGTAGGTGATGGGGTGTCGGTGTGCCATGAGGGTTAACATGCCCCCCTTCCTGATGTAGATTCCGTCCTCGAAAGCTATTGAGTTGAAGCTGGTTCGTCGAGGTGGAAGAGCATTTGAGATGAATGTCCTTAGCCTTCTTCAGTCACTGCAAAATCAAACAACATTGGCACAGTAATTGCATTCTCTTAAAAAGCATATGCAGTTTTAGATAGAAAAATTGATTGGTAAAAGAATTTCAAACAATTTGGTAGCAATGAACATTAAATTGCAATGTAATCAAATGCATAAACAGATGTAAAGGTAAAAAATTAAACAAGTCTGGGGTCGCTAATATGACGGTCGAAAAGCACTAGAGATCGAATATTAATACCATGGGTAAGCTTCTTAATTTTCTGTGGTCAATTAAGTTGTTTAATCGCGAGAGCCAAGTATTCATGTTCGAGGGCTGACTAGAGGCTATATCTAGAAGACTTTGTAGTTAAGCTACCATAAAAGGAATTTCTCATGAAATCATCGCCTGACTGATTACTTTTTCTTTGACCCCCCAAGGTCTTTTCACAGTGATTCAATTATGATGTGTGTGCTTATTTTGTATGCCTTGGGTTTTTTGCTTTTCAAGGAAAAGCGCCCACACTGGGAACCTCTAGGGCTCTAGTACCATAGGCTATACATGTGAGTGAAGTACCAAATCAAGCTGAGATTTCTCTTCCAGCTTAAAATTTTACATTGTGGCACTTTGATTTTTGCTTATTCATTTTCAGCATTTAAATTTTGTAACTTTGGGGGGTCATATAACACTGTTACACTCCCCAGGCTCATCACATTAGTAAACTCCCTTTATAATACTTAAGCTAAAGGTCAATAGTGTTAAGCCCACTAGAAAGCCCTAGTACATTTCATACAATGCTGCCTAAATCGGATTAAGAACCTAAGTAACCATTGCTTATTAGGAAGGCATTCCCCATGGTATTAAGAGAAGATTTCTAATACCTAGCTTGGTCAAACTAGCTTAGTCGGACTGCTTGATTTTTACCCCTAAAAAAGTGATTATGACAAAACATTACATTGAATTAAATGTTTGATGGTAAGAAAATGCGTTGAATATTATGCTACCAATCACAATCAAAGCAGACAAACATGGATGCAAAAAGATAAGGGCAATGCTAATGGACAAGAAACACCTGTTTGTGTCGATGGTCGCGCTTGATTTGAAGTGTGAACGAGAGAAAGGTTCCATGAAGGTCCAAATCCTATCAATAGCAACACGCTCCTGTACACACTAGGAAACAAAAGGAATACCTCCAGGAGGCACATTAGTGGGAAAAGATAACTTCGCTAATCTCTCAACTCTAAAACAGAAACACTCCTATCGTACTAATCTTACCTTACCCTCCATCACTCAAGTGATGAGGATCGAAGGTGTTTTATGGCATAGGTTTCTGTTTCACTGTACCAGATGTGACATGTGTAGGTCTGAGTCAATGTTTTGACTTTAATGTGCATACTCGTTTGCTAATTGCTCTTGCTCTTTTTTTTTTTTTTTGTGATTATAAAGCTTTATATGTACATTCCCTAAGATCGGAGATTAAGAGGTCAGAGAGAAAGGTTGAGAGGGAAACAAATGAATAATGGATGTCAGCAAACACTCCCCCCTTCCTTGGGTAGATCATACCGTTTGAAATGAGCTTGTCACCCTTTGAAACCAATTGTTCCAGTTGGTAATAGGTGAGGATTTTTGCCAGTAGTTTTCTATTACCCTAGGTGCCTCGTCAAGTTGCAACGGTGGTAAGGTACTCTCCCAGGATCGAACTTGAAGTGGTTCATTAGGTGATTCTTGAACACTGGGAGGTGTGGATTCTTTTGTAGCTTCATGGAGGTCCACTACTATAGATGGAGGCTGTCTAGAAGCTTTTACCTCTATGGATGTATTACATGATGAGCTAGAATCTTCATGGGACTCCCCCCTTCCTGAGCTAGGTGGAACAAATCGTTCTTTCTTTGGTACCCAAACTAGCTCGGGAGCGGGTGTGTAGCATTCTGTGATTTTTTCCTTTCCACGATCATTGATTCGTTTTGGAGCTACGGGATTGGGCTCACTTGGGTCAGGTGATAGGTAAGAGCACAATCTACGTTTTGGCACCCAGATTTGATCATTTCCTTGATAGTAGCCTTGGGCTTCCAATAGTCGTTTAGGGATCCATCGCAACATTTTCTTACTTTTCTTGGAGCGAGTGGTACGTTTCTTACAAGGCTTCTATTTTTTAGCACTAGATATGGTCACTAAAGAAGCTTTAGGGACCCACTTGTATGTTTTCTTCGTTACATTAGGATGAGTCTTGTCGGAAGCGATATGCATTGCTTGTAGCATATTTAAGGGTATAGGCATTTCATCCCCCTCAGGTGTTACCCAGGTCGTCCCCCTATTTCCCCAAGTGTCTATGGTTGATGCTAGGTGGACCCAATCCACATTGTCCGACTCAGTCATCCCAGGTAGGATATCCATATAAGGAGAATCTTGGCCAATGTCTGTATCCTTCTTACAAGTGTAACAATATTGTAGTGGGGCCGAGTGAACTGTGGTGTCAGAGCGATGATCAATAATGGTTTTACTCCCTAAGGGGTGTACCTTACCAGTCACCAAATTCACTCTAAGGACAGAGTCTTGGAATTGCAAATAGACATGATTTTTAGACCAATCGTGAACCATTTGTGCTTCCCTCATGAATGGTCGTCCTAAAATCATTTCATATGACATAAGGTGTTTAGAGAAATCCATTACAATGAACGTATGTCGTACCTTGTGTCCTAGAACTTTGATCTTAAGATCCTTGAGCATCCCCATAGGTTTGGCTATGGTACCATTTGCCATCTTTACCACAATGTTAGTAACACTGAGGCGGGGTTTTCCCATGGATTCCCAACAATCTTTTGTAACGATGCTAACTCCCGCACCACCATCAAGAATTCCCTTTATAGTTAATCCCTTGGTAGTGATGGGTAGGGTCGCATTAGACTCGTCGCCTTCAAAATACTGCCCTAATTCGTTAATGGGTACCTCTATCACAGACTCGTGTCCATCTAAGTCAAGTGATTGCACATGATTTTCCTCATCAATCATAATCGAGTCAGGCCTATTTGGTTGCGCAAAATGCGGTAATCCCGTTCGTAGCTCTCCGTTAAGGAATTCTTGAAGTGCAAGGAATAACTCAGGATCTCCATACAACTTTGCTATGATCGTGGTTCGGACCTCAGAAGACATGAAGTCCACTAGTTTGGCAACATTCATTGGCGTTTTGCAGGGTGTAGGTCCTTGACTAGGAACTGGTGAGGATGGAGTCTCATATTCCTCAATGGGATCAGGTATTCCTTCGTTAAACATCCTTTCCAACAAGAAGGGTGTATGCTCACTTTCTGATGTCCCGTCCTCACTCCCTTCTTGGATGATACTAGATATGGCTAACGGTCTATGGTTCATGTGGGGTGGATGAACTTGCGTGGGAAACACTGTGTCATGAATTTTGATATGCATGGCTTCTGGCTCTAGTTTCCTTTGAGTCTCCTCCACTAAACCTCTTAGATGTTTCACCTGCTTAATCTCGTCTACTGGGTTTTGGTACGTCCCAATCTTCTTTTTACGATTCTTCCCTTTTTGCCCCTGCGGTTTATCTTGGGGGTCTTGGATTGGATTTGGAAACACTTGTGGTGTTTTCAGAGGCTCTTTATGATTTTCTCTTATTCGGTTTTCATTTGGTTCCATGTTACGGTTTTCTTTGTCGGTCTTTCTCTTTGTGGTATTGGTTCTAGTCTCCATTGTCTCGACTGAATCCGAATCATCCTCGAGGTCATTCATATACACGGGGTCATCTCCTGTTCCTATGTTTGTTTTGGAACTTGGCTTTGAATTTTCGTATTCTGCGACTTCTTCCTTCGTGTCTTCTTTTTCTTTGCTTGGATAATTGACGCGGTATCTCTCTCTTCGAGGATATGTCCTGGCCCTTGAAGCATGGACCGTGTAATCGCATAAGCGGGTGCGACGGGTGGTATTGGTGATGTCACACTAGCAATTTTGACCAAATTTAGGGGTGTGATTTTAGGCGCATTTGGGTTATTAGGGGCATTGGGCAATCAAGTGATCTATGCCACAACGATTACATGTGAGTATTGGCATTGCAGACGTGCTCCCTTGATTCATTTGCATCTGTGCAGCATTCTTCTGCAGCCTAATAGGGCACTCCGCTACTCGATGTGGTCCACCACACTCGTAGCATTGAAGAGGTGGCCTCCTAGCCTGGGTGTTGATATTTTGACCTCTGGATGCGAGAGCAACAGCTTGATAAACCGGCTTGACTTGCCCCCAACAATCTTCCATGTAGTATATAGGACACTCTTCCAATGTATCAAGTCCGTAGGCAATACTAGTGTCTATTTCCTCCTCACAGCCATCTGCATAAGCATTTGATGGCTCGCAACCCACTTGGTTCATAGGGGCAACTCTTGGATGCGGGGGCTGCGGTCCTAGCACAGGAGGTGGTAGCGGTGTAGCTTGTACAACATTTTGAGATCTAGGGACCATGTGTTGCGGTAGTTTCTCAACATGTGGAGCAGGCATCAATACAGGAGCTCGAGGCGCATCCGTCTAGGCTACAGGTGGTCTATTTGCCATCATACGTTTGATCATTAAACAATCCTTATCTTGGTGACCATACCTACCACATGCGTTGCAAGTTCCATTAAATGTTACTCTAAACGTAGGGCACTCACTAGTGCTATGTGGACCTAAGCAAATGGAACACCATTGTTGCTCCCTTCTTGGATACATGTGACTATTTTGAGGGGGTCGATTATCCTTAAGAGACTCTTGGATTGCCTTGGTGAGGTCTGTCAAGAATGTCTCAAATACCTTTGGCTCATTGGCAATGGGATTTGCAATCATGGGTTCATACTCAATGGCTTGTGAGCTAGTGGATCTCGTGTCGGTAGACACCCTCATGCCTGCTATCATCAAGTTGTCCTCTAATTGGATTGCATTGGTAGTGACATCTTCCCAGGTTGTGATACCTCTAATCACTAGTCCATTATAGATTCCTTCATTCCTCAACCCTTGAATGAATCGATCAAGCAGTTGGTTATTGTTGAAGCGCTCATTTACAGGGCAACGAGAGTTTAAGTGCTTTAGACGACTAATGAAGTCCCTTACTGACTCTCCTTCCTTACGTTCGGCCTTCTGTAGCTGAGATGCTACACCCCAAAGCACACCTTCTTGTATGTACTCCTTTAGAAACAACCTTCAAAGGGTAGGGTAGATTGTTTTCTCGTCCACCCTTAGGGTCCTATACCAATCTCCAGCCTTCCCACTTAATGTCAAGCTTAAGGCATTGCACTTATGTAGTTCGTTGCGTTCCCCTAAGGAATCACATACTTGTTCAAACACTTCAATGTGTTTCCTAGCATCTTCGTCCCCATTGAATTTTTGCGTGAGTTTGGCAATTTGTACTGCCTTACTTCTAGGCTCTCTATCAGATGCATGACGCATATTTTCTGCGATAGATCGACCTATGGTTTGAGCAAACGCTCCCAAGTCACCTATGTGAGGAGGTAGGGCCGGTAGAGGTACTCTTGGAATCATATGTGGGAGAGGAACGGGTGCCGGTCTTGGCATATGTATGGATGATGCAGGATATGGAACATAACCGGGCATAGGTCCACTCGGATAAGGGCTAGGGAGTGGCACTCGAGGAGCATAAGCAAGTGGTACTATTGGAGGTGTGGGAGCCATGTGTGCATAAGGGGCTAGAGGCACATATGGTCGAGGCCCCATATTAGGTACTACGACACTAGGTAGTGGCACTGCGCTAACCGTAGATGTCATCGGTACATTCTCTGTCAGGCTTATCCCTGGAGTGAGCACTATGTTTTCCTTGATAGAGGGTTGAGCCAAGTTAGGGAAGCTAAAGTTTTCGCTCGGAGGCTCAGATTGCATAGAGACCCCAGGTGAAATGACGTAAGATGGGTCCATGGGACTCATTAGAGGAGTCTCCATTTGTGATAGAGTAGGCTGTTGAGCCTTGCTCGTATCCAGAAATCTCATGGGGCCAGTTGAGAGTATATTTACCCCTCGGTTTTGCCTTTCTAATTGAATAATGCCATGGATAACATTACAGATCATTTTCTGTTGATCTTCGATGCTCGTGGCACTAGAGGTGGATTGTACAATCTCTATCCATCCTACATGGTAGGCGTGGCCAGAGTGTAGATCCGTCAACACCTCAGTGTGGAGGTCGTATGTCCAATGATCATTAATGAACAATCCTTCTAGAGTCGACGTGTTAATGGTTTCTTGTGAGGTAGAAGCAATGTTGCTCCCCGTGGTTTTACTTGTCACCAACGGTACTCTAGAGGGAACTTCTGAAGGAGGCAGCTCAACAGGGCCTTCTTGGTAAGAAGTTGGCAGGATATCCACATGGACACTCTTTGGGGGTGTGGGGTCCACGTGCGATGTGAAAGGAGAGTCCACTTCCCCACCCCCTTCGTGTGCTTCATTTGCATCAGGTTTCGAGCGAGTAGCTCTACCTAATGTTTCCATGAAACAGCTAAACATACTAGTACTAGGCTGTGGAGCTTCGGGAGGTGCATGGCCTTCTCTCTCAATGTTTTGGGTAGGGTATGCTTCCATGATTTCTGAGTCGGAGGAGGAATCACTAGCGGCTATTTTAGGGTCTTGGGTGGTGCTACCTTGTGTCCCCGCTGAGGGTCTAGAGCTTATCGTGGATGGGTAATGGGTGTCCGTATGAACAGAGGCACCCTCAATATGCTCGTGTTCTAGCACCCGCCCAGAGCGTAAGTGCATGTGCTTCTGATACCCTAAGGTGTCAAAAAGCTGCTCTAGGAGGCCTTGTGACTAGTTTTTAGCGTGTTTTTTGTTTTTTTGCTAGATTTTTTAGAGCGTGTCGTGGAATGGGCCGTGTGATAGCTCGAAACGAGCGTATCGGTCAGAGGGTCGTGCCGTACTTTACAGCCCTCCGTTTGGTCACTCTATGCCCTCGGAATCCCTAAAACTGTCAATTTCCAGTAGGGAACTAGGCCCAAACTAGAAAGTCTAAGGGTGCAAGTGGGAAGAGAAAGGAGGAGAGTGGAGGACTTGTCCCACATGCTCTCATTCTCTCTTGAGGGAGTAGGGTATATATATAAGAGTGAGTCTATCATATATCATAAGACTGAGGACTGAGGCTTGGGCTTGGGCTTGGGAAACCGATCCCGATCTATCTTTTATACAAACCAACCCGTCCGTTTTAAGAGTCACGTTTTTTATTTTCGAAAAATTTCGCCGCCCGCTCACTCGCGTTTTTAAATTGAAAATTGCAGAAATTGAAAACGCCGAGCTTGAAAATGCAGAAATTGAAAAAACGCAGACAATAACAGAAATTGAAACTTGGCAGAAAATGCAGAAAACGCAAAAAACAGAAATCTCCACACACTCCTTCCCTCCCTTTCCTATGATAGAAATTGCACCACAAGGAAGCGTAAAGTGCTAACCGAGCTTAGTGTAGGGCATATCCCCGGCAACGGCGACAAAAATGTGCGCTCCTTGCCGCACTGTCGAAGCAATGGACTTGCCAATACACCGTGTGCGAGCCACAAACGGCTCCAAGCACACAACAAGCCTAAACTAGCAAGCTCAAGGAAACAAAGGGTGTGTCACTCACCGCTCTACGCTCGCCTTCGTGGTGGATTCCTCGCCGCGATGAAGAAGAAGCTGCAGTCGTGCCGTGCTCAACCGCTTCGCCACCGTCGTGCCTTCGTAATGCTCGATCGCACACACACTCTCCCTCTCTCTCTCTCTCTCACACACACACACACACAAGGAGGTGAAGAAGAAGAAGATGGAGATGGAGCAAGAGCACTCTTCAATTGCACAAATGAGAGAATGAGTAAGAATTAGGTTTAGTTGGCTTTTGTAGGAGCTCACCCCATTCACACTTGGGCGCCCATGCTTAGCCAACTAATCCCTTGAATGTCCCAGTTAAAGTGCGCCTCTCATCGATGATCACTCTACCTTTCCCTATTGGTCCGACAAGCCCGGTACCTGACTCTACCAAATACATAATACGCGTCCGTCGTAGGTGATGGGGTGTCCGTGTGCCGTGAGGGTTAACAAACATGTGGTTTCCCAAAATGGAATAGAAGCCGATCCAAAGAAAGTTAAGTTTTTATTGCTTATGGATCCTCCTAGCAACACAAAGGATTTGGCATCATTTGTGCACAAGCTCAAGTACGTGTCACATTTTTTCTGGATGCTATGTCAGGATGTGTACCCTCTCCAAAAATTGAGTCAAAGAGTTCAAGGGTTTGAGTGGAATGAAGACATGCAACAGGCTTTTGATGGTATCAAGGAGGTATTGTGTGGTTTACCAACAATGAATCCTCTTGACTTGCAATCGATCTTCTATGTATCTATTAGTGTGGGTTCAACAGCTTTTGGGTCGGTTCTCTTATAAAAGTAGGGAAGGAACTTCAAGCCAGTTTATTTTGAGAGGAAGATGAAGAATGGTGATTTCTCCTACACACAAATGGAACAGTGGGTCTTTGCCTTGGTTCTTGCTTGTCGTAGGTTCAAACCCTATCTGTTGCCCCAAAAGTTCTATGTGCTCACCACATCAAATATTTTGCCGGATGTATTACAACATTTGAAGCCTAGCAAGCGCGTCTTAAAAGTGGACTTTGGAGCTTCAAGAGTATGAGTTTTAGTTTAAAGTGGATCATTTTGTTAAAGATCACTTGGCGGACATAGTGGTACATAAGGGAGGGTAGCTTCCATCTTACCCAAGGGTTGACAAGGATGATCATGAAGAGGATGTAGATATTACAGATGCGTATACAATGATTTTTGATGGTGCATACATGAAAATTCTTCAAAAGGCAAGTGGTGGGGTAGTCATGAAGAACCCAAAAGACGATGTAATCTTTTCTAGAGATTACGATCTTGATGAAGCTAAAAGTAAAAATGAGGCCGAGTATCTCACGCTTTTCCTTGGGTTGAAGCAGTGTGTTGAGTTTGGATTGAAGAGGGTCATTGCAGAAGGGGATGCGTTGCTAGTCATGAATCAGTTGCTTGGTTTGTGGAATGTTAAGAAAGATAATTTGAAGAAGTGATTCTAGGGCATCAAGAAGCTTTTGCATGAGTTTGAGAAGATACAATTAAAGCATGTTCCTCATGAGCATAATAAAGAAGCTCCTTTAAAGGTCAAGGAAGCCTTCTATGTAGGAAGGGAATCATTGCAAGATATAGAATTATTTCTTGGTAAAGGGAAATGTCCAGAGGGCATGTCAAAGGTTCGGCATAAGAGAATAGTTGCAAAAGCAATAAACTATACATTGGTAGGTGAGGATCTCATGCTTTATGACAAGGATATAATTTTGAGAAAGTGCCGTACAAAGAAGAAATAGGCTTGATTTTGGAGCACTTCCATGAAGAAACATGCCATCAAGGCAAGGATTAGGTTGTCTTTCGTATTTTGAGAGTTGGCTCTATGATGAGAGATTCTTATTTTTGGTACAAGTCATGCCATGAATGCCAAGTGTTTACAAATCGAAAGATTTTGGTTGAGCCTCAAAAAGCTATAATGTCTTTTGATGCATTTGCAAAATGGGGAGTGGATGTTGTAGGTGCCAAGGACCAAAAATGGCAAAAAGTATATCCTTGTGGCTGTGGACTATTTGACAAAATGGGTGGAGGCAAGAGAGGTAAAAGATGTTAGAGTGGGAAGAGTGGCCTCTTTTTTGTATGAACGGGTGTGTTGCAGGTTTGGAGCTCCTATGGTTATCGTTTTTTATTGTGGACCAGGGTTTAGGGGAAAACTTGTTGCTGATGTCATGGAGAAATTGAAAATTTAGCATAGGCATTCTTCTCCTTACTACCCACAATGCAATGGGATGTTTGAAAACTGCAATGGTCAAATTGTGAAGATGCTATCAAAGTATGCTAGAGAGCATCTTAAAGAGTGGGACTTGGACTTGGAAAAGTGTTTGCGGGCCTATAGAACTGCATATAGAGTATCGACACAGTTTATACCATATGATCTTGTTTATGGAAAGGAATCTCTTATGCACATACAGGTGCATTTGGATACCTTGAAGTTGTTGTGTAGAATGCAAGGTTCACATAATGACAAGCTACATGAAAGAATTCTTTCTCTAGAGTTGTTGCAAATGAATAGAGAGAAATCCAGTGACTATTATCTTCAACAAGCAAAGACAAGGATGGAGAAAATGAATAAGAGGCTGCCAGAGAAAGAGATCAAAGACGAAGATATGGCGATGAAGTATGATTCTCACTTGGATTTTACTTTTGAAAAGAAGCTGAGGGACAAATGGTTGGGTCCATACAGAGTGAAGCATGTATTTCCTAATGGCACATATGAGTTGGAAAAATTGACAGGGGAACATTTGTGCTATAGAATAAATGGTCATATATTGAAGAAATATTTTGCGAGGGATGTGGTTCCAGATGCAAATAGTCTGTTGATTGATCATACCTGCTCTACCTATATGGTGGGTAATGATGATAGACCGCTTTCGGCATGTACAAAGTAGGGTGTATATGCATGGTCATATGTACAAAAACATGTAGGTACATGCATTTGGGAGCTTTGCAAAGTGGTTTCAAGTTCTAAAAAAGATGCAACGTGTACACATTGTGAATAGTCAGGTTCGTGTGCCAGCAGTTCGGCACGTGTACATGCCTGGATAGGGTATTGAGGCCTTGGATATGGTTCTTGGTGGCCTCTTTTGGCTCTATAGAATGTTTTGTCTCTATAGAATGTGTTTGAGCTTTCTATAATGTAAATAATGCAAGCAACAACTCTGGGTACTCTCATCCCGCTTGAAAAGTTTGGGACATGCAGTAGCTGTCTATTTACGGTGCCTCATCTACTGTGATGCATGCACCACCCTAGAAGTAGTCAAATATGGAATGTGAGAATTTCAAAAAGTGCTTTGGGTATTGAGGATCAAGCGTACAAAATTTGGTGAATTTTGGAGTCCGTTTGGGTTTTTTCCCGTAAAAAATGCCCTCTGAGGGTCGAAATCGGAAAAAAAAAGTCAAAAATGACAAAAAATGGTGTGAAAAGGCTTCAATTTTCCACATCACTCACGGTGCCATGAGTGTTCTAGCTGAGGGAGTGTTTTTGAAGCATTTTCAAACCATTTTTGGCCAGTTTTGACGCCCTGCAAGAATTTTTCACAGGAAAAACCCCAAACAGACTCCAAAATTCACCAAATTGTGTACGCTTCATCCTTGATACCGAAAGCACTTTGCCACATCCCCACATTTCATTTTTGTCCACTTCTAGGGCGATGCACGCATCACTGCAGATCAAGCACCGTAAATAGACAATTAGAGCATGTCCCAAACTTTTCAAGTAGGATGAGAGTACCCACACTCATCGCTTGCATTATTCACATTCTAGAAAGGTCAAACACATTATCTAGAGCTGAAAGAGGGCATCAAGAACCATATTAAAGGCCCCAATACCCTATCCAAGCATGTACACGTGCTCGAGTGCTGGCACGCGAACTTGACTATTCACAATGTGTACATGTTGCATCTTTTTTAGAACTTGAAACCACTTCGCAAAGCTTCCAAATGCATGTATTTACATCTTTTTGTACATATGACCATGCATCTACACGCTACTTTGTACATGCGGAAAGCGGTCTAACAACGTCTATTTACAAAGATAGACATTGACGAAGCTCTTCACCGACCAATGCACTATTTTCTTGGACAACGCAGACAATATATTCGATCCACAAGGAGTTTCTTGTATTGGTCTGATAAATCATTTTAAGTTTTGAAGACGTTTAATATAACATTTCATTTCATATTTTCTCTCCTTTTCTCTATTTCTCTGTGTGTGTGTGTGTGTGTGTGTGTGTGTGTGTGTGTGTGCTTTCTCCCCCCCTCTCTCTCTTTGTTTTTTTTCTCTCTCTAGATCTCTCCATCTATCTCTCTCTTTCTCTCTCTCTCTATCTCTCTCTCTCTCTCTCCAAGTCAAGACACACACACCCTACATGCTCTTACTTCTTGAGTCCGGATCGCTTCCCATTGAGGTCTTGGGCATGCAAAGGGTTGTGGAGTACATGCGTAAGACACAACGTAGCCCTTTGCATCGACTTCCTAGAATCACATATGAAGCAAGTCAAAAGGTTCAAAAGACATGCAAGAGCAAAATACTAAGTTCGGGGTGGATGCTTGACATCAAGAAATGGTTTGGAAGATGGGATGCATGTCACTTGGTCAAGGATGCGTCGATCGACTCCCAAGTTAATGAGACCTTATTACAACGCCAATGTATCACGGCTTGGGAGAAATCCGGAGGTTCTCACTTTAGCCATTACACCACACACGTTGCCCCAAACTACAAATCTCTCTTCTTCTCGGAACGAGGTAACCAAACCCATCCCTACATCCTTGAGCCCATCCCGCTGAGTGCGATCCGCACCATTGCCTCCATTCGTCTTAGCTCCCATTCTCTACGCTGCGAGACAGGACATTGGGGCACTGGCGAGGAGTGTCATCGACTTTGCACCTTATGCCCTCGTCAAATGCGAGAGAGTGAGTACCACACACTACTTGAGTGCTCAGCTTTTGACCACATTAGGTCCTCTTTTCTCCATATATTCAGCCATGAGCTCTCCCTACAGACCTTCCTCTCCCAACCACGATGTGGACTCTCTATTGCGACGCTCATTTCAACCATTTTTGAGCATCGAGTCACTTATGACCTCCACTCACACCACGTGACATGTTCATTTGGTCCCATAGGTCATATTTGACCTCCAAGGACGATAATAGAACTATCTATCTATCTATCTATCTATCTATCTCTCTCTCTCTTTTCCTCTCTCAATTTGTATATGTATGCATTCTTTGTTTATTCATGTGTGTGTACATTCTTTGTTCTTGCTCTCTCTTTCTCTCTCTCTCTCTCTCTCTCTCTCTCTCTCTCTCTCTCTCATACACAATGTGTGTGTGAGTGTATTTGTGTGTGTGTGTGTGTGTGAGAGAGAGAGAGAGAGAGAAAGAGAAGGAGGGGAAGGGAACATGAGAGGGAGGAGAGGGAAGGAGCAAACCTAGATCTCCTTCCTCTCCTCATGTGTGCATGTGTGTGTGTGTGTGTGTGGGAGGGGGGGGGGGGGGGGGGGGGAGAAGAGAGAGAGAGAGAGAGAGAGAGAGAGTGGCGAGGGTATACATGTTTCGCTAAAGCGCCGAAACTCAAATATGAAATCTTAGTTTTTGGCGCTCTCGATTTATTTTTTTTCCATGTCGACGTCACTATGCACGTCGCTGTAAGCATCGTTATGCAACAAATGATATAGTGACGGGCATAACGACGCTCATAGTGATTCCATGGATTTTCACATTTGATCATTGTAGTGCTAGCATTGCTAATATGAAGAAACTATTATAGTGAAAGAATCCAAAAGAAGAGGCCAGGCACCAGAGAGGTCAAGGAGGATCCACTCAAAAGATCAAACACAGACAAGTCAAAGAAGGAAGAGGAGCCAAGTAAGGAAGACAAGACCAAAGAGGTTCCAAAGAAGGAAAATAAGCATGTTGCCCCCATAAAGAGCCCCCAAAAAGCCCAAACGCGTGCCAAAGAGGAGCAGAAGAAGCCCAAGGAGGAGCAAAAAGAAGCCCAAGGAGATAGAGCCTAGGGAGGAGCAAAAGAAGCCCAAGGAGACAGAGCCTAAGGAGGGAAACCATACAGAAGAAGATCCAAAAACACCTTCTTCCTAAGAAAAACAGAGGAATCTAGCACAAGAAAGAGTCCTAGGACTCCCAGAACCCCCAAAAGTGTTTTGTAAAGGAGAATTTTGTAAATAGCAAAGTAGTACATATTCTACTGACATACTATCTACTTGAGAACATTTTGTAAAGAGAAAACATTACATACTCATATTTTTTTGTAAAGAGACAACATTACAAATTCTCTCCTTTAGAGTATGATGTAAATTATATAACTTTCACTAGCTCCATTTCTTGTGTAGCTCCCAATCAAGTCTTTTAGTTTTTTCTACAATTGTGATAGCCCTTGCATTTGTCCTTACATGTTTTTCATAGTCCAACTGTGTTGATAGCAACATGTAAAGGTCCAATCATAATCCATGCCATCCTCCGACCCCACCCCAGAAGAGCCTATGAAATTTTCCAAACCATGGTGGGAGTTCTTTCAAGTACTTGAAGATAGTGAAAACAGGCTCAGGGTCTTCCTTCTCTTCATTATCTTCCTTATCATGGGCTTTTCTCTTCTCCTTCTTGCTCACAGGAAATGAGGAAGAGGAGCAAGAATCCTTACCCATATCTCCTGACCTATTGCTCACAGACCTAAACCGGGTTGTCCTATTTATAGTGTTGTGAAGACATACAATATTGATGACATTGACATCAAACAAGACATCTGAACAATAAAAAATAAATCAGATATAAAACAAGACATTTGAATAATAAATCAAAAAAGATAAGACATATGAATCAAAATGTCATTTTTCGTTGATATGGCAATGTACAAAATGTCAGTCTGCTACAAGACAAGACAACCAGCATTTGTACAGTTTGATACAACCATCATTAGTGCAAAATAGACTTTAGTAGGCTTAAGCTTGGAAGAAGATGTACTATTCCTTATGGAATTTCTTTGCATAAAACTTTCTTCTCAATCCTCCTCGGGACCTCCAATCCATATTGAAAAATAGGAAAAGTAAGAATAGATCACACATAAATTTCTCCATCAAAAAGAAATTATTTCCTACATACCTTCTTTCCAGCTACCTGACAAGAAAAGATTGAAGTTAAATCTATCTCCTCATTGTGTAAGCCCTATCTCACTTGGTACAATGAGCACTTGGTTCTTATCTTCAATGTTGCCAACTATTCATTGTGCATCCATACATCAATGTCCTAAATGGGGTTCTCATTTAAATCATCCATGTTTTGATCTAAAGGAACCAAGTCCCCCCCACATGATTCCATCGACTATAAAAAAATGAAATAATGAAATTTTGGGTATGGATCATGTATTTACAGATAATGGAGCCATATTGCACTTTGCAAAGGACCCCATTTACTATTTTTTTACTCCAACCCTCATCTACCAAATTCTAACACATCTTGACTTTCTAAGCACTTAACCGACATCATTGTTCTAGAGACTTTCACATCAAGATTTGCAAAGAAATCCACAAAGACAACAATGGGCGTAAACATTGAAACTCTGCTTAGCTTGCTTGTAATGTTGGCCTTTAAGCATTTTGGATCTCATAAAAGATTTTTCACCTATAGATTTTTCTTGTTATTGAGATTGGCTAGGCATTTGGTGAAAGTGCCCCAATCCGTCATAGATTTTGGTGGGACATAAAAATGATCATAAAACAATATTCCTTTTTTTCCCAAAGAACTATGTGTTCTCTCTTTGCAAATCTCTTCACCAATCAAGGCCCTCCCAAGGAATAAGACCAAATGGGTATCAACCATGACAATATCCTAAGTTACCAAAGAAGAGGCAATACAAAAGGAAAACATCAAATGCTGCTAAAGTCAACCACAACCTGCAAAGAAATACAAATCACACATGGACTACAAAGAATATTCCTATTGAACAAAGGTTCTACACGGGCTATATGAAGGTGTGGCTACTAGTTAACCAAAGACCAAATGCAATTACAATAAAGTTGCATGAAAATCTCAAGATCTCAAGAAGACCTAGTGCCAAACAAAGTCATCCAAGAGGCTACAAAGGTAATAAAGAGATTTGGACTCCTAAGTCTTCCATTGCTCCAAGTCAAAAGCCAAATGCTCACAATCAACAAAGGCCTTCAGCAACCTCTCAAAGACTCCTTTCATAAGGCCTAATAGGAGAATCAAATGAACAATGGAGTCTTCGGAATCAAAGAAGAACAACCCAACCAACACAGGTGTACATTCAAAGATGATGAAACAGGTATGGCAAAAGAAACCTTCAATGCCAACTTAGTCCTTCAATAATCCACTTTTTGAGATTTTAAGCCTACTTTTACATGAAGAAATGTTTTTAGTAAGCTAAAGAATGTGAACAACTAAGTCACTAGGGTGCAAAAAACACTCTTTGTCACAGTCAGAGTTGGGTTTTGAGCCACTAAATGAGCAAAGCATTAGTCCTAAAGCTTCAAGCCATATTAAACTCTATGCTAAGAGTTGTAGTTAAGATAGAAAATTTGAGCATATTGTTAACCCTCACGGCTCACGGACACCCCATCACCTACGACGGACGTGTATTATGTATTTGGTAGAGTCAGGTACCGGGCTTGTCGAACCAATAGGAAAAGGGTAAGAGTGATCGCCGATGAGAGGCGCACTCTAACTGGGACATTCAAGGGATTAGTTGGCTAAGCATGGGCGCCCAAGTGTGAATGGGGTGAGCTCATATAAAAGCCAACTAAACCCAATTTTTACTCATTCTCTCATTTGTGCAATAGAAGGGTGCTCTTGCTCCATCTCCATCTCCATCTCCTTCTTCTTCACCTCCTTGTGTGTGTGTGTGTGTGTGAGAGAGAGAGAGAGAGAGAGAGAGAGAGGGAGAGTGTGTGTGCGATCGAGCATTACAAAGGCACGACAGCGGCGAAGCGGTTGAGCGCGGCACGACTGCAGCTTCTTCTTCATCGCGGCGAGGAATCCACCATGAAGGCGAGCGTAGAGCTGTGAGTGACACACCCTTTGCTCTCTTGAGCTTGCTAGTTTAGGCTTGTTGTGTGCTTGGAGCCATTTGTGGCTCGCACACGGTGTATTGGCAAGTCCCTTGCTTCGACAGTGCGGCAAGGAGCGCACATTTTTGGCGCCGCTGCCGGGGATATGTCCTACACTAAGCTCGGTTAGCACTTTACGCTTTCTTGTGGTGCAATTTCTATCATAGGAAAGGCAGGGAATGAGTGTGTGTAGTTGTGTGGAGATTTCTGTTTTTTGCATTTTCTACGTTTTTTGGTTTGCACTGCACAGTTAGCATTTCTTGCGTTTTTGCATTTTCTGCATTTTCTGGTTCTGTCAAGTTTCAATTTCTGCATTTTCTGTGTTAAATTTTTTGTCAAGTTCCAATTTCTGTAATTTTCTGCATTTTCTGTGCTTTTTCAATTTTCTGCATTTCTTGCGTTTTTTCAATTTTTGCATTTCTGCATTTTCAATTTCTGCATTTTTTGCATCAAAGAAAAAAATAAAAATAATAAAATTTAAAAAAAAAATTAAAAAAATTCAGAAAATAAAAACGCGAGTGAGTGGGCGGTTAAATTTTCGAAAATAAAAAACGTGAGTTTTAAAACGGATGGGTTGGTTTGTATAAAAGATAGATCGGGATCGGTTGCCCAAGCCCAAGCCTCAGTCCTCAGTCTTATGATATATACTAGACTCACTCTTATATATATAGCCTACTCCCTCAAGAGAGAATGAGAGCATGTGGGACAAGTCCTCCACTCTCCTCCCTTCTCTTCCCACTTGCACCCTTAGACTTTCTAGTTTGGGCCTAGTTCCCTACTGGAAATTGACAGTTTTAGGGATTTCGAGAGCATAGAGTGACCAAACGGAGGGCTGTAAAGCACGGCACGACCCTCTGACCGAGACGCTTGTTTTGAGCTATCATACGCTCTATTCTATAGCCGGGTCAGAAAAAAAGGACCAAAAAGTCAAATTAAGGAAAGACCTGGGTTGCAAAACACCCAAAAATACTAGGTGAGCAGCCTTCACAGGCACTCATTGACACTTCTAGGGGATCAAGTCATATGAACCTACGCTCTGGACAAGTGTTAGAGCACGATCACATTGGTAGTGCCTCTGTTCATACGGACACCCATTACCCATCCACGATAGGCTCTAGACCCTCACCAGGGACACAAGGTAGCACCACCCAAGACCCTAAAATAGCCGCTAGTGATTCCTCCTCCAACTCAGAAATCATGGAAGCATACCCTACCCAAAACACTGAGAGAGAAGGCCATGCACCTCTCGAAGCTCCACAGCCTAGTACTAGTATGTTTAGCCGTTTCATGGAAACATTAGGTAGAGCTACTCGCTCGAAACCTGATGCAAATGAAGCACACGAAGGGGGTGGGGAAGTGGACTCTCCTTTCACATCGCACGTGGACCCCACACCCCCAAAGAGTGTCCATGTGGATATCCTGCCAACTTCTTACCAAGAAAGCCCTATTGAGCTGCCTCCTTCAGAAGTTCCCTCTAGAGTACCGTTGGTGACAAGTTAAACCACGGGGAGCAACATTGCTTCTACCTCACAAGAAACCGTTAACACGTCGACTCTAGAAGGATTGTTCATTAACGATCATTGGACATACGACCTCCACACTGAGGTGTTGACGGATCTACACTCTGGCCACGCCTACCATGTAGGATGGATAGAGACTGTACAATCCACCTCTAGTGCCACGAGCATCGAAGATCAACAAAAAATGATCTGTAATGTTATCCATGGCATTATTCAATCAGAAAGGCAAAACCGAGGGGTAAATATACTCTCAACCGGCCCCATGAGATTTCTGGATACGAGCAAGGCTCAACAGCCTACTCTATCACAAATGGAGACTCCTCTAATGAGCCCCATGGACCCATCTTACGCCATTTCACCTGGGGTCTCTATGCAATCTAAGACTCCGAGCGACAACTTTAGCTTCCCTAACTTGCCTCAACCCTCTATTAAGGAAAACCCAGTGCTCACTCCAGGGATAAGCCTGACAGAGAATGTACCGATGACATGTACGGTTAGCGCAGTGCCACTACCTAGTGTCGTAGTACCTAATATGGGGCCTCGACCGTATGTGCCTCTAGCCCCTTATGCACACATGGCCCCCACACCTCCAATTGTACCACTTGCTTATGCTCCTCGAGTGCCGCTCCCTAGCCCTTATCCGAGTGGACCTATGCCCGGTTATGTTCCATATCCTGCATCATCCACACATATGCCAAGACCGGTACCCGTCCCTCTCCCACATATGATTCCAAGAGTACCTCCACCGGCCCTGCATCCTCACATAGGTGACTTGGCAGCGTTTGCTCAAACCATAGGTCGATCTATCGCGGAAAATATGCGTCATGCATCTGATAGAGAGCCTAGAAGTAAGGCAGTACAAATTGCCAAACTCACGCAAAAATTCAATGGGGACGAAGATGCTAGAAAACACATTGAAGTGTTTGAACAAGTATGTGATTCCTTAGGGGAACGCAACGAACTACATAAGTGCAATGCCTTAAGCTTGACATTAAGTGGGAAGGCTGGAGATTGGTATAGAACCCTAAGGGTGGACGAGAAAACAATCTACCCTACCCTTCGAAGGTTGTTTCTAAAGGAGTACATACGAGAAGGTGTGCTTTGGGGTGTAGCATCTCAGCTACAAAAGGCCGAACGTAAGGAAGGAGAGTCAGTAAGGGACTTCATTAGTCGTCTAAAGCACTTAAACTCTCGCTGCCCTGTAAATGAGCACTTCAACAATAACCAACTGCTTGATCGATTCATTCGAGGGTTGAGGAATGAAGGAATCTATAATGGACTAGTGATTAGAGGTATCACAACCTGGGAAGATGTCACTGCCAATGCAATCCAATTAGAGGACAACTTGATGATAGCAGGCATGAGGGTGTCTACTGACACGAGATCCACTAGCTCACAAGCCATTGAGTATGAACTCATGACTGCAAAGCCCATTGCCACCAATGAGCCAAAGGTATTTGAGACATTCTTGACAGACCTCACCAAGGCAATCCAAGAGTCTCTTAAGGATAATCGACCCCCTCAAAATAGTCACATGTATCCAAGAAGGGAGCAACAATGGTGTTCCATTTGCTTAGGTCCACATAGCACTAGTGAGTGCCCTACGTTTAGAGTAAAATTTAATGGAACTTGCAACGCATGTGGTAGGTATGGTCACCAAGCTAAGGATTGTTTAATGATCAAACGTATGATGGCAAATAGACCACCTGTAGCCTGGACGGATGCACCTCGAGCTCCTGTATTGATGCCTGCTCCACCTCTTGAGCGACTACCGCAACGCATGGTCCCTAGATCTCAAAATGTTGTACAAGCTACACCGCTACCACCTCCTGTGCTAGGACCGCAGCCCCCGCATCCAAGAGTCGCTGCTATGAACCAAGTGCTTTGCGAGCCATCTAATGCTTATGCAGATGGCTGTGAGGAGGAAATAGACACTAGTATTGCCTACGGACTTGATACATTGGAAGAGTGTCCTATATACTACATGGAAGATTGTTGGGGGCAAGTCAAGCCGGTTTATCAAGCTGCTGCTCTCGCATTCAGAGGTCAAAATATCAACACCCAGGCTAGGAGGCCACCTCTTCAATGCTACGAGTGTGGTGGACCACATCGGGCAGTGGAGTGCCCTATTAGGCTACAAAAGAATGCTGCACAGATGCAAATGAATCAAGGGAGCACGTCTGCAATGCCAATACTCACATGTAATCGTTGTGGCATAGATCACTTGATTTCCCAATGCCCCTATAACCCAAATGCGCCTAAAATCACACCCCTAAATTTGGTCGAAATTGCTAGTGTGACATCGCCAATACCACCCGTCGCACCCGCTTATGCGATTACACGGTCCATGCTTCAAGGGCCAGGTCATATCCTCGAAGAGAGAGATACCGCGTCAGTTATCCAAGCAAAGAAAAAGAAGACACGAAGGACGAGGTCGCAGAATACGGGAAATTCAAAGCCAAGTTCCAAAGCAAACATAGGAACAGGAGATGACCCCGTGTATATGAATGACCTCGAGGATGATTCAGATTCAGTCGAGACAATGGAGACTAGAACCAATACCACAAAGGGAAAGACCGACAAAGAAAACCGTAACATGGAACCAAATGAAAACCGAATAAGAGAAAACCATAAAGAGCCTCTGAAAACACCACAAGTGTTTCCAAATCCAATCCAAGACCCCCAAGATAAACCGCAGGGGCAAAAAGGGAAGAATCGTAAAAAGAAGATTGGGACGTACCCAAACCCAGTAGACGAGATTGAGCAGGTGAAACATCTAAGAGGTTTAGTGGAGGAAACTCAAAGGAAACTAGAACCAGAACCCATGCATGTCAAAATTCATGACACAGTGTTTCCCACGCAAGTTCATCCACCCCACATGAACCATAGACCGTTATGAGGACGGGACATCAGAAAGTGAGCATACACCCTTCTTGTTGGAAAGGATGTTTAACGAAGGAATACCTGATCCCATTGAGGAATATGAGATTCCATCCTCACCAGTTCCTAGTCAAGGACCTACACCCTGCAAAATGCCAATGAATGTTGCCAAACTAGTGGACTTCATGTCTTCTGAGGTCCGAACCACGATCATAGCAAAGTTGTATGGAGATCCTGAGTTATTCCTTGCACTTCGAGCATTCCTTAACGGAGAGCTACGAACGGGATTACCGCAGTTTGCGCAACCAAATAGGCTTGACTCGATTATGATTGATGAGGAAAATCATGTGCAATCACTTGACTTAGATGGACACGAGTCTGTGATTGAGGTACCCATTAACGAATTAGGGTAGTATTTTGAAGGCGACGAGTCTAATGCGACCCTACCCATCACTACCAAGGGATTAACTATAAAGGGAATTCTTGATGGTGGTGCGGGAGTTAGCATCGTTACAAAAGATTGTTGGGAATCCATGGGAAAACCCGCCTCAGTGTTACTAACATTGTGGTAAAGATGGCAAATGGTACCATAGCCAAACCTATGGGGATGCTCAAGGATCTTAAGATCAAAGTTCTAGGACACAAGGTACGACATACGTTCATTGTAATGGATTTCTCTAAACACCTTATGTCATATGAAATGATTTTAGGACGACCATTCATGAGGGAAGCACAAATGGTTCATGATTGGTCTAAAAATCATGTCTATTTGCAATTCCAAGACTCTGTCCTTAGAGTGGATTTGGTGACTGGTAAGGTACACCCCTTAGGGAGTAAAACCATTATTGATCATCGCTCTGACACCACAGTTCACTCGGCCCCACTACAATATTGTTACACTTGTAAGAAGGATACAGACATTGGCCAAGATTCTCCTTATATGGATATCCTACCTGGGATGACTGAATCGACAATGTGATTGGGTCCACCTAGCATCAACCATAGACACTTGGGGAAATAGGGGGACGACCTGGGTAACACCTGAGGGGGATGAAATGCCTATACCCTTAAATATGCTACAAGCAATGCATATCGCTTCCGACAAGACTCATCCTAATGTACGAAGAAAACATACAAGTGGGTCCCTAAAGCTTCTTTAGTGACCATAGCTAGTGCTAAAAAACAGAAGCCTTGTAAGAAACGTACCACTCGCTCCAAGAAAAATAAGAAAATGTTGCGATGGATCCCTAAACGACTATTGGAAGCCCAAGGCTACTATCAAGGAAATGATCAAATCTGGGTGCCAAAACGTAGATTGTGCTCTTACCTATCACCTGACCCAAGTGAGCCCAATCCCGTAGCTCCAAAACGAATCAATGATCGTGGAAAGAAAAAAATCACAGAATGCTACACACCCGCTCCCGAGCTAGTTTGGGTACCAAAGAAAGAACGATTTGTTCCACCTAGCTCAGG
This sequence comes from Adiantum capillus-veneris, assembly GCF_014529385.1. Classification (NCBI taxonomy): domain Eukaryota; kingdom Viridiplantae; phylum Streptophyta; class Polypodiopsida; order Polypodiales; family Pteridaceae; genus Adiantum; species Adiantum capillus-veneris. The sequence goes on from NC_140935.1 coordinate 109,448,521, forward strand.
AAGGGGGAGTCCCATGAAGCTTCTAGCTCCCATGTAATACATCCATAGAGGTAAAAGCTTCTACACAGCCTCCATCTATAGTAGTGGACCTCCATGAAGCTACAAAAGAATCCACACCTCCCAGTGTTCAAGAATCACCTGATGAACCACTTCAAGTTCGATCCTGGGAGAGTACCTTACCACCCTTGCAGCTTGACGAGGCACCTAGGGTAATAGAAAACTACTGGAAAAAATCCTCACCTATTACCAACTGGAACAATTGGTTTCGAAGGGTGACAAGCTCATTTTAAACGGTATGATCTACCCAAGGAAGGGGGGAGTGTTTGCTGACTGTCATCATTCATTTGTTTCCCTCTCAACCTTTCTCCCTGACCTCTATATCTCCCTATCTTAGGGAATGTACATATAAAGCTTTATACTCAAAAAAAAAAAAAGAGCAAGAGCAATTAGCAAACGAGTATGCGCAATAAAAGTCAAAACATTGACTCAGACCTACACATGTCACATCTGGTACAGTGAAACAGAAACCTATGCCATAAAACACCTTTGATCCTCATCACTTGAGTGATGGAGGGTAGGTAAGATTAGTACGATAGGAGTGTTTCTGTTTTAGAGTTGAGAGATTAGCGAAGTTCTCTTTTCCCACTAATGTGCCTCTTGGAGGTATTCCTTTTGTTTCCTAGTGTGTACAGGAGCGTGTTGCTATTGATAGGATTTGGACCTTCATGGAACCTTTCTCTCGTTCACACTTCAAATCAAGCGCGACCATCAACACAAACAGGTGTTTTTGTCCATTAGCATTGCCCTTATCTTTTGCATCTATGTTGTCTGCTTTGATTGTGATTGGTAGCATAATATTCAGCGCATTTGCTTACTATCAAACATTTAATTCAATGTAATGTTTTGTCATAATCACTTGTCTAGGTTTAAAAATCAAGCAGTCCGACTAAGCTAGTTTGACCAAGCTAGGTATTAGAAATCTTCTCTTAATACCATGGGGAATGCCTTCCTAATAAGCAATGGTTACTTAGGTTCTTAATCCGATTTAGGCAGCATTGTATGAAATGTACTAGGGCTTTCTAGTGGGCTTGACCCTATTGACCTTTAGCTTAAGTATTATAAAGGGAGTTTACTAATGTGATGAGCCTGGGGAGGGTAACAGTGTTATATGACCCCCCAAAGTTACAAAATTAAAATGCTGAAAATGAACAAACAAAAAATCAAAGTGCCACAATGTAAAATTTTAAGCTGGAAGAGAAATCTCAGCTTGATTTGGTACTTCACTCACATGTATCGCCTATGGTACTAGAGCCCTAGAGGTTCCCAGTGTGGGCGCTTTTCCTTGAAAAGCAAAAAACCCAAGGCATACAAAATAAGCACACACATCATAATTGAATCAATGTGAAAAGACTTTGGGGGTCAAAGAAAAAGTAATCAGTCAGGCGATGATTTCATGAGAAATTCCTTTTATGGTAGCTTAACTACAAGGTCTTCTAGATATAGCCTCTAGTCAGCCCTCGAACATGAATACTTGGCTCTCGCGATTAAACAACTTAATTGACCACAGATAATTAAGAAGCTTACCCATGGTATTAATATTCGATCTCTAGTGCCTTTCGACCGTCAAATTAGCGACCCCAGACTTGTTTAATTTTTTACCTTTACATCTGTTTATGCATTTGATTACATTGCAATTTAATGTTCATTGCTAACAAATTGTTTGAAATTCTTTTACCAATCAATTTGTCTACCTAAAACTGCATATGCTTTTTAAGAGAATGCAATTACTGTGCCAATGTTGTTTGATTTTGCAGTGACTGAAGAAGGCTAAGGACATTCATCTCAAATGCTCTTCCACCTCGACGAACCAGCTTCAACTCAATAGCTTCCGAGGACGGAATCTACATCAGGAAGGGGCATGTTAACCCTCACGGCTCACGGACACCCCATCACCTATGACGGACGTGTATTATGTATTTGGTAGAGTCAGGTACCGGGCTTGTCGGACCAATAGGAAAAGGGTAAGAGTGATCGCCGATGAGAGGCGCACTCTAACTGGGACATTCAAGGGATTAGTTGGCTAAGCATGGGCGCCCAAGTGTGAATGGGGTGAGCTTATAAAAGCCAACTAAACCTAATTTTTACTCATTCTCTCATTTGTGCAATAGAAGAGTGCTCTTGCTCCATCTCCATCTCCATCTCCTTCTTCTTCACCTCCTTGTGTGTGTGTGTGTGTGTGAGTGTGTGTGTGGTGTGTGTGTGTGTGTGTGTGAGAGAGAGAGAGAGAGAGAGAGAGAGAGAGGGAGAGTGTGTGTGCGATCGAGCATTACGAAGGCACGATGGCGGCGAAGCGGTTGAGCGCGGCATGACTGTAGCTTCTTCTTCATCGTGGCAAGGAATCCACCACGAAGGCGAGCGTAGAGCGGTGAGTGACACACCCTTTGCTCTCTTGAGCTTGCTAGTTTAGGCTTGTTGTGTGCTTGGAGCCATTTGTGGCTCGCACACGGTGTATTGGCAAGTCCCTTGTTTCGAAAGTGCGGCAAGGAGCGCACACATATCTAAGTCGCTCATGCTGGATGAGATGAGCATAAGAGTCAAAGTCTATGAACTTAATCATGGTGGAGTGACGTAGAGTCCAACACTCACACACAATGGACAATAAGAGGAGAGCTATCATAAAAACTAATATCTAACACTCCCAAATGGTTTTCTCATGCTAAACTGATCATTTAATATGGGGAAGTACCAGGGGAGTAAAAGCTAGAATATTGGTAAGGCTACCAGACCAATCTCTCTGAGGGATCCAAAGGAGGGAAAATAGGGATCCAAAGGGGGAAAACTTACAAAAGAGAATTGCGCTTCAAAGGAGCTTAAAAGACCTAAGGTTAGGCTCCATAAAAACTTCCATAGGCTAAGGTTCCAAAAATTAACTCTTTTATCCCATGGCCAAAGCAAGGGGAAAATTGGATGGTCATGGGAAGACTAAAAAGTCTTCTCACATCCCTAGGAAGGAGGGGGCAAGCCCTTATTGTAGGGGATGAGAGAGAAGGTAGAATTTTACTCTAACTCATTGCTACACACACCCACAACTCATGTGTCCAAGAAGAACTCCATCTCCTTCTCCAAGCATTGAGAAGTAGAGGCCTACACCAACAACTCTTGGCTATGGAATGAAAATCCAACCTAGAGCCAAGCTTCAATGGCATGCTCATCTCCTCTACCATGCTAATGACTAAGCTAAGCTATGCTATTAGAGTGATTATGTGAGGAGAATACTTCTTTCTCGTAAGATACCTCTTCTTCCTCTCAATCTATCCTCATTCTCTGCTAGCTCTCACCATTTTTGAAGGTGTGTGAGGTATTGGGACTGAGGCTAGGGACACTAGGTGTGTTTTTCAAGCATAATTTTGTGCTTGAAGCTTCCATCTTCATTGCACCAACACGTTTTATCAAGGAACACAAGAGTTGTATTGTACAAAAGTCTCCTTTGATGGGAGAAGCTATAATAGAAAAGCATTTATGGAGGGGGAACCGGCTCCATGTAAATCCGGTCCTCAATTGTTGTCCATTGTTCTATTTCTCTCTCTTTTCAAGTATTGTCAATGCCAAATTAGCTAGGTGTAAATTGCTAGGTTGCTTTCTCAAATTAAGTACTCTCTCTATGCTCACTAGGAACTTGTTCTTAATGAATTGCTCACTATGTTATCAATTTCCACTACACACAAAAGTTACTAGTGCATTAAATGTTACAAGAGCACATATCCTTGACAACGAAAACCATTCCTAAAGGGGTGAAAGCTTGTAAAGCGACGACATATGCTTTTATAGCTACATTTTCTTTCGGAATAATCCCTCAAAGATCTTTCTTGCACAACATGTTGTTGACCATGCATTTATGTGAATGCATATAGGATGTCCCATCATTGGAAATATGCATTGAACACTCTTTTTGCTTCCACATATACACCTTGCGTGGACGACAATAAGCAAACCAGTATTCCATCATGCTACTCTCATATTTGATGCCCTCTTATTTCCATATCCATCAGCAACAAATAATCCCTTCAGTACTTTGTCAATATTTTCCATGCTAATAGAGCATACAACTATTGAATTCATTATTTGTTTCTGTTTTCTGTTCTTTCTCCCTCAATGGTTGCAACATTGGCATTCCGTGAAGTACGTCGAACTCAAAGGTGAAAGCTCTTCGATTTGACATAGTTTCTCGCATCATTTTTGTGTTTTTAGTTGTGCTCTATTTTGTCTCATAACACGCAAATTAGCATTCTAGATCAACTTTTAAGCATAGGAGGGAATAGAGCAAAGCAGCAAACCTAATTTTTGTTGTTTTCTTTGGCGCAATTTTGTCAAGATGTCAAAATTGACATTTTTGAGCTTGATCTTGTCATATATGACCTGCTAAATTAATGTAGCAATTTTGGGTCCATTCGAACACTTCTAGCTATCTCAAAAGTGATGTGACAGACTAGCAACCATATTGACTAGTTTTCAATAAAATTGACGGCTGCTTGAGAAAGATAGGATAGAGAACACTTGGGCAAGGATTTTTTGAGAGATTAGCTATCTCTTGTAGCCTCCATACACTAGTTGGGTCAGCTCCATCCCGTAGATTAACTATTCATGTTTGTGGTTCTTGCTTTTCTAGCATCGATATGATGAGGCTTGGCAGACGACCGACAAGTGTGAGGATGCATTGCATAAGTGAATATTTGCTTCATGTACACATGTCACAAAACATACACAGATTTTATATGCATGTGCATACACACATGTGCGCTCTCTCTCTCTCTCTCTCTCTCTCTCTCACACACACACACACACACACACACACACACATACACATACACACACATCTAGGATGTATGTAGATCATTGTATTTGGAGGTATTTTGATAGAAATATTTTAGCCATGTTCATGCAACTTCTAATGTGGTGTACTTATCAAGAATTGTTTTTATTTATGATAATGTATTACAGTATAGAGTTGCAAATTGTGCTTATAAATTTGGGTGCACATATCTATTTATATCAATTGTATCTTCAAGGATATATCACATAAATGAAATTTTCTTGTGTGATACATTTTTAAAAGCATCCATATTTGCACATACTGACGGCCGGTTTTCGAAACCGTGACCGTGAGAACCATACCCCAAGAAGGGGAGAGCATATTACCAAAGAAAAACAGAAAAAAAAATTCTTTAACCATTCACCACCCCTCTAGGCTTAACCACTAGCGGGGTGCCACCAATTTGGCCACACCTCTCCATTATCGCCAGAAGACAGAGCCTCTCTCTCTCCTACTACTCAGCTCCGCCAACTCTCTCTCTCACTTACTCTGCCGCTGCATCACCTGGCCCAGTGGGCGCATAAGACGGGATACCACTGTCACACCCCTCTAGCAAGCCTCCACGCATTTTGTATATTCTCTCTCTCTCTCTCTCTCTCTCTCTCTCTCTCTCTCTCCTCCTCTCTCTCTCTCTCTCTCTCTCTCTCTCTCTCTCTCTCTCTCTCTCTCTCTCTCTCTCTCTCTCTCTCTCTCTCTCTCTCTCTCTCTCTCTCTCTCTGCTCGTCCATATCCCAGCCCTAGCGGGCTGCCATACTATACCCCTCCATCTTCCCTCTCGTCCACACTCCCTCGGCTTCACTCTCCTCTCCTCCCTATCCCCCCCCCCCCCCCCCCCCCCCCCCCCTTGTTTTCTTCCACCGACGGACCACCAGCTTACCACCCCCCCTATCTTCCCCTCCCATTATCTCTCACTCTCTTCCTTTGAGAGAGCACCCCTGCGGGAAAAAGGAAGGAATATCATATTCTCTCTCTCAATTCACTTCCCCTCTCTCAATAACCTCTTATCCACATCCTCCCCCCCCCCCCCCCCCCCTCCCCACTCACACACTCTCTCACTCCCTTCCCCACGGTGGGAACCCGCCATAAAAGATTCTCTCTCTCTCTCTCTCTCTCTCTCTCTCTCTCTCTCTCTCTCTCTCTCTCTCTCTCTCTCTCTCTCTCTCTCTCTCTCTCTCTCTCTCTCTCTCTCTACAATTCCTATACCCCCCCTCGTTCTCCCATTCGTTGACCATATGCCTTCCCCCCCCTTCTCGCCCTCTGTCGGCTACAGGCCATCCGGGCCTCGCGCTCGCCCACACACCCTTCGTGTGCTCTATGCATTACCACAGCCGCACACTAGCAATTCCTCTCTCCCCATTTGGGCCTCGCACTCACCCACACTCCCTCCCTTGCTCTCTGTGACTCCCATAGCGGCCCGAAAACCACGTCTCTCTCCTTCTCGCCTGTGTAGGCGCAAACCAGCAAGAACACACACTCTCTCTCTCTCTCTCTCTCACACACACACACACACTCACCTCACCCGGGCCTATCACCAACTCACCCCTGCCATCACAAGCTCCATCATCCTCTCTGTCTCTCCGTCGTGCTCGCCGTGAGCAACCCATACAGGTGCATTGGTAAATACACACACACGCGCACACACACACACACACACTTCACCCCCATTTCACTCACACACACACACAGCCCTCGCACACATTCTCCCTCTCTCACTCACGCCTCTGCGTCATCGATTCTCTGCAGTAAGAAACATAGAGAAAAAAGATAAAATTATATATATATATATATATCATCACTCTCGTTCCCACGCACATTGGCCGACACACATATACACACACACTCACGCTCATGCACTCACATATATACACGCACGCATATACGCACACTCACAGCTTAAAAAAAAACATTAAAAAAGAAACCAAACGACATCGACAGTGACGAAAGAAGGAAGACGACTAAATCTCGCGACACCGACACCATGACAAGCAAAGGTGCCGAAGACATGCCCCGGCCGACCCCGAAAGTGACGAATGTGCTATACCAACGCCAACTAGGCCACCATTAACGGCATTGCATCCACGACGCCCTCTTCAGTAAAAACCGTAGGTTGTCATCATTTTTTCCAGTTTCAACCAAACCTTGTAAAAATCCCAAATTTGTAAATTCTCATCTCTCTAGGTGATGGTCACAAAGGCCCACCTAGAGGTTTTCCTTATAATATTTCCCAAGACAAAGCAAGGGTGAACTACCCAGGGCCCACAGCCTTGCTTTGTCTCCCTTGATTAGATTACCCTAATCACATTAGATTATCCTAATCTAAAGTAGCCAACACCTATCAAAAGGCACTGAGAGGTCACTATCGGGGGGGGGGGGGGGGAGCTCATAAGAGGTCAACACTTGGTAGTATTTTGGTGGGAGGAATTGGCAACATTTGCATCACGAGAGAGGGGATTTAGTGTAATGATTTTCTTTGGGAATTTATACTATGTGACGAAGATATGTCTACATCTCGACTCCAATGGTCGATGCACACACACTCATGTTAGCAAAATTTTGTGTCAATGAGTCATCTCTAGAGAACACACCAAGTAGGCTCACTATCTTTCCCTCTATCTCTCTATCACCATGATTTGCCACCTCGCCGGAAATAAGGTTGCTGTAAATATTGCAAGAGAATAATTCTCCCTCACACCCCCAAGGGTTTTCATCACCTATCTATTCTCTCTCTCTCTCTCTCTCTCTCTCTCTCTCTCTCTCTCTCTCTCTCTCTCGTAACCCTAGCAAGACAGGCAAACTCCTCTCATTCTCCTCAGACTCCCCTTGGGCAAGGGGGCTGTCCTTGGGGAGGCATTAGGCCTCAGCCTAGCCCCCCCTCAACCCAGTTTCGCCTTAGTCACTACCCAACAACGCCGACTGTGGCTCATCTCCATCAACTGCACAGCCCGGCTTCATCGAATGCCCACTTGATTCATCAACTGCACCTTGTCTTCATTGACTGCTCACTTGCCTCATCAATTGTCCGATTGTACCTCAGTTTCATCGATTCTTCGTACTCGACCTTGACCCCGAGCCTAACTGTCAAGCATCTGTAGCCTCTGTACACCAGCTGGACTTTGGAAATCAAGTGGATTTTGGAAACCAATTAAGGGTTGTCTCACCCCACATTGCTCGACCCCGACATAGTTTCGGTCTATGCCCTGCGAGCTAACAAGCCATGCCAACAAGATCAGTTGGTTCTCTCTTTTTGGATTATTTTCTGGGCCAACAACGTGTCTGACAGAGAGGGTTTTCTTGAGGTTACTTCAACCTAAGTTTCAAGAGGGGTTTGCCCTTATTAGAAGGTCGGCTCTGCTTTTGAGAAGGGATTTTCCTTGTTTCAAGAAGGTTCTTGCCCTGTGACATTGGAAGGTCGGACTTTTCGACGCAAGCAACTCAACATTCATGAATACTCGGGCCTCGTCTCCAAGTAAGCTCAGTTTTTCCAAAGTCGTGGCAACACCTCCAAAGGTAGACAACATTACCCTCCTTCAAAGCAAAGTGGAAAGCCTCCATAAGGAGAATGAAGAGCTAAAACAAAAGCTTTCAGCTCTCAAAGCCCGGCTTTCCATAATAGAGAATCGCAAGGAGGAGTTGAAGCAGATGGAAATCAAATTCACAAAGGCCAATGAAGAAGGTAGAGACAACCATCACAAAGGAGGTCAAAACTCAAGTAGAAGAGGTAATCTCTCGCAGGGTCGAAGATTGTGTGACATCCACGCTGCGTGAACAGCAATGGCAGGAGGATATCTCCCTCAATGTTCACATTGGTGGTCTCCCAAGCAATTGGAGAGTGGAGGGGAACCTCAAGTTTCACGAGTCTTTTGCTCGCATCCAATCCGCAATCCCCATGGTACAGTGTGATCCAACAACAATCACTTCTCTTGCACACGAGCCTTGCACCAATCATGCAATCTACACTTTCAAAATCAAGGTGGATTGAATCAAATTTCCTGAGCAATCAAGGCTTCTCAAGGACACCAAAATGTGGTTTGCAGAAGACCTTACACCCACTCAACTCAGGCAAAAGAAGGCAGAACTACAAAAGATGTGAGAAGCGCGTACAATAGGGAAATGGGCAGTCTACCGAGGAGGTAAAGCCATTATTCAAGAGTTTCAAACTCCCAAACCGGCCCCCTCCTCACCCCCTTCTACATAGATTTTGTTCATCTTATCTTATCCTTTTTTTTTGGACCCTCAGTCCTTAACTGAGATGTATCCCACAATCCCCCCACATTTGTAATGTTTTGTCTTTGGTCCCATAGGTCATGTTTGACCTCCGTGGACGATAATACAATCTATCTCTCTCTCTCTCTCTCTCTCTCTCTCTCTCTCTCTCTCTCTCTCTCTCTCTCTCTCTCTCTCTCTCTCTCTCTCTCTCTCTCTCTCTCTCTCTCTCTCTCTCTCTCTCTCTCGCTCTGTGTAGAGTCCGTGATATTTCAAATCACCGTTGTCTGCGTCCTAGCCACTGAAAGCTAGGTGGTGCCCCCTGTTCGCTTCACTATGATCGGGTTGCGGCGTGCATCGGCTCCCGACGTTTTAGAGGCCTTCGAGGTTCGTGTCACGCTTTGTACTCGTCATTTGGTGCCCCCACTGAGGAGGGATTCTAAGAAACCTTTAGTTTACAATGCTGAAAGCAACGCACCTCATCAATCATGGATGAATGGCTGAAGGATTTCTCTAACTAGAGGACGGAAGAGGAGGAGACTAAGGAGGCACTAGCCACCTTCATTGAAGTAGTACTGCCAGGTTTTAGTGTCGTCAGTATTCAAGAGGTAAGATCCCCATCTCGTGTTGCTTGTTTTAACCACAAATTGAGAGCATCAGGTGGGAGGCCTATGAAGTGCTATCACTCTTGTCAACCAAAACACACTGTCAATGAGTGCCAGCAATGAAGGCAGCGAGAAGGGACTGAAATCGTCTACATCAACATTCACCGCGAGGAAGTCGTCCATGTCAAAGGAGGAAATAAAATGGTAAGGCCTTTCTTTCCTAAGGAAACTACAATCAAAGGTATAACCTCTACTCCAAAATGGCCTAAAGGGGCTGCTCGAGCCAAAGGTAAGGAGAGGCTAAGCCAGTCCGGAAACACATGACCCCAAAGGAAGAAGCATCTGGCCAAGCGAGTGCTTCAAGTTTGGAAAGCTGGGTTGTACCCAGTTTGCCAAAGAGAAGGTCATCCGAGGCTAAGCGGCGGAAGGTCACCTACCAATTTGAACGGCTCATGCGAGTAATGCTAGTCCATTTCGACAATCCTGAAGTAGAAGTGGTAAGAACGTTCCCATGCCCTAAGGAAGAGTGGTTCGGCTACTGCCCTTGCTGTTTTGGAAGACGGGTAGAGGGTCTCCCTCCTCTCCCCGTACAGCTCATCCTGAAGAAGCTCTCCACCAAGGGTGAAACCTAGTGGGCTGGAGACCAATTACAGCTGAATGGAGTGGAATTCATGCAACACGCCGACTACGGTAATTATCTGTAGTTGCTACTAGCTAAAAGGCTAGGAGTAGTTAGACGCGTCGCCATCACCCCATACGTGTTGAGCGATGAAGGAAAAGTAGAGCCTATGAAAGGCGACAACCTCCTGTGGATGTGTCGACTCATCAACACCGACACGGTAAGAGTATAAGTAAGTGCTCCACTCTTTGTGCAAGATGGAAAATGGGCCAACAATGTTCTCGTTTAGATTTTTGCAGCGTATGCATGTGAATATTTATGTAGATAGGAAGATCTTCTACCAACAGAAGATTGTGTATTTTTTCGGCGCTGCGGTGCTAGGAGAAATCCATAGCTCCCCAAACCCTATCATTCTCCCCATATTGGATTACCACCACTCCTTCAATGTTTCCATCTTTATCCTGTTTTAATCTATCCACCCAACTTTGTAAAAAGCCGCTATGATCCGCTACTGTCATTAATATAAAATAAAAAAGTTTATAATTTCTTGAGTCACTACCATGGCAAGTGTTTCTTTCCCCACGTTCAGTGGAATGAAGGGAGAAGACGTCACCACCAACTTTCTGGATGATTTTGACATCTCTTGTGTGGTTTCCAACAAGGATGACGACACCTCACGGCTACAAATTTTTCCTCTACTGATGAAAGTAGAGGCCAAGTCTTGGTACAATGCTTTGCCCCAGGCTACCAAAAATGCATGGGATGTGTTACGGGCTACCTTTGTGAAGAGGTTTGGTGGAGGCACAACCTCGGAGAAGCTATGGCAGCTACTGACGAAATTAAAGAAGGGAGGTCTACTAGAGTATGCCACCTACGAGTCCAAGTTTGTGGATTTTTGGGAGAGATGGGTTGCCTCACTGAAGGAAGGTGAAGGAGTGCCTAATTTCCTAAAGAAGGACCGTTTCATTGCTAGCTTGTGGGTCGCCGCTTAAGGAGCAGGTGAAGGGAAGGTTTCCTACAACATATGAGTTGACAGTAGAAGTAGCCCGCCTTAAGACAAGAAGCTGCACATGCAAGCAACAGTCAACAAGTCAGAGGAATCAAGCTCAGTCGGACTAACCCTAGTGACTGCAATAGCCATTCATAGAGCCCAACCATAAGATGCATCAGAAGAGCAGCAAGACCTACTGGGTCGCATCACTACCCAACTCGAGAGTTTATCCGTGCATCTGGTGCAGCAAGGGCATGCACCTGTCAGAAATCCAAAACAAGGAAGAGGGCAACGAAGGCAAAACCAAGAGTACCACTTCTATAATTGTGGGGAAGACGGCCATGGCATGTACTACTACCCACACCCAAGAAGGCAGAATTTCAATAAAGGAGAGAGACACAATCAGATCTCTCTGCCAAGGGCAAAACCACCACCACCCAGGCAACCGGGGCCGATTCCACCGGTCCAAATCCTTCGACCACCTATACAGCAACCACAACCACAATCTCTTATTCCACCGCTACCCCCAAAACCTGTTGTAAACATTGAGTGTTATTAGCTTGGAAGCTAAAGGGAAGGCAAAGGTACAAGAACTAGTTCGAGAGAAGCACAAAGGGAAAGCAAAAGTAGAAGAAGTGGATTCTATGGGAGTAAAGCATGCCAGGCATGAAGAAGGCTCTCCAAAAGAAGAGAAAATGAAAGGGAAAGGCAAGTCTAGCAAGCAAGCAGCTAAACTATGACGGAAGATAGACATCCTGGATTTCTCACTAGGTGAGTATGCTCAACCCTATGACTTAGTTCAGGATGTGTTGATGCAGGGATCGAAGATAAATTGGCCCCAAGTACTCCACCTTGCACCAAGGATGAGGAGGCAATGGACGAAGATGGTAAGTACAAGGAAATCAAGACCAAGGATAGTTGGGGCTATCTCTGGGAGGGATCTCGACGACATCCTACCAGCTATGTATGCCCACATCAAGGGGAAACGAATCTTAAACGTCTATATAGAGCACACAAATATGCGTCATGAGTGAAAAAATGATGCACCATCTAGGACTAGAGGTGAGTAGGCCGGCACCCTGCTGAACCAAAATGGAAAATGATGTAAGAGTGAAATGCGTAGGCATTGTGAATGCGATCAAAGTGAAGGCATTCAATACAGAAGTGGAGGTAGACATTTTTGTCATTCCACAGACAGGGGAGGGCTACCCTATCATTCTTCGCAGACCCTGGTTCATTGACACAATCTGAAGCACCCTTGACAAATCGAGAGGAACCATCAGGTATGTAATCCTTAGAGGATACAAGTAGGTTACATTCGATGCTCTCCAATGAGTTAATCTATAAAGAGAGATAGGAATATGTCTCCATGCTAACTAACTTCACTACACTGTTCATTGATGGCTATGATAAGATCACATGAATCACAGTAGTACAACACCGCATAAAACTCAAGGAAGGAAGTAAACCCGTAGTGCCAAAGCTCAGAAGACTTGGGGTAATCCAACAAGAGGCACTACTCAAAGAAGTGAGGAATTTGCTATAGGCAGGTTTCATCTACCCCATCAAAGACTCAGAATGGGTCTCTCCAGTAGTAGTCACACCAAAGAATAATGAAAAGTGGAGAGTCTGTGTGGACTATAAAACTCTCAATGCAGCCACAAAGAGGGATCACTTTCCCCTCCCATTCCAAGATGAAATTCTCAATGAAGTGGCAAGTCATGAGTGCTACACAGTATGTGATGGCTACTCAGGATACTTTCAGATTAGCATTGCGGAAGAAGACCAAAAAAAGACAACTTTCATAACACCTTGGGGATGCTTTGCTCACAGAGTGATGCCTTTTGTCCTCACCAGCACTCCAGCCACATTCCAGCGATATGTAACTTTTGTTTTCCAACCATATTTTGGAACATCAATACGGGTCTTCATAGATGATTTTTGCATCTAAAGTTCATGCTCCCTCCATTTGACATGATGTCCTGACCAAGCTGCAAACCTTGGGTGGCCAGCTCAATGTGGATAAGTCTCACATTGGTGAAAGCAAGTCACTCTCCTTGGCCATGTAATTTCAGCAAAAGGGATTGAGGCTGACCCTAGCAAGATTCAAGCTCAGGTATCTTTGTCATCACCCACCACAGCTAAGCAGTTGGTTTCTTTCCTTCAGAAGGTAAGATACTTAAGCAGGTTCATTCACTTGCTATCTCAAGTGGTTCTCCCTCTACAACAAGTCACCCAGAGGGATGTTTTCTCATGGAGTGAAGAAAATGAGCAGCAATTTACCGAGGTGAAGCAAATCCTAGCTACGCTTCCCACCATTTCACCCCCCAAGTGGGACGATCCATTCTATGTGAACCCCAGTGTAGGAAGTGATACACTCGGAGCCATACTAATGCAAAAGGACCCCCAAACTTCTTTCATGCGTCCTATTTACTTCTCTAGTCGTTTCATGACCCCATGAGAAAAGGGATTCACCGCAATAGAACACATGGTTCTTGCACTAATGTTTGCTACCACAAAGTTCCGCTCCTATCTACTGCCTAGACCCTTTGTAATTTTGACAATGGAGGAGGTTTTTCCGTATGTAATGCGACACACGGATGTCTCATCTAGGATCTCTAAATGGTTGGTTAGATTACAAGATTTTGACTACACCATGCAAGTAGAAAACTCTACCAGGGCTAGTTTAGCGGGTATTCTTACTCATCGCCACTATGAGAAGAAGATGAAGGTCAACACGGAATCAAAAGAAGAGACACCAATGGTAGAAATTCCTAATCTAGAAAGAGCTCACTCTATTTTCTTTGACGGAGCATACAAGAGACCAGTGGACCAGTGTGCAGCTGGCATAGTCATTTACACTGAGCAACAAAAAAGGGTATTCTCCATCGGGTAGCTATTACACTCTCACTCCAGCAACGAAGCAGAGTATGCAGCTTTAATTCTTGGGTTAGAACAATGTATTTTGCAGGGGATTCAATGCCTAAATGTGTTTGGCGATGCTTTGCTTATGATAAAGCTGATAAATGGCACTTGGGTTTGTAAAAATCAAGTTTTACTTGGTCAACTACGCCAAGTTAAGGATATTTTAAGGAAGTTTGAAGTAGTGCAACTATTTCATGTCCGCAGGACAGAAAATCAGGAGGCAGATTCTCTAGCCAAGGAAAGAATACAAGACGTTCCCATAGGAGCAATCAAACTAAAACTACCCCTTTTTCAAGGTAGTGATGCTATGCCTGATATCATTGTCTTTCTAGATACAGAAGAATGTCAGGAAGGGTACACTAAAGGTCAGAAACAGTGGCTGGTAAAGAAGGCTACAAGATACCGCCTTGTAAATGACCACTTGTATTGTAAGGGCAAGGATGAGATTCTCAGGCGAGTGCCAACCTCCAGTGAGATCACATAGGTAATTTCAAGTTGCCATGATGGTGTCTGTGGCGGTCATTTTGCTTTAGATATCACCAGTAGGAAAATTCTACAGGTAGGATATGTACATCATTGGTGTAAAACATGCAAGGCTTGTCAAGTGGCCAGTGATCGCACACTAACCTATAAGCCACAGACTCTTATCATCTCATATGGTCCATTTTAGAAATGGGGAATAGATGCAATCGGTCCGATGGGCAGAAGCAGCAGCCACCACCCGCATTACAGCCCGAGGTAGCAAAGTTTATATTTGAGCACATCTATTGCCGTTTTGGCACTCCTCTTGAGATAATATCAGATAGGGGACTAGGTTTCAGAGGCGATCTGGTGGGAGAACTGATGAAAAAGTTAGGTATTCCACGCCAGCATTCCACACCATACTATCCACAGTGTAATGGCCTAGTACAAAAGGTAAACGGAATGATCTACAAAATTATCACAAAGCAGGTGAATAACCACACAGGAGACTGGGATAAAAATCTCATGGCCGCTCTATGGGCCTACCGAAAGACGTTCCAAACATCATTAGGTTTCACCCCTTTCCATGTATTTTATGGAAAGGAGGCAATTCTTCCCATTGAGGTATAGATAGCCAGCTTACAAGTCATGGCTAGCCAATTACAGTGCCCAATTGTAAATCTTCGCAACCACATCCTGGATCTAGAAAGGCACCAACTAGATAGGGAAGATGCAATCAATCACTATGCAGCGCAGGCAGAGCGACGTCGGCTCACCTTCAATCAAGGGCTTAAGGAAAAGGGCCTGGAAAAGGCATGTTAGTATTGAGATATGACAACAGATTTGACACCAGGAAGAACAATAAATTTCAACCCGATGGGAAGGACCATTCATTGTCAAAAGGCGCTATGACAACGGCAGCTATAAGCTGATAAAAGCAGATGGGAGAATTCACAAGACTAGAGGGGAATTTAGTGTAGCGATTTTCTTTGGGAATTTGTACTATGTGAAGAAGCTATGTCTACATCTCGACTCCAACGGTTGATGCACACACACTCATATTAGCAAACTTTCATGTCAGTGAGTCATCTCTAGAGAACGCACCAAGTAGGCTCACTATCTTTCCCTCTATCTCTCTATCACCATGATTTTCCACCTCGTAAAAAATAAGGTTGTTGTAAAGATTGCAAGAGAATAATTCTCCCTCACACCCGCGAGGGTTTTCATCACCTGTCTATTCTCTCTCTCTCTCTATCTCTCTCTCTCTCTCTCTCTCTCTCTCTCTCTCTCTCTCTCTCTCTCTCTCTCTATGTGTGTGTGTGTGTGTGTGTGTGTGAGAGAGAGAGAGAGAGAGAGAGAGTAAAGTCCGTGATATTTCAAATCACCATTTTCTGCACCCTAGCCACTCAAAGCTAGGTGGTGCCCCCTGTTCGCTTCACTGTGACCGGCTTGCGGTGTGCATCGGTTCCCGGCGTTTTAGAGTCCGTGTCACGCTTTGCGCTCGTCAATACTAGCTATGTACTTTGTTATATTTGTAGCATATAAAAAAGTCTATTTTGGTGTATAACACATTGAATTCATTTTAATTACAATCCTTTTGTTTGTGGTTTAGCATGGAGATGTCCATTCCTCACAATTTGACACGGCTACTACAACGCCCTCTTATAAAACCATGTCTTATTCCTAATTCAATAGCCTCGTGTAAAGCTTTGAGGGATTGCTCCACTAAATCCTCCTTCCTACCTCCCTATTTATAGGCCCTTGTCCTTGTAGGATACCCTACCCACGTAGCAGTCGGCCCTTGGCCCCCCAGGGTTGCCCTTGGCATGACATTACTCCCACCTTGGAGAAGCATTTCCGTCCTTGAAAACAAAAGTGGGAAATTTCTTCTTAAGAACACTAATATTTTCCCAAGTGGCACTTGCTTCACATCCATCTTTCCACTTGACTAAAGTCTATCGATGTACATGATGATGCATACATAAATCATGATAGTCTAAGATTCATTAAGGTTCATGCGGTTGGGTAGGAGGTTCAACAAAATCAACCAGAATCTGTTGGTCAATGACATTGTTGTCCCCATTCCAAGTAAGCTCGATGACTACGAGAATGTGTTGGTAGTGAGAATTTGTAAGCTTGATCACCAACTTGCTTGAGTATCTTGAAAGGCCCACAATATCTCGGAGATAATTTAGGTGTTGACCCACTCTTCACACTTTTTGAATGCTCTAGCACACACAAAAATACCTCTTTCCCTTTCGTGAAGGTAGCTTGTTGACATTTCTCATCAACGTAATTTGTATATTAATCGTGTGC
Source organism: Adiantum capillus-veneris (assembly GCF_014529385.1). Classification (NCBI taxonomy): domain Eukaryota; kingdom Viridiplantae; phylum Streptophyta; class Polypodiopsida; order Polypodiales; family Pteridaceae; genus Adiantum; species Adiantum capillus-veneris. The sequence goes on from NC_140935.1 coordinate 109,465,512, forward strand.
TTGTAAAATTTTTTGAAGAGCTAGTTTCAGCATATCCATAGGTTCTTGGATAAAATCCTTGAACTATTCAGTTGCCAACCCCACCGTAACTGGTGACCTAGGTTGAAAATCGTACATTAGCATGAAAGGAATAAATCTAATTGTTACATGCTTATCACTATTGCAATCAAACTCAAGAATAGGTAGAGACTCTTCCCAGTCTAATTGCTTCTTGATAACGTATGCTCGTAGCATATCCTCTAGCACTTGATTGACTCTTTCAATCTGACCATCCATTTTAGGATGATCTGACGTATTGAGGTTGAGTTGTGTACCCAATTGTTTAAATATAGACCTCCAAAAATGACTGTTAAACTTGGGATCACAATCACTCACAATGTTACTTGATAGTCTATACAACTTGTAAAGGTTGTCCACAAATAACTTAGCTAGTTTTGGAGTCTTAATTGTTTACTTGGTTGGAATAAACTTGCATAGTTTAGTCAACCGGTCTACAACCACCCACCGACCACCCATACCAATTCATGACCTCGTACAATGGTTGGTAAACCCACAATGAAATCCATAGAGATACTTTCCCATTTACCATTAGGAATCTATAATGGAGGTAAGAGATCGCTTGTCTTCAGGCGCTCTACTTTATTAACTTGAAATTTTTGGCAGTGCAAGACATAATCTTGAACATAGTCGTGTAACCGTGGCCACTAAAATTATCATCTTACGATATCATAAGTCTTCTTAATGACTGGGTGCCCTGCACTTAGACTATTGTGAAATTCATAAAGAATTTTTCATTGAATGTCCACATTAGTCGGTACACAAACTCTCCCCTTGTGGAGTAGGTACCCATTATCGATAGAAAATTTCTTCTATCTTTGTAGTTCATCACTCAACAGAAGAGAACTAGGTGTGGATTCTATTGAGACACTAACAACAATGGAGTGAGAAGGATCCAAAAACTCACTTTGAATTTCTGTGAACAGAAGAGAGTTGATCTCAGACACATGACTAAGAGCGTCAGTCACCACATTGTATCATCCTTTACAAAACCGTAGCTTTGTGTTATACTCCTAAAGAATCTCAGCCCACTTGGCCTTTTGATCCTTTAAATCAATTTTTCGTGTGAACCATTTTATGCTTTCATGGTCGAACACAATCTCAAACTTAGCTCCATACAAATAATGCTACCATGTCTTCAAGGTAGACACTATTGCATAGAGTTCACGTTCATATGCTGAATCAAGCTTCTTGATTTCAAATGCAAGAAGCGAGAGAGAGAGAGAGAAGCGAGCTAGAGCTAAGAGACAAACAATTTGCTGGCTATTGATCTCTCCTCCTCCCTATGCAGACAATCACGGATCTCTCTCTCTCATCACCCTGACAGCGGACACAAAAAAGACCTCGGCTGTCGCCTTTTGTCTCATCTCACCAACTTTAAAACAATATCTCTCTTTGCCTTCGCTCTCTTTGCTCCACGTGCTCAGCCCTTTCTTTTCTATGTGACTTTCAACCCAAACGTAGAATTGGCAAGACCTATTGAAGGGTATCGTGCTAGTCTTGTCCTTTTTTGCAGGGGTAATTTGTCACTGTGACAAATTACGTGCTAAGCACTCAAAAACAGATCTCAATTGTCAAATAAGAATAAATATTAGAGTATTTTTGGGAACTTTTGAAATTTGAGGGGTATCTTGATCATTTTCCTTAAAAACCAACACTGGCTCCCCTCTCTTCTACTCTTCGTACGATAAATGGCACTCCTTGCCTGGCTTGGGTTGCCTCCATCATGCCCCAACTCCCCTACCATCTACCTTGTTTCTCATGATTTTTGAACATACATCACCCCATTACCTGCACCTCCAATCAACATGAATCAACGGCCTAAGCTCCTTGGCCATGCGCACAAGGTCAGCTCAGGACTTGACTTCGTGACTCAGCACATCCCTCCCCACCTAGGCATTTAAATTATCCTCCCTTTACTTTTGCTTCAAATTTGAGCACTCCCCCACCAACTTAACTTATCAAATCCCTTTCCTTTTCTCTTTCTCTTATCCCAAGGGATCTTTTAAGATTCCTATTAAAAAGACATGCGTACAAACCTAGTCGAACTTAAAAATTATTGTCATCCAGTACCAATGATTTGGGTCGGGGGAGATTGTCACAAAAGGGAATATCTTCAAACATTTGGGAGCCCCCTTGGGGGTGGACGTAACTCACAAGAAAATATTTGGGTGGGTGCTTGAAAAAATCAAAACAAAAAATGAGTAGGTGGGAGTATGCTCTTATCCCATTCCCAAGTCACTGGAAAGAGTTCTTAAAACCAGTAAAAAGGTTCTTATGGAAAAACAACACGAAATCCTCTAGGCCATGACAATGGGCCCGTTGGGAATCAGTTGCTCGGCCGGTGAATCAAGGAGGCCTTGGAATTCTCAACCTTGTGGCCCATGCAGAAGCTTGTTGCGGTTTTTTCCTTAGCTAAACAGGAGCAAGTTTGGGCTATCATGGTCAGAGATATGATAGAAGCAGCTAAACTTGGCTCGAGTGGTGGAAAGTGGAGAGGGGTGGAGGTTCATGACAAATTGTTAGCCCCAGCGTGGTCTACCTTAAGACTGGGGGGCAACTGAGGAGAATTGATAAGAAAATGCAATAGAGCAGCAGGAGTCTTAAAGTGGGGAGAAGAAGCCAGATACTTCAAGAACTCCATTTTGCATTGGTCCCCCTGCAGGCCTGGAAATTGAAGGGTGCCCTTGTCCTTCCTAGGGAAGGGGAATGCAAGGCAAAAATGCATCAACCCGTCACTCGATACCCCATAATTTTCTTGCTCCTATGAAATATTCACTTGCTTTTGGTGTATCTTCTATTGTTCCATACTTAAGAGGAGCTAGCATTAGGTATTCTTTAATTAAATTCTATGGTTAGTAAATTTTTAGTATATTGGTATATTATACTTTAGCTCTGTTTGCTCCTCTTCCCCCCAAAAGCATCACCATTAGTTTTCACGTCTCTCTCTCTCTCTCTCTCTCTCTCTCTCTCTCTCTCTCTCTCTCTCTCTCTCTCTCTCTCTCTCTCTCACACACACACACACACACACACACACACACACACACACACATCTTGAGAGCACCCACTTTAGCCAACATGTGCCACAAGAAGAGTATGCAAGAGTGTGCAAGTTTGAGGGACATTTAAGAGGTGAGGCCCTCTGAAAAAAGGAAGAGGAGGGAGGCAATTCAACGAGGTAAGGCCCTCTAAGAGGAAGAAAGAGGAAGGTGTCTTGGTCAATGCCTATTGCAACAAAGGCATGGATGACATGATCCAGGATTTTGTGCAAGGGTAGAGGGGCCAAGGTGTGGTTCGAGATTCTCTTGGCATATAGTGTCCCTTCAACGAGCATGCTCCTACTTGCATGCTATAACTGCAAGTAGGAGAGAGGGCAGTGCGTGGTGCAAACAGAGAAAGAAGTGTACATAGAAAGTGTTCATCTCTCATGTGAAGCCATGAAGAGGCCAACAATGCGTAGAGAGAGAGAGAGAGGTCGTGACTTGTTTCCTTGAGCCTCAATGCTATCTCCTCATTTCCTTTAAAAGATTCATGCCCAAACTCAACCGTAGTCACACATGTGCTAGAGGCTAGGACATTAGAGGAGGAGCTTAGAGGTCACTAGATTCTAGAATCATCATGCACGTTGCACACATCACAAGTCTGGTTGCATCAGACTTTGCATTGCAAAGCATCTACATCCGTATAAAAAGCATAACTAGGGTAAAGGGGCCAGTAGTGGGCCACCTAAGAAGAGCCAGTTGTAGCTTTCTCCTCCAAGCTCAATTTTCAGCGATGAAAAGCTGATCAGATCCGCAATGTCAAGGGCTTTAAGAGGATATAAATTTTTTATTTGACAAACGTCTGTGCTAAAAGATATAATATGATTTATCAATCATGTGTAACAAAAAAGGGGGCCAAAGGAGAGATTGATGTACCCCAAAAGAGAGAAAAAGGAGCCAACAAGGATTGAAATGAAGTGATGGCCAATAGCTTCATTTTATTTCAAATGATGTAACCGTTAGACCTCCACTTTTTTGTCTCTCTATTGGGTGAGGTTGTGAGTTATATTGGGTAAAGTTTACCTTTACATTGGGGGTGGACAGAGCCTCCCTTTGGGGGCCGTCCACCTATTGGCCCTTTTACCCTAGTGAGCTGCTACTCTCAAATCTTGTCACATTTTGATTTTTTGAAGGTCTTCATTAAAAATAACATATTAAAAATGTTATCTCTTCTTTGGTTTAGGTGGTGGGATTCAAATCTTAATAAATTTGAACTTATATTTTACCACCTTAGAGCTTAGGCTTTATTTTTTTTTCTAATATATAAGCAATGCTCAATATTAAAGAAGAAAAACACTACAAGTGTCTTGGCTTTTATATGGACCTGCAACCCACCATTACAGACCATGAAAACCCCATGTGTATCACATGCCACAAGGAGCATAAACACCATAAAGACTAGGATCTTACAAACAATATATCTGGACACAGATCTTGAGCAGTGGATGCCACCACATTGAGGTCCTTGCCACCCCACCCCAACATGTCCAATGGATAGGAAGACAAAATGACACATGGCAGCAAATTATAATCTATCGGAGAAATTTCCTACCACCACAAAGCTCAAACTAAAACGAGTCAATTGTGACTGCAGCACATCCGAGTTACACCTTAGAAGTTAGGCTCATGTTTTAACTAAGCAACCTTCTACTTTGAGGGCTATTTTATAGAATTTATCTTTGAAGGGCATTTCCAAAACTTGCCCTTCCTAGTGATGGCTTATTTTCAAAGGACCCGTCTATTGGGAAGGGGCCTCTAAACAGCATGCTCTTCATCGGGAAGGCCTATCACAAAAGTGCCATGCATGTGCAGGGCTAGACCCCGAAGGAAGGGTGGGAAGGGTTGCAATTTCCAGCACTGTCCCCCTGGCTTTCCAAGGTTGTAGATCCGCCACAAACTGCCTATTGGATTGAGACAGCCAGGAAACTGAATAATAAGGGTTTGAAGTGACTTGGGAAGTTTTGGGACAGTGGCAACAAGAGTTGGAAAACCATTGACCTTTTGGTTACCCAATACCAACTTAATAGCTTGGAGGTTTTGCTTGTCCACAAAGTGATGAAAGAGCTTGACAATTTAGTGATGTCAATCTATGATTCGGAGTTTGACTGGAATGCATGGAAATGTCCCGGAAGCCATCTCTTTTGGAAACCCCATCCTAAAAGCATTTATCAGACAATAATGCATAAGAAGAATTGGTCTAGCCCCCTTAACAATCTATGGAAAAATAAATAGCCGGACGAAAGGTGGGAGCAAGCAATGGAGAACATATGGAAGCCAAAGGTTCCGTAGCACATGTATGAAGGTTTTTTTATAGAAGGTTATTTGGGGTGCTCTACCGACGGGGGTGAAGATTCAAGAGAGAGGGATTGGGTTAGATCGATGCTTGGGGTGCAGGATGGCTAGTGAAGATTTGGCCCACTTATTCATGGACTTCCCAACTATCAAAGGCCTCGCAGGTAAAATATGCAAGTGGGTCCAAAGAACATGGAAAATTAGTTTTTCAAGACTAATCTATTCCTTGGAGGTAAGAATTCAGGTAGCCCTGCCCTCCTCGTCAGCACTCAAATCATCAGATACTTCTTCTTACATAATGTATGGCAAACAAGGAACCAATGTGTGTTTGAAGGAGGTTTTGAGGTGGCAAGCTTTGCAAAAATTATTCAAGAAAGAAAAGTGCTAATATGGACGCTCAAGCGCAAGCAACACTCAGAGGATTGGTCTAGGACTACTTGTGCCTTGTTTTCAGCAGATGGAATGCCTAGGATGGGGGAAAATCTTGTCCATCGGTAAATAAAACATGTCAGAAGGACAAGATTATGGACCTTGTGTGTCAAGGAGGAGGGGGTTGGTAGGGGTGGCTGCCCTAATAGCCGATGTAATTATAGTCCCTGGATGATGTCATGGCTCAACAAGAGCATGACAAGACCTTGTATTTTTTTGGGTTGTTCAATATAATTCACTCATAATTGTGAGTTTTGCTTTTAAAAAATAAAATATTGTCATCCAATACCAATGATACCATTTGTGTATATAAAGCTACAGTTTACTATTGTGCGACTAGTAAACAACATAATCACTTAAAAAGCTACTAGTATGTGACCCGCACGTTGATGTGGTAAAAATGAACATGGCTTTTAGTATTATGAAACAAACCTATGCTTCAATAAATAAAATATCAATGTACAATGGATGTTACATTAATGTATATTAAGTTTTTTTAAACATTCAATACTTTCTGAATTTATTCGATCATATTAACACAACAGAATAAAGAAATTAAGGTAGACCTACAAACCATTGCATAAACTTATGTACACCATAGGGTCACCAATTATTAAGATTGTATAAATTTCTTCTCTCTCTCTCTCTTCTCTCTCTTTCTCTCTCTCTCTCTCTCTCTCTCTCTCTCTCTCTCTATATATATATATATATATATATATATATATATATATATATATATATATATATATATATATATATATATCTTGAGTTCAAAACTTGTTGGTTAGATCTTTCAACTCTCTTGTAACATGTTTTGAGTTTAGCACTTGTTTCTACACATCTTCTCCAAAGGAGCTATCTTGGTTGGTTGATGAGTACTTGACCTCTGTGACTCGGGTCATGGGTTCAACTGCGACCAAGCAACCCGATGTACTCATAAGGATGCAATTTGTCATCTTGCACCAGATGAGTGCAGTTTGCTTTTAAAAAAAAGTTTAGTACTTGTCAGATAATATATAAGGTCTCTTAGGATTGTTCCAATGTCACATGCCTTTCTCTACAACTTTTAAATTCTAGATGTATCAGATAGACCTTCAAAACGTTTTGGGATGTTTCCTACAATGTTATAATATCTCTTCTTCTTCTCCTTTCCCACCTCTCTCTCTCTCTCTCTCTCTCTCTCTCTCTCTCACACACACACACACACACACACACACACACACATGCACATGTGTTTGAGAAAAGTGTTTGAGTACTCATGTCATGACAAATTGGATATGACATGAAAAATTGGATACCCAGTTATTCATATCCACACTATAAGTGACACTGATCACCATAAGGTAAACTTTCAACAAAATAGGCACATCCATATGAAGTCATACCAAAGTTTATGCTATCTTCGAGAGACTCATTTAGAATCCATATTCAAAGAAAAACTTACTTATCATCATCATCATGTTATTATTGATCATTAATTTCTTCTTCGTTATATATGATGAACTCTGGAGCATCAAGTATTTTGCATCCCTTGTGCGTGAGCACCCACCTGTGATGCCAAAGTCATACCATCCACTCAGAACCACAAAAATGTCGAATCATATATATAATCCAAATCCATATATTCATATGATCCCTACACAACAACCAAACCCATGACTGATTGAGAAGAGTGAATGCTACACATGTAGTAAAATTTCCACCACATTCTGTTATCAGGATATACGGTCAATGTCATCATATCATCAAAATCTAGCTCACTTGCATGTTTGATCCTTCTACCATCCTTGGATTGTGTCAACCTACGCTTTGCATATTAACTTGTTTCATGCCTTGTAGTCTAGTTAACTTGCAGCTCTAACCAATGCCATTCATTCTATCATGAAAATCACGACCAAATGTATGGTCCTCAACCACAATTGACATGACTATCAATAAGGAAAACAGCTGAAACGTTTTTGGTTGTTTCAAATTGCTTGCACCTCAATTTTGATGAAAGGAAACATTCAAACCATTTTTGAAACATTTGAAACTTTTTTGGTTGTTTCAAATTGCTTGCACCTCAATGTTAATGAAACAAAACATTCAAACCCTTTTAACACATTTCCAACTTGGCTAACAGTAGGTTCAAGGTCTCAAACCTATTTATCAACCTAACAAAGCTCCTCATATAGCTTTTGTAATGGAATTGGCCTATTTAATTTGAGAGTAGAGGAAATTAATGAGAGTACTTTTGAGAAATGAATTTGTGAGCATAGCGGGTGAACATAATTGAAGATAGCAACATAATCATAGCAATTAGCTAACTTGGCATGAACAATACTTTTGCAAAAGAGAGAATTTAGAGAACATGACAACAGTTGAGAACTGGATTTATGTGGAGCCGGTCCCCCCTCCAATAGGCATTTGTATTATGATTTCTCCCATTAAGAGAGACTTGTTACAATACCATCTTTGTGTTCCTTGTGACCTAGGTGATGCAATGAAGATGGAAAGCTTCATGCATCATTAACATAACATAAACTTGAAGAAAGCTTTAACTACCCCAAGCCTCAGTCCCAAGACCTCAAACACCTTCGAAGGTGGAGAGAGCTAGCAGGGAATGAGGGTAGGGAAGAGGAAGAAGAGACATTTCGTAGGAGAAAGAATTAGTTCCTCACTTATCATAACTCTTGTTGCTAGCATACATAATAGCATAGTAATGAAGAAGAAGGAGATGGCAAGCTTAACCATTGAAGCATGGATCTTGATTGGATTTGCACTCTATATCCAAGAGTGTTGGTGTAGGCTCTCAACCTCTACTTGCTAGGAGAAGGAGAGGGAGCTCTTGCACTTTGCATAGCACACAATGGGAGTGTTTGTGAGTGTGTGTGGGTGAGTATACCCCCTAAGGAACCCCCTAGCTTTCTTGGGTCGATCCCCCCTTGTAGCTCATGCTTGAAGCTCATTGGACCCCTCCAGGGCTAGCCAATCAAGCAAGAGGCATTACAAGCAGCAAGGGTAGCCTTGAGACAAGTGTCCCCCTTTCCCCTTTGAGAGAGAGTACTAGATAAATGCTAAATAATTTAATTAAATATCCTAAATTATTATTGGACCCCTTGGGTGGCCAACCAATAGGCTTCAGGCACACCATGAGGGCAACATGAGGAGGAACTTGACAAGTGTCCCTTTTGCTTTATTTGTACCATGCATGCCTTGTGTGAGTGTGTGGGTGTTCTCTCTCATCCCCCCTCATGTAGGGCTCGCCCCCTCCTTGTAGGGATTGAATCTTTGACCTTTTGACACCTCAAGCCCCTCATGCATAGGCCCAGTTCCCACCACAAGCTTGGCTCATAAGCACTTTAAGCTTGGGCTGGGTTCTCACCTCAAGTGCAACCCTAGCATCTCAAGCATGTCAAGCACCTCAAGCATCTCAATAATTAAGCATCTCAAGCATGTCAAGCACCTCAAGCATCTCAATAATTAAGCATCTCAAGCACCTCAATCATCAAGCACCTCAAGCACCTTAGTCATCAAGCATGACAAGAAGGACAAGCACCTCGAGCTGGGTCAGGTTCCCGCGCCTCAAGCTCAGCCCTAGCTTACCTAAGGTCAAAGGCCTTTTACACACATTATTGGAGGTCTTCAAGGAAGCTAACCCTAAGGTCTTATGCTCCATTTGTTAGTCTTGCTCTTTGATAGACCACCATCTCTCATTTGGGCCCTTTTACCATTGGCCCCGTGTTGAGATAGATCTATAAGCACATGTCTATATCTTAACACTTGTTCCCGTTTATTCTCCCACATTAAGTGATCAATTTAATATGAGAAAATCATTTGGGTTGGGTAGATATTAGATATTAGATTTTATGACATTACCTCTCTCTTGTACCTTTCCCCAAGCATAGGAAAGTGATGATCCTTTGCAATGAGCATCCTCTTTTGGAGCTTTGATGGTGGAAACCCTAGGAGTCTCATTGCGAGTATTCTTCTTGGGGCAAGAACGATAGCCATGTCTTTGCTCCCCACACTTGAAACACTTATGGTCCTTGCGAAAATATTCAAGCTCTTCAGGAGAGAGTTTGTTTTTACCTTTGTAAACTCCCTTCTCCTTGGACCAATTGTTGTTGTTGTTGGAATTGACTTGGGAAGTATTTTGAACATTGGTTTTCCCCTTTGCATCATTTTTTTCTTTTTTTTCCATGGGCTTGACATTACGTCTAGCCCCTTGATGGAAATTGATGCGTGAAGAAACCATGGTGTGATGGATTACTTCGCTAATAGTACCAGGACGTTGAGAGTTGATGTATTCGGCCATCTCTTCAGGTAATCCCGCACAAAATTTTTGCCTTTGCTCGGCAAAGTCTATCTTTTGAAAGACAGTAGCCTTGAGATGTAAATCCCAAAACTTGTCTACGTACTTGTGGATAGACTCATGAGAGAGAAGCTTCAAGTTGCGCCATTCAGTAAGCACTTTATCTTTTGCATCGCTTGCAAGGAATTGCTTCATGATGGAAACTCGTAGAGTTTTCCATGTCTTTGGGGCTTCACCATTGCCACGAAGGCTAGCCCACCATTGACAAGCTGATTTTTGGAAGTGCATAGCTACATGGCGTAGCTTGGAGGACTCTGTGAATCCCTCATCTCCAAAGGCCGCATCAAATTGTTGGATGAAGGCCAACACTTTGTCGGTAGCACCAAAGGTGTCATCATATGTGAGAAAAGAGATACTCTTTCCTCCCTCCTTGAACTTCTTTAGCTCTTGTGACCTTCGCCATGCAGGAAATGATTTGCGATGTCCTCCCCTCTTGTATTCTCTAGGAGAATAGCCATAACTTTCGTCGTAAGAGGAGGAAGGTGAAGAAGAAGGAGAAGAGGGTGACCTCTTCCTAGCCCTTTTCTTCCTTTGTTTCCTCTCTTGCCTTTCAAAGTGATGAGGAGAAGGACTATGTGTTGATATTTTCCTCTTGGAAGGAGTAGGCAATCATCTAGACCGTCGTCTTCGTGGAGCCACATCTTCAGAGGAACTTAAACTTTCATTGCTTTCTTGCTCTTTGGATTCCTCCTCTTGAATGGGAGAGAGTCTTCTTTTGGGGGTCTCTTCAAGAGGCCTCCTAAGCTCTCTCTCCTTTTGGAGAGGAAGGGAAATTCCATAAGCACGAAGTTGTTGAGTAACTTCGGCTTGCAAAGCAGGGTTGCCCATAGCTTGCTGCAACCTAGTGATGAGATAATTCACAAACATGGGAGAATCATCATTAGCACCTTCATGTGCAAAATCAAAGCTATCAATGTTCATTCTACTCTCTTGATTATTGTCAGTCATGTTAACAAAATTTATGTATGTACTTAGTGTATGCTTTGGCAATTCAAAACCTTAGTTGCCGGTCCCCCCTCCAATAGGCATTTGTATTATGATTTCTCCCATGAAGAGAGACTTGTTACAATACCATCTTTGTGTTCCTTGTGACCTAGGTGATGCAATGAAGATGGAAAGCTTCATGCATCATTAACATAACATAAACTTGAAGAAAGCTTTAACTATCCCAAGCCTCAGTCCCAAGACCTCAAACACCTTCGAAGGTGGAGAGAGCTAGCAGGGAATGAGGGTAGGGAAGAGGAAGAAGAAACATTTCGTAGGAGAAAGAATTAGTTCCTCACTTATCATAACTCTTGTTGCTAGCATACATAATAGCATAGTAATGAATAAGAAGGAGATGGAAAGCTTAAGCATTGAAGCATGGCTCTTGGTTGGATTTGCACTCCATATCCAAGCGTGTTGGTGTAGGCTCTCAACCTCTACTTGCTTGGAGAAGGAGAGGGAGCTCTTGCACTTTGCATAGCACACAATGGGAGTGTTTGTGAGTGTGTGTGGGTGAGTATACTCCCTAAGAAACCCCCTAGCTTTCTTGGGTCCATCCCCCCTTGTAGCTCATGCTTGAAGCTCATTGGACCCCTCCAGGCCTAGCCAATCACAAGCAGGAGACATTACAAGCAGCAAGGGTAGCCTTGAGACAAGTGTCCCCCTTTCCCCTTTGAGAGAGAGGACTAGATAAATGCTAAATCATTTAATTAAATATCCTAAATTATTATTGGACCCCTTGGGTGGCCAACCAATAGGCTTCAGGCACACCATGAGGGCAACATGAGGAGGAACTTGACAAGTGTCCCTTTTGCTTTATTTGTACCATGCATGCCTTGTGTGAGTGTGTGGGTGTTCTCTCTCATCCCCCCTCATGTAGGGCTCGCCCCCTCCTTGTAGGGATTGAATCTTTGACCTTTTGACACCTCAAGCCCCTCATGCATAGGCCCAGTTCCCACCACAAGCTTGGCTCATAAGCACTTTAAGCTTGGGCTGGGTTCTCACCTCAAGTGCAACCCTAGCATCTCAAGCATTTCAAGCATCTCAAGCATTTCAAGCACCTCAAGCATCTCAATAATTAAGCACCTCAAGCATCTCAATAATTAAGCACCTCAAGCACCTTAGTCATCAAGCATGACAAGCACAACAAGCACCTCGAGCTAGGTCGGATTCCCGCGCCTCAAGCTCAGCACTAACTTACCTAAGGTCAAAGGCCTTTTACACACATTATTGGAGGTGTTCAATGAAGTTAACCCTAAGATCTTATGCTCCATTTGTTAGCCTTGCACTTTGATAGAACATCTCTCATTTGGGCCCTTTTACCATTGGCCCCGTGTTGAGATAGATCTATAAGCACATGTCTATATCTTAACACTTGTTCCTGTTTATTCTCCCACATTAAGTGATCAATTTAATATGAGAAAATCATTTGGGTTGGTTAGATATTAGATATTAGATTTTATGACAGCTTTTCTCTCTCGACGAGCAGTGAGGCAAGAGTTTCTTGAGGGTTTGATGCATCCCAACTAAGACAGAGTCGATAATGTGAATCACCAAATCGTGCACCACGTACACAATTCCAACAACCAACATCAGAGCCACGGGTGATGTAGTTGATGAGTGAACCACCTCTTATGGCTCCACCAGCACCACATCCAAGGCTGCCCACCACTAGTGTCACGAAGAAAATGTCCACCCTTCACCATGATTTCAGCACTGCACTCACAGGCTGCAACAGTTGCTAAGCACCAGCATAGCCAGCGTATCTGGTAAGAAAAATTTACAAACAGCGAGGTGTGAGACCCATTCTCTCTCTCTCTCTCTCTCTCTCTCTCTCTCTCTCTCACACACACACACACACACACACACACACACACACATACACACACACACACACACACATGCACTCAAGTAGCTATAGGTCTGAACAACATAGATTAAGTTTCCAAATTCCATTTGAAAGGTGCATTTGCAATGAAAGTTTGTGCAACCGCTCCAAGAGCTGACGCGTGGAGGCCCTCTCCTCCTTGGAAAATTTTAAGCTCCATTACATAATATATAGATAGAATAGCGTAGATATAAATTGTAGAAAAATTAGAAAAAAAATAGGTGTATGCCCTTCCAATTTGTGTAGAAAGAAAGAGTAAGTTTCCTTATGACCTTCTGAAAAAGGAAAAGTAGTGGGTGGCCCTTCAAATGTAAGGGTTGTTTGTGATTCATGAACCTTATGAAATGCTTAATTGGAACCAGCGTTCACAAATAATAGGTTTTAGTGTACTTTAACTGGCTAAATTTGCAAAATTACTCTCTCTCTCTCTCTCTCTCTCTCTCTCGCGTATGCGTGCGCGCACACACACACACACACACACACACAACTACTTACTGTAGACACATTGCTATGGGACACAGATGCATTATATCAATTCTCCTTGCGTTTTCCCCCGCATGAGGTCCAGTTGATGTGAGTCACATTCTCTCTGCCTCTCTCTCTCTCTCTCTCTGTACACACACACACATATATATATATTTATATTTATTTATTTATTTATTTATTTATTTCACATACACACACACACACACTCACTCACTCACATGCACATCAGCAAAAAATAATGAGCCTTGTTCTCTCTCTCTCTCTCTCTCTCTCTCTCTCTCTCTCTCTCTCTCTCTCTCTCTCTCTCTCTCTCTCTCTCTCTCTCACACACACACACACATAGAGGATGTCGTATAAGGTCTGACTTCATTTTTTGATGTCGTAGGATTGTCTTTGCTCTCTCTCTCTCTCTCTCTCTCTCTCTCTCTCTCACACACACACACACACACACACACACACAAGGTGCGGTGGGTAGCAAAAAATATGCATGATGGTCCTCTCTCTTACACACACACATACACACACACACTCAAGGTGAGCCTGGTCTTATTTTGTGTCAACAACATCGTGTGTGCACTTACTAGGCGCCTTAGAACTATGCTAAGCCATGCCTTGTTTGAGGATGTGCATCCAAAAAAAAAAAATCCCTTCCAAGACGCAAGTTAGTGGGATTAATTGAGGTGCTGAAGCTTTTTTTTTTTGAACTTCAAAACTTCAAATGAAAGGATGATTGATGGGGTGCATTCAAGGTCATTTCCCCTTTCAAGGTGGGTGCAGAAGTAGGTCCCCTTTTTTTTTTGCCAAACTCACAAATAGTTTGAATATATTGCAAATAAAAACAAGCAAAAGGGTCACGACGGCTTTCAAAAACAATTAAAAAGTGATAAAATTGTTAGGTTGAATAAAAGTGGTATCAATGTTTGGGAAAGGATTGCCTCAGCTTATTCTTGAGCCGATTGAAAATCGAGCCTAGCTAACTACTGCAAACCATGGTAAACGGAAGAAAAACCGATGAAATATGTGAGAAAGTCGTCCAAAGTTATTGCAAATCTCAAAATTGTTGCTAGTATTTTCGGTTTTCTTCTTTGTGAGAAAGAAACTCAACTAGCAGCCGCTTAATAAAAGAGACTTTCCTGAATGTTAACACTGACTGGAATCAAGCTATATACTGCAAGAAATGTAAAGCCATGTGAAGTTGTGAAATGAAAGGTGAAATAAAAAGAACTAATTAATCTATGTGTGTGTATAGAACTTATAAAATTAGCAAGGTGAAACTTCACTTTAGCATTCTAAACCAATAGAATGCAAAAGAAACATATATCTGTGTATGTGTAAAATTTACTAAAATTATGCAAGGTGAAGCTTCACTTTAGCATTCTAAAACAATAGAATGCAAGAAAAGTAAAGACATGTCAAGATGTGAAATGAAAGGTAAGTCTCTTTCATGCATTGAAAACAATGAAAATCTCCCTAACTCAACACAACACTAAGAGTTTCTTTTAGAAATCCAACAAAAAGTGCAATTACATTCCATGCACATCCACATGTGAGTCCTTATTAACTTAAAAGGTTGAAATGAAAGGATGATTGATGGGGTGCATTCAAGGTCATTTTTCCTTAGAAGGTGGGTGCATCCCTTTTCAAGAAAAAACTTCAAAGTGGAAAAGTCCAAAGGTCTCCAATGAATGGCACGTGGATGCTCTCTTACACACACATGTGCACTCGAGTGGCTATAGACTTGAACAACATCCCTTAAGTTTCCAAATTCCATTTGAAATGTGCATTTGCACTGCAAGTCTGTGCAAACGCTCCAAGAGCTTCATAGATAGAATAGTGTAGATGTAAATTGTAGACAATTTAGAAAAAAATAGATGTATACCCTTCCAATTTGTGTAGAAAGAAAAAGGAAGTTTCCTTATGACCTACTGAAAAAGGAAAAGTAGTAGGTCACCCTTTAAATTTGAGGGTTGTTTGTGATTCATGAACCTTATGAAATGTTTAATTGGAACCAATGTGATGCGTGTTTTCTATGACCCCTCTTAACACCACAATTTTAGCATTGCCAGCAACGAAAAGGAAGAAGCTCCTCTCAACCAAGAAGGCTCTAGTGCATGTATAACAATGTTGGGTGTTTTCACAAAGTCATCTTGGTAATGATCATAATTAGCAAGGTAAAAGTGTTTCCCAGATGCGACCACCTAAGCTTGCACCGCTAAGGATTACAACAGCGAGTAGAATGATCACAGCAAGAAGTGTGAAGCAATGGAGCAACAAGAGTGAACCTTGCTCACTAGAAGGGTTTTTTGGCACTTAAGGTTTGGCTCAAGAAATAAAAATAAAATAAGGTTTGCCAGTGGATCTATTAGTAGGAGAATGTCCATTTTTGGCAAGGAATTTCGGCATGGTTTTGGCACACGGATGAGCTTCATATGGAAAGGATCTCTAAACAAAGATGAAACCCATGGAAAAAGGAAACTTGGAGCTGGTTTCACCTATGATATAAGTGAAAATTGAAGGGCCAAGTGGTGGGATCCACTACCTAGGTATTTCGTATTATGAAATTACCATGTGTACATAATATCTACTAGTCTTACAAATAAGATGCCTTAGTGACATCATCGGCCTATGGGGCCTCTTGAGGTGTCATCACACATGTGATGCATAATGAAGAAGTCCAAAAGGAGCTTCATGCATGGTGGGTCACCTCACGTTTGGTTCATAAGAAAAAGAGCGAAATGCCAAGCCTATTTTCTTCATTTTTCTCCATTTTCTTGAAGGAAATGATTCCCTCACCCCCCAAAGGTCACCCTAGATCCCCCTCCATGCCCTCCCCTTGTCCTCTATCAACAAAATTCGGGCAAAGCAAGTGGGGCCCCATATTGGAGCCATTTGTGGTGGAAAAAGTCTTTTTTTGTCATATTCATCACCTAGTCTTTCCCCCTTTCACCCTAGCCACCTTCTTACTCACACACACACTTAACATTATTCAAAATTCTATGATTTTCCACTCATAATCATCCCTCTCAAGCTTCCATGGCTGCACTTCATCTTCCTTCTCTTACTAGTGTGTGTATGCACTAGTTAATTACACACACTATCACTAAAATCCTACACATATTGAGGATCCATAATGGATTTTTATTCTCTATTATAACCTCTACCTAGTTCCATCAAAATCAGCCACAAAAAACCTTAAAACAACTCTATAGCTTCACCTCTCTCCACCCAATTCTCATTCATCCTCACACATATGTATCTATCCCTCTAAGTATGGCCCATTCCTCTCTCCTTTTCACCACAATTTGTGAGATAGGTGCTAGTCATTCCACAACCTCCAAAGAAGAAGGTGAATTGCTGCAAATAATGACCAAGAATCAACCTCTCAAGTGGCAAGGTGAACCTTCAAGGTGAAGGCATCAAGAAGATCAAGGTGGCGGCTCCCAAGGAATCCCAATTTGTCCCCCAATTCAAGCCCTTAATTGTAATTTTCACTAATTGTAATGGGGTGGGAGAGGCTATATAAAGAGCCCCCGATCTCAACCCAAGGACACGGGAGTCCATCTCCATTGTAGCATGCCCTAATTAGGCGCTTTGTGCACCTCTAGGCTACCATCAATCTGGCAGGGTGATAGTGTTTACATTCCCATGATTGTAGCTAGCATGCTTGATTTGTGTGGATGCTTTGTGTGTGTAATCACTCCCTTGGTGGAGGTGTGAAGGTTTTCCATTTTATTTTCCCTTAATGAATGATTAATGCTCAAGTTTTTATTTTGTTGTGATGAATGCATTTACATTGGCGTGGATGCGTGTCCCGGGGGATTCACAATGGAAAACTTGAGTGCAGGCTAGACGGGCATATAGTTTGAAAGTCAAACTAAGATACATTGAGGGTACATGTAGTTATCAACATAAGTGGATCCTTAGTACGTTGCCAATCACTATGCTACACGCTCTTTGAGTAGTTTTACTTAGTTAGATCATGTGAGACCTAAATTTTATATGTAAGATAGGGGTATGATAGTTTTCTACATTGACTTTAGTATAAGCGTAGAAAGGGGGGTCATATTCCCTAATATGAGTCGTATATAGGGGTTTTATCAAAGTTGTTCGCTTGCAGGTGGCATGCTGTTTTATATATAGAGTGAATCCCCTGGGGTGCGTGTAGCAAGTTTTGTTAAGGATTGATCAAGGAAATTCTAGTTATACGTGTTTCATCCTTCTCCATTATCAAGCATATTTATTCCTCACTTTCTCTTCTCTTTCCTTTCTCCCTTCTCCTTCCTCTTTTCTTCACCCTCATACGTATATTTGCTTCGCATGCATAATTGCAACCATTCGTACGGTTAGCCAAGAGAGGTTTTGGAAATAGGCACCCCTTCGAACCTCTCACTCCAATAATTCATTCCTTGGATCCTTGTTGGTGGCTCTCTTCCCCTCTCTCTCTCTCTCTCTCTCTCTCTCTCTCTCTCTCTCTCTCTCTCTCTCTTAAGGTTGGTTGAAGGTGTGTGTGAGCACAACTCCTTCCATATGGTCAAGGTGATTCTCTCCCATAAAGATGTCATTCTCAACAATAGAGCGTCAACTCTACTAGATCTTAGTCGTGTCCTAGCCGCATAAAACGCTAGGTGGTGCCCCTTAAATACCCCCTCACCGTGAGGCATCCAAGTAGTACCTTGCTGTAGAGGACACCGGGTGCGTTTTGTATGCCTCATTTTGGTGTCCCCACTGAGGAGGGCTACATAGACCTTCAGTTCACAAACAATGAAGGTGTGTAATTTTCAACATGGACGAGTGGCGTGAGGAGTTTGCAAATTGGAGGACATAGGAGGAGGAGGAGGCTCTAGGGGCCCTGAAAGCTTTCATCGTGATCTTGTTGTGTGGCTGTAGCGTCATCGACATTCAAGAAGTTAGTCCCTCTCCTTGCCTTGTTCGTGATCGTTTCCAACGAAGAAGAATGAGGAGAAGAGATTTATTTACCTCTCCTCTTAACCTATGAATGCTCCAATAACCCCCGATGCACACACAGTTGAAATTCTCTACATCTATAGACACAAAAGTATTGTAACGCTCATTAAAAGAAGAGAGAGTACTACTAGACCTCTCTTTTCTAAAAAGGTAATTAAGAAAAGGAAGATCACATCCACACCTAAGTGGCCTAAAGTTGCATCACGTGCTCAAGCGTGAAGGTGACATTTGGTCCCATCTCATTTAGTGGGGGTTACATGACCTTTTTTGGCAATAAAAAGGCCAGTGAGCAACCAGCTTCAACATCAAACTTACAACCACGAATTTCACCCCTAAACCCTCATGAAGCAAAGAGGCGGAGGCTTGCCTATAAGATTTCCGCTCGAATGCGTGTGCTCCCAATGAGTGCACTTTGTGAATCCAGACGCCACCAGTCCTAAGCCAACCTCCTGTCCACATGAAGATTTCTTTGGATATTGTCCAAAGTGCTTTTTTTATCGGGTGAAGAGACTTCCCACTTTACCTTTGTTGCTAATTTTCAAGAAGTTATCTCAATCTAAAGAGAATGTCCTTGTTGATTATGTTTTGCACATTAATGGTGTAACTTTTGTTCGTCATGCTGATTATGTCAATAGCATCCAACTACTACTTGCAAAAAGGCTCGACATAGTAAGAAGTGTTGCCATCACCTCCTACATCTTCACAGATGCGTCAGGAAGAATAGAAGTGATCCGAGGTGCCGACCTTTTGTGGTTGATCGGGCTCATTGGTCCAAAGATGGTGCAACTAAGCTAGTCTATTTGTGTGGGTAAGTATGGATGCCAATAATGACAATAATGATCCACGGATGTTTCCTTTCCATGTTGTGCGTCATATGCGTGTTAATATATGTATTGATAGGTAATTATTCTACCAGCAAAGAATAGCCTTGTTGTTTGGAGCTGAAAGACTTGGGGAAATCTTGTGCTCTCCTCATCCTGTCATTCTACCCTTAGTAGATTATTACCACTCCTTTGATGTGTCAATATTCATCCTATTTTGAGCTAGCTACGCTAAAGTTCCAAATTGTACTTATCGTACTATACTTTCAATAAATTGGAGTTGTTTGTGTAATTGTGTACTCTCTCGATTACATTCTGGCCTTCCCTAATTTTTATGGTAAGCCTGGGGAGGTTGCTTCAGACTTTTTGAATAATTTGGAAATGAAATTTTTAGTGTCAGGAAGGCATGATGAGGCCACAAAGCTAAGGGCCTTTCCACTAGTCTTAAGAGAAGGTGCTAAAGTATGGTATCAAACTTTGGCACCCGAAGAAAGAAGAGACTGGGAAGCCTTAAAAATGGCCTTCATCGAAGAATTTCGCCATCATGAGCCTCCAGAGGAGATATGGAGACAACTCTTAGAGCTACGCCAAACATCACCAAATTGACTATAGAAGCTATGAAGGGAGGTTTTCCAACCTGTGGGAGAAGTGGTGTGCATCACTAGGCGAAGGGGAAAGGGCACCAGAGTGCCTAACGAAGGATTGTTTTCTAGCAGGGCTTTAACCCATCCTTCGAGAAAAGGTAAAAGGTAAATTCCCAGACACCTTTGATAAAGCTATGAATTAAAGTTCCAAGCTCAGCTACAAGGAGGGATGGAGCCTCCACCGCTAGCTCAACCTACGGCAAGGGTAGTAGCAGGGACACGAGCAACAGACTAAGAGTCCTCTCAACAAGAGCTGCTTCAACAAATCACCAATCAGCTAGAGAGCATGTCCATCAATTTGGTTCAATGTGTAAGGGCTCCCCAGCCAAGAAATGAACGAAATAGACAAGAAGGACAAAGCCAAACCCGTGAGTATGTTTTCTACAATTGTGGAGAGGTAGGTCACGGCATGTATTATTGCCCTCACCCACGACGCTATCAAGGAAATGGTAATCAAAGATGACCTCCCCGCCAACAAGTCACCCCTCCTCAAGTAAGGCCACCAAATGGACAAAATGCACATGTGGCTCCACCAATTCAAATATTGAGACCCCCTCCTCCACCACCACAAGCACCAGCAGAGATCCCTCCACTACCATCCCCTCCACTACCATCAGGTGGGGAGGATAGAGTTGTCTCTATCAAAATTCTTGACAATAGTAAGGAAAAAGGGAAAGCAAAAATGGAGGAAGTTGTTTCCATGCCAATAAAGAGAGTTAGGAGACGAAGAACTGATGAAATGGAAGCTTCAGAGCCGGATAAAGGGAATGAGGGTTCCTCCCAAGTGATAGGAGACAAGAAAAGGAAGAGTAGGTCAAGGAGGCACATAGGAGTAGAAGACTTTCCACTTGGGATGGGATCCATACCTTATGACCTCATAGCACATGTGAGTAACCAAGTACCAAAGATCTCATGGCAGCAACTCCTCCACCTTTCCCCAAAAATGCGTAGAACCTGGTTGAAGATGGTTAGCGCTAGGAGGGCTAAGGCAAAGTCAGTTGGGTCCATTAGTGCAAGAGGCATGAAGGATATTGTGCCAGTCATTGATGCAAAGATTAAGAGTCAGCGAGTCTCCAATGTGTATGTGGATGGTGGAGCCGAGATTTGTGTTATGACAGAGAAATTGATGCACAGGTTGGGTTTGGAAGTAAACAAGCAGACTTCCTTACAAGCTAAGATGACAAATAATGTAAGGGTGGCTTGTGTGGGAAATGTTAATGGAGTGAAGGTTTCATCTTTTGGTATGGCAGTCTCAATTGATGCTTATGTGATCCCAACTAAGGGGGAAGGCTACCCATTAATTCTTAGAAGACCTTGGCTATGGCTATGAAGGCCAGGTAGGATTGGCAGACAGGTTCCCTTGAGTTGCGCCCAAGTCATAAGGCTGGTGGCAAGCAACAAAAAATTGTGTATGACATGAAGCAGGGTAGACAACAAGACGTGGATATGGAGACTTCGGTGGACGAATGGAGCACAAGCAACTACTCTTTGTCTGAGGGTGAGTCATTTGAGGAGGATGCTAGTTCGTTGGAGGTAATGGGTATAGTACTACGAGACCCTGAACGAGAGGGTAGTCAAGACTCTCTAAACAAGGAGGAACTCACAGGCCTAGAGGAGATGTTAGCTAAAGACCTACTAGAAGAAGAAAAAGGACCCTATTTGCAGGTACTAAAGAAGAATGCTAGTCTCTTTATAACTGATTATGAACACATTAAGGGAGTAACAGTGACTCAACAACATATCCAATTGAAAGAAGGTGACAAGTCAGTGGTGCGAAGGCTTAGGAGATTAGGGCTAGTACAAGATATTCTCTTAAAGGAAGTGAAAAGATTACTCAATGCAGGATTTATCTACCCAATGGAAGATTCCGAGTGGGTGTCCCCGGTTGTGGTAACACCAGAGAAAAATGGAAAGTGGAGGGTGTGTGTTGATTACAAGCCTCTAAATGCAGCCACAAAAAGGGACCATTTTCCTTTGCCTTTCCAAGATGAGATACTAAATGAAGTGGCTGGTCATGAAAGGTACGCAGTGTGTGACGAGTACTCAGGCTACTTCCTGTTGGGGTAAAGCCCCATGTGGCCGGTTAGGCCAAGTGCCTGTTCACTACACTTATTCATTACATACATAATAGAATAAGGGGACTCACATGTAGAGAGTGAGTTTTAGCCAGTGCAAACACAAGATCTCCTCTTCTCCTCTCTTCTCCATCGATGCACACACTCACACACGCTCTCGCTCGCACACTTCAACTGGTATCAGAGCTCAGGGATTGAGAGCACCATTGGAGCTCAGCAGGGAGGCAGATAGAGAAGCAACAAAAATTGCAGCATGTTTTTGCAGATCTGTTTTGGCCTACCAAACCCTCTTCATTCAAGCCAATTCCCGCAATCCGTGACCGCTTTTTCATCCTCTTCAACTTTGTAGAAAAAAGTTTTCTCAAAATCTTCACCAATTTTGAGATACGTCAGTCAAACTTCCTGCACGTCTAGGATATACAGGTGCAGATTTTTACAGATCTATTTTGACCTGTATAAATAGCACATTTTAGGTCCATTCCCTCATTGACCAACTATTTTTGTGTGGTCTACAACTTTGCAGAAGGAACTTTTTGCAAATTCTGAGCGGTTTGGAAGATATGGGCTGACAGACTACAGGGTATTCGGAAAGTTGAAGATTATGTATGCATATTGTGGTGATTTGCTACATTCGAAGAGCTCGGATTAAACTTTTGTCATTATCTTGTTTTACACATTGATGTTTTTCTCTCAGTGAAGAGAGTGTGGGTCGAGATATTTTCAACACATTTATGCGCATACGTTGAGAATGCTTTGTGAATGTATGCATTCTTGTGGACTCTCAGGTTCGAGAGTGGATTCATCACAGATTATGTGCATTGACTTATGCGATTGAGCAGATTTCAGCAAGTGTGGTGCATAGATTTGCAGAGAGTTTTGCAAGAATTTTTGGCATGATTGTGAGCTGAATTTTCAACCGATTTGGATGCTCTTTGATACACATTTGGTACATGCTTGATGCTTGTTTATATTGCCATGTGGATGCACATGATGTGCGGTTTTCGACGGATGGAATTCTTCGCCTTGCAATGGCATATGTGGGCTAATTTTCAGCTATTCTAAGCATCAATTTGTGCCCTATTTTGGTTGGTTTGCATCCAAGTTTATGCTAGTATATGCCTCGCTTGTAGAGTGCGGTTGGTGCACTTTATGTTTCGGATTATGGGATTGTTTTCCAAGTTTAAGGATTTGAGACTTTGGGGCAGCTCATGTATGCTTGAGTGTGGATTTTGCGCATGATTTGCTCATGGTTTTGAGCATGTTTATGGCACGTATGGTTATTATGGTTTAATAGCCAAACACTGCCAAAACTCTGCCGGATTTTTCTTGCGAGTTTATTTGTTTATGCGCATGGTTTGCACGCATGTTTTGATTGCATTTGGCACTCAGTGGTTGCTTTGCCATAGTGTTTTGGCATCGCATTGTGAGAGTGTTTGCTCACCGGATTATGTCATTTGACATATATGTGGTAATCTATTCAGGAGGGAGATTGTTGATGATAGCTTCATCAATTACCACATAGTGCTCTTGGAATAGAGCGGTTGTTTTAGCATCATTTGAGCGGTTTTGCTCACTTGTTTGTTACATTGATCGCCATATTTGTTGATTCTTCTCTTAGACAACTTATGCCAGCTTATGTTGTATTCTAATAGTACTTGGTGTATGAGTTAGCCAGGATTTGGCTATTGTTAGTTGATTGATTTGTGCTTGGTTTTGTCACAGGTTATCGCCATGGATTTGGCATGTACATCATTGTCAGGGTTTATGCTTTTCCATACAAAGTTTGATGATTCAAAATTTGAGCATTAGAAAGAAGGTATGCATGATGCATTGACTCAGCTGGGCCAAGTGTTGCCACTACAGGGCATGGATGCTAGGCCAGAGTCTATGACTGACGATGAGTGGGAGGACTTGGATGATCTTGCACATTCGACGATCATGTTACACCTTGGTGAGTCTGTCTATCACATTGGTCTGGCATTAGGAAAGAAATGGACTCATTTTCGGGCCTTTCAACTCTAGTGAGAGAATGCTCCTTAGCCAATAGGAAGAAGGCTAACGTTACGTTGAAGAAACATTTTTTCTCATTTTGAAAATGTCCATGAAAACCATTTTGGTGAAATTGTCACTATCATCAGAAAAGTAAGGCGCTTGATAATGACATCTGGCACAAGCGCCGAACGCCTTTTTATGACCCGTTGTTGCTATCCTATAAAGTGAAGTACTTGTACTTGTGCATCTTGCACAAGTATCAATCACCTTTTTATGAAGTACTCACAATTTAAATGCGACAGATTGTACTTGATAGTGATTGATAGGTACTATTTAAGACTATGAAGGAGTCAGAACCAAGCGAATAGGGGCGCTTGAGGGGTCTCTGGGACCTCTATTCGCATTTTCCTGACCTTATGAGGCCCTAAGATTAAGATATAGCACTTTTAAAGCCCACGGATGCGTCCGGAACATCCAAAAACCATAGGATAGCTCTTTAAAACACTGAAATCTGACGTCTCTAGCTCAAGATATAGCATTTTTAAGCCTAGGGCCTCATGAGGTCAGAAAAAAGCGAATAGAGGTTCTGACCTCATGAGGCCCTAGGCTTAAAAATGCTATATCTTGAGCTAGAGACGTCAGATTTCAGTGTTTTAAAGAGCTATCCTATGGTTTTTGGATGTTCCGGACGCATCCGTGGGCTTTAAAAGTGCTATATCTTAATCCAAGGACCTCATAAGATTAGAACCAAGCAAATAGAGGTCGCAGAGACCCCTCAAGCGCCCCTATTCGCTTGGTTCTGACTCCTTCATAGTCTTAAATAGTACCTATCAATTACTATCAAGTACAATCTGTTCGCATTTAAATTGCGAGTACTTCATAAAAAGGTGATTGATACTTGTGCCTCTATTCCGTGGCATTATTTTTGTATTTTGAAAACAACTCTTATGTGTTTTCTCTCATCGCACATCACATCACTCATTAAGATTCACAGACATGGAATTTTGTGTACACTTAAGTTGGGCTCTCGAAAAGCATTTTGTACGAGCATGCATTTAAGTGATTGAACAAACTTTTACGTATGTATTATGAGAAATAGAATTCCAAGAAAAAACTTTTGCATTTTTCATAATTACCTCTCTCTATGCTGAGTTGGCGTTTCTTACAGGGCCCAAAATTGAGTTCAAGTTTCTCCTAATGATGCATGTACAACTAAAGAGTTATGGCAAATATTGTGTAATTCTTTTGGCACAAATGAGTCTAGAGAGATGCTTACAGTCAAAGGAGGATCTTGCAGACATAGAGATGTTGTGTGTTGGCATTGTGGTCATACTGGGCATGTATGTAGGCGTT
Organism: Adiantum capillus-veneris; assembly: GCF_014529385.1. NCBI lineage: Eukaryota > Viridiplantae > Streptophyta > Polypodiopsida > Polypodiales > Pteridaceae > Adiantum > Adiantum capillus-veneris. The sequence goes on from NC_140935.1 coordinate 109,490,893, forward strand.
GTTTTCGACGGATGAGACAGCACAGGAGACAACACAAGAGGGATGCTATCACTTTGGATGATGTGGGAGAAGATGTAGCATATGTGGCTCACAAGACGGAGATGTCGCCTTTGCTTCCATGTTTACTCTTCACTTTCTTATATCGGTTTTTGACGACACATTACCTTCGCATTGGATACTAGATGTGAGTGCTAGGTTTCACATCACGCCGAGTCGTGAGTGGTTTAGCACATATGCTAGTGGTATTCTTGGACGTGTGTATCTGGCTGATGGTTCAGTACATGACATAGTTGGTGCAGGAGATGTCAAACTATCATTGCCGAGTGGTGCATCATACGTGTTGCGAGATGTATGCCATGTGCTATGTTTGACGCAGAGCTTGATCTCTGTGAGTTAGTTACGAGACAATGGATGCCATGTAGTGTTGGATGAGCACAGTTTTAGATTGCATCATGGACAGCTAGTCATAGCGAGAGGTGCTAGTGTTGGCACGATTCATGCGATGCGAGTACATCATGTGCGAGACGGCACAGTTTTTGTGAGTACACAGCCATGCAGAGAGATGAGGCATGTCTCCTTTGTGGATAGGTAACATGATGCTCTAGTTTGTGAGCATGTTGAGTCAATTGTGAAGATAGTTGTGCAGGGTTTTAAAGAAGTTCGAGTTCACTTTGTACTTCAAGATCAAAATTGAGAAGCAGATGCCTTAGCAACTGAAGAACTACAAACTCTCATGGTAGGTGATGTCCTTGTGAAAAATCCTTTATACCAGGGAAAGGAGGAGCTGCATGATTTACTTTACTTTCTTGAGCATTGTGAAGCGCCCTCTGGTATGAGTAAAAGTAAACGCAGGTGGTTGGCAAAAAAGGCTACCATATATAGTTTGGTAAGTGAGGACTTGTATTGTAAGGGGAAAGATGTTATCATGAGGAGAGTTCCCTCATCCATAGAGATCAAGGATATTTTTTTTAGCTGTCATGAAGGTGTGTGTGGTGACCACTTTGCACAAGAGATCACTAGCAGGAAGATCTTACAAGCAGGGTTTATATGGCCTAGCCTCCATCGAGATGTACAACACTAGTGCCGCACATGCGAGATTTGCCAAAAAGCCGGACCAAGGCGTCTTGCTCATGAAAATCACCACCCAATTAAAACCTACGAGCCTTCTGAAAAATGGGGAATAGATGGAATAGGACCACTACCTTGCACTCAATCAGGAAAGGAGTACATCATTATGGGGTGGAGTATATGACCAGATGGATAGAAGCTCGACCCACAAAGCACATCACAACCAAGGACGTGAGTGATTTCATCTTTGAGTGCATTTGTTGCCATTATGGCACACCTTTGGAGATTCTCTCCGATAAGGGACCAGGATTTCGAGCTGATTTAGTCGGCCAATTGATGAGCAAGTTGAAAATCAAGTGCAGGCACTCAACGCCATACTATCCTCAATGCAATGGTCTTATGGAGAAGGTAAATGGTCTTATATGTAAAATCATCACTAAGCAAGTGCATTTACATCCTAAGGCATGGGACAAACACTTAGATGCAGCACTTTGGGCTTATAGAACATCCTTTAAAACATCCTTGGGGTATACACCCTTTCACTTGGTTTATGGGCAAGAGGAACTACTACCTATAGAAGTGGACCTAGCAAGCCTCCGAGTTCTAAAGGCACATCAAGAAGATAGTCAAGAGAAGCAGGTGGAGAGAAGAATCATTGATTTGGAGAGGGTAGGGCTAGATCAAGAGTCAGCAAGTGAAATACTATGCGGCTTAGGCAGAGAAGAAGCAAAGGAAGTTCAATCGCAACCTTATCAAGAAAGACATCAAGGAAGGATCTTTAGTGCTCAGATATGACAATCGCTTTGATCGCTGAAAGGATGGTAATTTCTTTCTTAAGTGGGAGGGCCCTTTTGTCGTGATACAGAGGTTCTCAAATGGCAGTTACCAGCTAGGTGACTTAGATGGTAAAGTACATCATACCCCAGTAAATGGTTGGCGATTGAAGGCCTACCACTGTCGTCTTTCATAGCCATATGTTGATGGGATCAATGATAAGGTTGGTTCAGAGGAAAGCTCATCATATTTGAGCTCCGACTAAGATAACAACCATGTACATAGTTTATTTCAAAAAAAAAAAAGGAAAAAGAAAAAAATATTACTAGTGAGAGCGGATATTGACAATGGATGGGGTATGGCTTTCAAGGGTCTAGGAGACCAATTGTTTGTCATGGGTGGATACAATCATTCATCGAAAAGGGCTAAAAAACAAACAAAATGCAGCAGTCAAAGGGCAGCTACATGGCAAAGGAAAGGGTCATGATACAAGTCCAAGATATAACGTTCGCATATCAAAGGCTTTCATCTACTGTTCAATTGCCTCAAGATTGCAGGTGTGTAATGCACTCCACAAAACACCATATTACAACACCTTCTATGGCTAGAGGCATAAAATACCTCTACCTTTAGGGGGAGGGCTATATGATGCATGTTTTTTATGACCCCTCTTAAAACCACAATTTTGGCATTGCCAGCAACCAAAAGAAAAAACCTCCTCTCGACCAATAAGGCTCTAGTGCATGTATAACAATGTTGGGTGTTGCCACAAAGTCATCTCGGTAATCATCATAATTAGCAAGGTAAAAGTGTTTCCCAGATGCGACCACCTAAGCTTGCACCGCTAAGGATTACAACAGCGAGTAGAATGATCACAGCAAGAAGTATCAAGCAATGGAGCAACAAGAGTGAACCTTGCTCACTAGAAGGGTTTTTTGGCACTTAAGGTTTGGCTAAACCTTGTACAAACTCAAGAAATAAAAATAAAATAAGGTTTGGCAATGGATCTATTAATAGGAAAATGTCCATTTTTGGCAAGGGATTTCGGCATGGTTTTGGCACACGGATGAGCTTCATATGGAAAGGATCCCTAAACAAAGATGAAACCCATGGAAAAAGGGAACTTGGAGATGGTTTCACCTATGATATAAGTGAAACTTGAAGGGCCAAGTGGTGGGATCCACTACCTAGGTATTTCGTATTATGAAATTACCATGTGTACATAATATCTACTAGTCTTACAAATAAGATGCCTTAGTGACATCATGGGCCCATGGGGCCTCTTGAGGTGTCATCACACATGTGATGCATAATGAAGAAGTCCAAAAGGAGCTTCATGCATGGTGGGTCACCTCACTTTTGGTTCATAAGGAAAAGAGCGAAATGCCAAGCCTATTTTCTTCATTTTTCTCCATTTTCTTGAAGGAAATGATTCCCTCACCCCCCAAAGGTCACCCTAGAGCCCCCTCCACGCCCTCCCCTTGTCCTCTATCAACAAAATTCGGGCAAAGCAAGTGGGGCCCCATATTGGAGCCATTTGTGGTGGAAAAAGTCTTTTTTTGTCATATTCATCACCTAGTCTTTCCCCCTTTCACCCTAGCCACCTTCTTACTCACACACACACTTAACATTATTCAAAATTTTATGATTTTCCACTCATAATCATCCCTCTCAAGCTTCCATGGCTGCACTTCATCTTCCTTCTCTTACTAGTGTGTGTATGCACTAGTTAATTACACACACTATCACTAAAATCCTACACATATGGAGGATCCATAATGGATTTTTATTCTCTATTATAACCTCTACCTAGTTCCATCAAAATCAGCCACAAAAAACCTTAAAACAACTCCATAGCTTCACCTCTCTCCACCCAATTCTCATTCATCCTCACACACATGTATCTATCCCTCTAAGTATGGCCCATTCCTCTCTCCTTTTCACCACAATTTGTGAGATAGGTGCTAGTCATTCCACAACCTCCAAAGAAGAAGGTGAATTGCTGCAAATAATGACCAAGAATCAACCTCTCAAATGGCAAGGTGAACCTTCAAGGTGAAGGCATCAAGAAGATCAAGGTGGCGGCTCCCAAGGAATCCCAATTTGTCCCCCAATTCAAGCCCTTAATTGTAATTTTCACTAATTGTAATGGGGTGGGAGAGGCTATATAAAGAGCCCCCGATCTCAACCCAAGGACACGGGAGTCCATCTCCATTGTAGCATGCCCCAATTAGGCGCTTTGTGCACCTCTAGGCTACCATCAATCTGGCAGGGTGATAGTGTTTACATTCCCATGATTGTAGCTAGCATGCTTGATTTGTGTGGATGCTTTGTGTGTGTAATCACTCCCTTGGTGGAGGTGTGAAGGTTTTCCATTTGATTTTCCCTTCATAAATGATTAATGCTCAAGTTTTTATTTTGTTGTGATGAATGCATTTACATTGGTGTGGGTGCGTGTAGCAAGTTTTGTTAATGCTTGATCAAGGAAATTCTAGTTATACGTGTTTCATCCTTCTCCATTATCAAGCACATTTATTCCCCACTTTCTCTTCTCTTTCCTTTCTCCCTTATCCTTCCTCTCTCCGTCACCCTCATACGTATATTTGCTCCGCCTGCATAATTGCAACCATTCGTACAGTTAGCCAAGAGAGGTTTGAGAAATAGGCACCCCTTCAAACCTCTCACTCCAATAATTAATTATTCCTTTGATCCTTGTTGGTGGCTCTCTTCCTCTCTCTCTCTCTCTCTCTCTCTCTCTCTCTCATTGACACACACAGGGTTCATAGGCTTGGCTTTGTTCTCTCTCTCTCTCTCTCTCTCTCTCTCTCTCTCTCTCTCTCTCTCTCTCTCACACACACACACACACACACACACACACACACACACACATACACACAAGGTGCGGTGGGTAGCAAAAAATATGCATGACAGTTCTCTCTCTTATACACACACTCAAGGCGAGCCTGGTCTTATTTTGTGTCAACAACATCATGTATGCACTTACGAGGCGCTTTAGAACTACGCTAAGCCATGCCTTGTTTGAGGATGTGATTTCAATTTTTCTTTTCCTTCCAAGGCACAAGTTAGTGGGATTAATTGAGGTTCATAAAATTTTTTTTAAACTTCAAAACTTGAAATGAAAGGATGATTGATGGGGTGCATTCAAGGTCATTTCCCCTTTCAAGGTGGGTGCAGAAGTCGTCAATCCTTTTTTGGCTTTCTAAAAGAAACCCTTAGTGTTGGGCTGGGTTAGGGGGACTTTCATAGTTTTCAGTGCATGCTAAAGATTTTTCTTTCATTTCACATCATGTCTTTACTTTTCTTGCATTCTATTGTTTTAGAATGTTAAAGTGAAGTTTCACCTTACATAATTTTAATAAATTTTGTACACATACACACACATATATGTTTTTTGGTATGTGGAAGATCATAGGGTTCATTCTGAAAGGTTGTTGCAACACTGAGACCGTTGGATTCCTTGGCTGGATGAGTGCCACATGGCAAGGGTCTTTGTAAAATAATTTTGTTGTCCTTTTTGTTTCCTTACATCACCTTCTTTCAGAGACAAGTGTACCTAATGGATTCAAAAATCTTCTAAATAGAAAGCTAAAACTTTGGAATAGAAAGTTATTCTCCAAGGCAGCATTTACTTTCTTTGCATGCTTGAAAATGACTTTAGAGATCAAAACATAAAACAAAATAATCATAGGAGTTTGATCTTATGATACAGTCTTCGAGAAAGTCCTTTTTGTCTAAACAGCAAGTTTCTTCCTTATACAAATACAAAATGGAAATACTAGTAGAAATTTTTAGATTTGCAAAATATTCGAACTATTTTCTAGTATATTTTATCGAGTTTTTTCTCCTTTGCCATCCTTTGCAACCGGCTAATCTCGATTTTCAATCGGCTTAAGCCTAGTAAGCTCAGACACATTTTTCTTAAACACTGAGGTATAAACGATTCTCTTATTTGAGGATTTCAAACAAAAAAAAACTTCACTAAATTGTTTAATTATTTTCTATGCTTATTTGAAAGCATTAAAATATTCTTTTGTTTTGATGTGCGCTCCTTGCCGCACTGTCGAAGCAAGGGACTTGCCAATAAACCGTGTGCGAGCCACAAACGGCTCCAAGCACACAACAAGCCTAAACTAGCAAGCTCAAGAGAACAAAGGGTGTGTCACTCACCGCTCTACGCTCGCCTTCATGGTGGATTCCTCGCCGCGATGAAGAAGAAGCTGCAGTCGTGCCGCGCTCAACCGCTTCGCCGCCGTCGTGCCTTCGTAATGCTCGATCGCACACACACTCTCCCTCTCTCTCTCTCTCTCTCACACACACACACACACAAGGAGGTGAAGAAGAAGAAGATGGAGATGGAGCAAGAGCACTCTTCTATTGCACAAATGAGAGAATGAGTAAAAATTAGGTTTAGTTGGCTTTTATAGGAGCTCACCCCATTCACACTTGGGCGCCCATGCTTAACCAACTAATCCCTTGAATGGCCAAGTTAAAGTGCGCCTCTCATCGGTGATCACTCTACCTTTCCCTATTGGTCCGACAAGCCCGGTGCCTGACTCTACTTAAATAAATAATATGGTTATAGTGTCCGTCGTAGGCGATAGGGTGTCCGTGTGCCGTGAGGGTTAACATGCCCCCCTTCCTGATGTAGATTCCGTCCTCGGAAGCTATTGAGTTGAAGCTGGTTCGTCGAGTGGAAGAGCATTTGAGATGAATGTCCTTAGCCTTCTTTAGTCACTGCAAAATCAAACAACATTGCCACAGTAATTGCATTCTCTTAAAAAGCATATGCAGTTTTAGGTAGACAAATTGATTGGTCAAACAATTTGTTAGCAATGAACATTAAATTGCAATGTAATCAAATGCATAAACAGATATAAAGGTAAAAAATTAAACAAGTCTGGGATCGCTAATTTGACAGTCGAAAGGCACTAGTGATCGAATATTAATACCATAGGTAAGCTTCTTAATTATCTGTGGTCAATTAAGTTGCTTAATCGCGAGAGCCAAGTATTCATGTTCGAGGGCTGACTAGAGGCTATATCTAGAAAACCTTGTAGTTAAGCTACCATAAAAGGAATTTCTCATGAAATCATCGCCTGACTGATTAGTTTTTCTTTGACCCCCCAAAGTCTTTTCACATTGATTCAATTTGATGTGTGTGCTTATTTTGTATGCCTTGGGTTTTTTTCTTTTCAAGGAAAAGCGCCCACAGTGGGAACCTCTAGGGCTCTAGTACCATAGGCGATACATGTGCGTGAAGTACCAATTTAAGCAGGGATTTCTCTTCCAGCTTAAAATTTTACATTGTGGCACTTTGATTTTTTGCTTGTTCATTTTCAGCATTTAAATTTTGTAACTTTGGGGGGTCATATAACACTATTACCCTCCCCAGGCTCATCACATTAGTAAACTCCCTTTATAATACTTAAGCTAAAGATCAATAGGGTTAAGCCCACTAGAAAGCCCTAGTACATGTCATACAATGCTGCCTAAATCGGATTAAGAACCTAAGTAACCATCTTATTAGGAAGGCATTCCCCATGGTATTAAGAGAAGATTTCTAATACCTAGCTTGGTCAAACTAGCTTAGTCAGACTGCTTGATTTTTAAACCTAGACAAGTGATTATGACAAAACATTACATTGAATTAAATGTTTGATACTAAGCCAATGCGTTGAATATTATGCTACCAATCACAATCAAAGCAGACAAACATGGATGCAAAAAGATAAGGGCAATGCTAATGGACAAGAAACACCTGTTTGTGTTGATGGTCGCGCTTGATTTGAAGTGTGAACGAGAGAAAGGTTCCATGAATGTCCAAATCCTATCAATAGCAACACTCTCCTGCACACACTAGGAAACAAAAGGAATACCTCCAGGAGGCACATTAGTGGGAAAAGATAACTTCGCTAATCTCTCAACTCTAAAACAGAAACACTCTATCGTACTAATCTTACCTACCCTCCATCACTCAAGTGATGAGGATCAAAGGTGTTTTATGGCATAGGTTTTTGTTTCACTGTACCAGATGTGACATGTGTAGGTCTGAGTCAATGTTTTGACTTTTAATGTGCATACTCGTTTGCTAATTGCTCTTGCTCTTTTTTTTTTTGTTTTTTTCTTTTTTTTTTTGAGAGTATAAAGCTTTATATGTACATTCCCTAAGATCGGGAGATATAGAGGTCAGGGAAAAAGGTTGAGAGGGAAACAAATGAATGATGGATGTCCACAAACACTCCCCCCTTCCTTGGGTAGATCATACCATTTGAAATGATCTTGTCACCCTTTGAAACCAATTGTTCCAGTTGGTAATAGGTGAGGATTTTTGCCATTAGTTTTCTATTACCCTAGGTGCCTCGTCAAGTTGCAACGGTGGTAAGGTACTCTCCCAGGATCGAACTTGAAGTGGTTCATTAGGTGATTCTTGAACACTGGGAGGTGTAGATTCTTTTGTAGCTTCATGGAGGTCCACTACTATAGATGGAGGCTGTGTAGAAGCTTTTACCTCTATGGATGTATTACATGAGGAGCTAGAAGCTTCATGGGACTCCCCCCTTCCTGAGCTAGGTGGAACAAATCGTTCTTTCTTTGGTACCCAAACTAGCTCGGGAGCAGGTGTGTAGCATTCAGTGATTTTTTTCTTTCCACGATCATTGATTCGTTTTGGAGCTACGGGATTGGGCTCACTTGGGTCAGGTGATAGGTAAGAGAACAATCTACGTTTTGGCACCCAGATTTGATCATTTCCTTGATAGTAGCCTTGGGCTTCCAATAGTCGTTTAGGGATCCATCGCAACATTTTCTTACTTTTCTTGGAGCGAGTGATACATTTCTTACAAGGCTTCTGTTTTTTAGCACTAGCTATGGTCACTAAAGAAGCTTTAGGGACCCACTTGTATGTTTTCTTCGTTACCTTAGGATGAGTCTTGTTGGAAGCGATATGAATTGCTTGTAGCATATTTAAGGGTATAGGAATTTCATCCCCCTCAGGTGTTACCCAGGTCGTCCCCCTATTTCCCCAAGTGTCTATGGTTGATGCTAGGTGGACCCAATCCACATTGTCTGATTCAGTCATCCCAGGTAGGATATCCATATAAGGAGAATCTTGGCCAATGTCTGTATCCTTCTTACAAGTGTAACAATATTGTAGTGGGGCCGAGTGAACTGTGGTGTCAGAGCGATGATCAATAATGGTTTTACTCCCTAAGGGGTGTACCTTACCAGTCACCAAATCCACTCTAAGGACAGAGTCTTGGAATTGCAAATAGACATGATTTTTAGACCAATCATGAACCATTTGTGCTTCCCTCATGAATGGTCGTCCTAAAATCATTTCATATGACATAAGGTGTTTAGAGAAATCCATTACAATGAACGTATGTCGTACCTTGTGTCCTAGAACTTTGATCTTAAGATCCTTGAGCATCCCCATAGGTTTGGCTATGGTACCATTTGCCATCTTTACCACAATGTTAGTAACACTGAGGCGGGGTTTTCCCATGGATTCCCAAAAATCTTTTGTAACGATGCTAACTCCCGCACCACCATCAAGAATTCCCTTTATAGTTAATCCCTTGGTAGTGATGGGTAGGGTCGCATTAGACTCGTCGCCTTCAAAATACTGCCCTAATTCGTTAATGGGTACCTCGATCACAGACTCGTGTCCATCTAAATCAAGTGATTGCACATGATTTTCCTCATCAATCATAATCGAGTCAGGCCTATTTGGTTGTGCAAACTGCGGTAATCCCGTTCGTAGCTCTCCGTTAAGGAATGCTCGAAGTGCAAGGAATAACTCAGGATCTCCATATAGCTTTGCTATGATCGTGGTTCGGACCTCAAAAGACATGAAGTCCACTAGTTTGGCAACATTCATTGGCGTTTTGCAGGGTGTAGGTCCTTGACTAGGAACTGGTGATGATGGAATCTCATATTCCTCAATGGGATCAGGTGTTCCTTCGTTAAACATCCTTTCCAACAAGAAGGGTGTATGCTCACTTTTTGATGTCCCGTCCTCACTCCCTTCTTGGATGATACTAGATATGGCTAACGGTCTATGGTTCATGTGGGGTGGATGAACTTGCGTGGGAAACACTGTGTCATGAATTTTGACCTGCATGGGTTCTGGTTCTAGTTTCCTTTGAGTCTCCTCCACTAAACCTCTTAGATGTTTCACCTGCTCAATCTCGTCTATTGGGTTTGGGTACGTCCCAATCTTCTTTTTACGATTCTTCCCTTTTTGCCCCTGCGGTTTATCTTGGGGGTCTTGGATTGGATTTGGAAACACTTGTGGTGTTTTCAGAGGCTCTTTATGGTTTTCTCTTATTCGGTTTTCATTTGGTTCCATGTTACGGTTTTCTTTGTCGGTCTTTCCCTTTGTGGTATTGGTTCTAGTCTCCATTGTCTCGATTGAATCTGAATCATCCTCGAGGTCATTCATATACACGGGGTCATCTCCTGTTCCTATGTTTGTTTTGGAACTTGGCTTTGAATTTTTCGTATTCTGCGACTTCTTCCTTCGTGTCTTCTTTTTCTTTGCTTGGATAACTGACGCGGTATCTCTCTCTTCGAGGATATGGCCTGGCCCTTGAAGCATGGACCGTGTAATCGCATAAGCGGGTGCGACGGGTGGTATTGGCGATGTCACACTAGCAATTTCGACCAAATTTAGGGGTGTGATTTTAGGCGCATTTGGGTTATAGGGGCATTGGGCAATCAAGTGATCTATGCCACAACGATTACATGTGAGTATTGGCATTGCAGACGTGCTCCCTTGATTCATTTGCATCTGTGCAGCATTCTTTTGCAGCCTAATAGGGCACTCCGCTACTCGATGTGGTCCACCACACTCGTAGCATTGAAGAGGTGGCCTCCTAGCCTGGGTGTTGATATTTTGACCTCTGGATGCGAGAGCAGCAGCTTGATAAACCGGCTTGACTTGCCCCCAACAATCTTCCATGTAGTATATAGGACACTCTTCCAATGTATCAAGTCCGTAGGCAATACTAGTGTCTATTTCCTCCTCACAGCCATCTGGATAAGCATTTGATGGCTCGCAACCCACTTGGTTCATAGGGGCGACTCTTGGATGCGGGGGCTGCGGTCCTAGCACAGAAGGTGGTAGCGGTGTAGCTTGTACAACATTTTGAGATCTAGGGACCATGTGTTGCGGTAGTTGCTCAACAGGTGGAGTAGGCATCAATACAGGAGCTCGAGGTACATCCGTCCAGACTACAGGTGGTCTATTTGCCATCATACGTTTGATCATTAAACAATCCTTAGCTTGGTGACCATACCTACCACATGCGTTGCAAGTTCCATTAAATTTTACTCTAAACGTAGGGCACTCACTAGTGCTATGTGGACCTAAGCAAATGGAACACCATTGTTGCTCCCTTCTTGGATACATGTGACTATTTTGAGGGGGTCGATTATCCTTAAGAGACTCTTGGATTGCCTTGGTGAGGTCTGTCAAGAATGTCTCAAATACCTTTGGCTCATTGGCAATGGGCTTTGCAGTCATGGGTTCATACTCAATGGCTTGTGAGCTAGTGGATCTCGTGTCAGTAGACACCCTCATGCCTGCTATCATCAAGTTGTCCTCTAATTGGATTGCATTGGCAGTGACATCTTCCCAGGTTGTGATACCTCTAATCACTAGTCCATTATAGATTCCTTCATTCCTCAACCCTCGAATGAATCGATCAAGCAGTTGGTTATTGTTGAAGCGCTCATTTACAGGGCAGCGAGAGTTTAAGTGCTTTAGACGACTAATGAAGTCCCTCACTGACTCTCCTTCCTTACGTTCGGCCTTCTGTAGCTGAGATGCTACACCCCAAAGCACACCTTCTCGTATGTACTCCTTTAGAAACAACCTTCGAAGGGTAGGGTAGATTGTTTTCTCGTCCACCCTTAGGGTCCTATACCAATCTCCAGCCTTCCCACTTAATGTCAAGCTTAAGGCATTGCACTTATGTAGTTCGTTGCGTTCCCCTAAGGAATCACATACTTGTTCAAACACTTCAATGTGTTTCCTAGCATCTTCGTCCCCATTGAATTTTTGCGTGAGTTTGGCAATTTGTACTGCCTTACTTCTAAGCTCTCTATCAGATGCGTGACGCATATTTTCTGCGATAGATCGACCTATGGTTTGAGCAAACGCTGCCAAGTCACCTATGTGAGAAGGCAGGGCCGGTGGAGGTACTCTTGGAATCATATGTGGGAGAGGGACGGGTACCGGTCTTGGCATATGTGTGGATGATGCAGGATATGGAACATAACCGGGCATAGGTCCACTCGGATAAGGGCTAGGGAGCGGCACTCGAGGAGCATAAGCAAGTGGTACAATTGGAGGTGTGGGGGCCATGTGTGCATAAGGGGCTAGAGGCACATATGGTCGAGGCCCCATATTAGGTACTACGACACTAGGTAGTGGCACTGCGCTAACCGTAGATGTCATCGGTACATTCTCTGTCAGGCTTATCCGTGGAGTGAGCACTGTGTTTTCCTTGATAGAGGGTTGAGCCAAGTTAGGGAAGCTAAAGTTTTCGCTCGGAGGCTCAGATTGCATAGAGACCCCAGGTGAAATGACGTAAGATGGGTCCATGGGGCTCATTAGAGGAGTCTCCATTTGTGATAGAGTAGGATGTTGAGCCTTGCTCGTATCCAAAAATCTCATGGGGCCAGTTGAGAGTATATTTACCCCTCAGTTTTGCCTTTCTGATTGAATAATGCCATGGATAACATTACAGATCATTTTCTGTTGATCTTCGATGCTCATGGCACTAGAGGTGGATTGTACAATCTCTATCCATCCTACATGGTAGGCGTGGCCAGAGTGTAGATCCGTCAACACCTCAGTGTGGAGGTCGTATGTCGAATGATCATTAATGAACCATCCTTCTAGAGTCGACGTGTTAACGGTTTCTTGTGAGGTAGAAGCAATATTGCTCCCCGTGGTTTTACTTGTCACCAACGGTACTCTAGAGGGAACTTCTGAAGGAGGCAGCTCAATAGGGCCTTCTTGGTAAGAAGTTGGTAGGATATCCACATGGACACTCTTTGGGGGTGTGGGGTCCACGTGCGATGTGAAAGGAGATTCCACTTCCCCACCCCCTTCGTGTGCTTCATTTGCATCAGGTTCCGAGCGAGTAGCTCTACCTAATGTTTCCATGAAACGGCTAAACATACTAGTACTAGGCTGTGGAGCTTCGAGAGGTGCATGGCCTTCTCTCTCAGTGTTTTGGGTAGGGTATGCTTCCATGATTTCTGAGTCGGAGGAGGAATCACTAGCGGCTATTTTAGGGTCTTGGGTGGTGCTACCTTGTGTCCCCGCTGAGGGTCTAGAGCTTACCGTGGATGGGTAATGGGTGTCTGTATGAACAGAGGCACCCTCAATATGTTCGTGTTCTAACACTCGCCCAGAGCGTAAGTGCATGTGCTTTTGATACCCTAAGGTGTCAAAAAGCTGCTCTAGGAGGCCTTGTGACTAGTTTTTAGCGTGTTTTTTGTTTGTTTTTTTGCTAGATTTTTTAGAGCGTGTTGTGGAATGGGCCGTGTGATAGCTCGAAACGAGCGTATCGGTCAGAGGGTCGTGCCGTGCTTTACAGCCCTCCGTTTGGTCAGTCTATGCCCTTGGAATCCCTAAAACTGTCAATTTCCAGTAGAGAACTAGGCCCAAACTAGAAAGTCTAAGGGTGCAAGTGGGAAGAGAAAGGAGGAGAGTGGAGGACTTGTCCCACATGCTCTCATTCTCTCTTGAGGGAGTAGGGTATATATATAAGAGTGAGTCTAGTATATAACTGAGGACTGAGGCCTGGGCCAGGGCCTGGGCTTGGGCTTGGGCTTGGGCTTGGGCTTGGGCTTGGGGAAATGATCCCGATCCCGATCTCTCTTTTATACAAACCAACCCGTCCGTTTTAAAAGTCACGTTTTTTATTTTCGAAAAATTTCACCGCCCGCTCGCTCGCGTTTTTATTTTCCGTTTTTGTTTTTTTTTTTCCAAATTTTTTTTTTTCAAAAAAATAAACTTTTTTTTTGTTTAATAATGCAGAAAACGCAGAAATTGCAGAAAATTGAAAACGCACAGAAATTGCAGAAATTGAAATGCAGAAAACGCAGAAATTGCAGAGATTGAAATGCAGAAAATTGCAGAAATTGAAAACGCCGAACTTGAAAATGCAGAAATTGCAAAAATTGAAAAAACGCAGACAATAGCAGAAATTGAAACTTGACAGCAAATGCAGAAAACGCAAAAAACAGAAATCTCCACACACTCCTTCCCTGCCTTTCCTATGATAGAAATTGCACCACAAGGAAGCGTAAAGTGCTAACCGAGCTTAGTGTAGGGCATATCCCCGACAACGGCGCCAAAAATGTGCGCTCCTTGCCGCACTGTCGAAGCAAGGGACTTGCCAATACACCGTGTGCCAGCCACAAACGGCTCCAAGCACACAACAAGCTTAAACTAGCAAGCTCAAGAGAACAAAGGGTGTGTCACTCACCGCTCTACGCTCGCCTTCGTGGTGGATTCCTCGCCGCGATGAAGAAGAAGCTGCAGTCGTGCCGCGCTCAACCGCTTCGCCGCCGTCGTGCCTTCGTAATGCTCGATCGCACACACACTCTCCCTCTCTCTCTCTCTCTCTCTCACACACACACACACACACACACAAGGAGGTGAAGAAGAAGAAGATGGAGATGGAGCAAGAGCACTCTTCTATTGCACAAATGAGAGAATGAGTAAAAATTAGGTTTAGTTGGCTTTTATAGGAGCTCACCCCATTCACACTTGGGCGCCCATGCTTAACCAACTAATCCCTTGAATGGCCAAGTTAAAGTGCGCCTCTCATCGGTGATCACTCTACCTTTCCCTATTGGTCCGACAAGCCCGGTGCCTGACTCTACTTAAATAAATAATATGGTTACAGTGTCCGTCGTAGGCGATAGGGTGTCCGTGTGCCGTGAGGGTTAACATTTGATTTTTAATGTGTATTTTTATTTTACTTCCTTTTTGTTTTATTTTGTTTCAAAATACTAATGTGCAATGTGCACCATTTACCTTATTATTGAAGCCCTTTTATAATATATAAGCCATTTACAATGAGTTGCGAGTACCGACTAGAAGAACATTAAAAAATGGCCTAATTGAGACTTACCTTAAATGTTATTTAAATTTTATTTGTTTTCTCTCGCATAGCCTTATGTAGACCATAATGAACTCTCACATTGTTTTTTTGGGACTCCATGAGGCCATTGTAAAAGGGTTGTATTTTGGGTGCAATTGTGGGCCATTGGTTAAAAAGCTTGTTGATTAGTGATACATGGCAACAAACTATCTTTTTTGGCTTTCTAAATGAAGCCTTAGAGATGTAAGGTGGATAGTTTTTTTGGCTTTCTCAATGAAGCCTTAGAGATGTAAGGTGTTAGGATACTTTCAATGTTTTCAGTGATGATTGAGACTTACCTTAATTGTTATTTTGGTTTTAAAGTATTAAATGGATATTTTTAGTTCATCTTAATTCTAGTAAGTTCTATACTACATACATACACATACACACACATATATATTAATTAGTTATATATATATATATATATATATATATATATATATATATATTATAATGAGAAAACCATGATAAAGAGAAAAAAAACCGGCGCAATGATGTCAAAACTTAGCTCAAAAATCCTACAATTTCAAAAAATTTACTAGTATATTTGGTTTGCCTCTTTACGAGGAGGACACTCGATCGCTTAATAAAAGAGACATTCTTCAATAGTGCTTTACCTTATATAGTTCTAGTTAAACTCAACCTGAATATTTTATTACTTTCTTATTGTTTGAGAAAGCCCTCGTGATCCTTTCACTTGTGTTTTTTGTCAAACTCACATATAGTGAGTGAATATATTGCAAATTAAAACAAGGTGAGGACTCACAATGGCTTGTTAAAGGTAAGGGGGGAGGAAAGATTTATCAAAAGTAGGTCTTAATTAGTCTTGCAGTTATATTATTTTAATATAAAATTGTATTATCCATATACACATGAAATAAAAAGATCCATTTAATATTATAAAATTTAATTAACATTTAAGGTAAGTCTCAATCATGCCATTTTTTTATTTTCTTCTAGTCGGTACCTGCTATTCGCAAATGGTAAATGGTGCACATTGCACATCAGTATTTTGAAATAAAATAAAACAAAAAGGAAGTAAAATAAAAAGACACATTAAAAATCAAAACAAAAGAATATTTTAATGCTTTCAAATAAGCATAGAAAATAATTAAACAATTTAGTGAAGTGATTTTTTAAAAAAATCCTCAAATGAGAGAATCGTTTATCAATACCTCAGTGTTTGGGAAAGGTGTGTTTGATCTTAGTCTTAAGCCGATTGAAAATCGAGATTAGCCGGTTGCAAAGGATGGCAAAGGAGAAAAATTCCTATAAAATATACTAAAAATAATTCGAATATGTTACAAATTTGAAAATTTCTACTAGTATTTTTATTTTGTATTTGTAAAAGGAGGAAACTTGCCGCTTAAACAAAAAGACTTTCTCGAAGACTGCATCATAAGTCAAACTCCTATGAATATTTTGTTCAATGTTTTGATCTCTAAAGTCATTTTCAAGCATGCATGCAGACAAAGTAAATGTTGCCTTGGAGAGTAAATTTCTATTCCAAAGTTTTAGCTTTCTATTCACAAGACTTTTGAATCCCTTAGGGACACTTGTCTCTCAAAGAAGGTGATATAAGGAAACAAAAGGGACAACAAAGTTATTTTACAAAGACCCTTGCCATGTGGCGCTCATCGAGCCAAAGAATCCAACGGCCTTAGTACTGCAAAACCTTGCACAATGAACCCTATAGCCTTCCACAAGCCAAAAACTGCAATTACAGTCCATGCATATGCACATGTCAATCCTTGTTTAACTTAAAAGGTTGAAATGAATGGATAATTGATGGGATGCATTCAAGGTCATTTTCCCTGGAAGGTGGGTGCATCCCTTTTAAAGAAAAAACTTAAAACAAAAGTAAAAAATTCCAAAGGTCTCCAATGAATGACACGTGGATCTTCTCTCGTTGCTTGAAATTTTTAAGCTCCATTATAGATAGTATAGATATAGATAATTCCAATTAAGAGATCTATGATGAAATATTTTGTTGAGATCTAAAACTCTATGATTTCACTAGGTACCTTTATATGTAGACCATACACAAAGTTAAATGACTTACATTACACTTAGTCTTACTACTACTACACCAAAAATCTCCACGCTTCTTTCTATCCGATAAGAGCGAGATACACCTTGCATTGTCATAGCAAGAGAGAAATTTGACTGAAGCCTTCACGTTTTTCGTCTCCTATCCCTCAGGATCTCTGCAATAGCTCTCTATTTCTACACATGTGCGCATCTGTCGCACGTATCAAAGCAAGGGACTTGCCGTACACTATGTGCGAGCCACAAATGGATACAAGCACACAACTAGAATAATCTAGCAAGCTTAAGAGAGCAAGGATGTGTCACTCACCGCCCTACGTTCACCTTCGTGGAGGATTCCTTGTCGCAAAGAAGAGGGAGCTACCACCGTGCCGCGCTCAACCGCCTCGCCACTGCCGTGTCGTCGCAATGCTCTCTCTCTCGCACACACACACACACACACACACACAAGGAGATGAAGAAGAAGATGGAGATGGAGCAAGAGAACTCTTCAATTGCACAAATGAGAGCATAAGTGATTTTTAAGTTTCAGTGACTTTTATATGAGCTCGCCCATTCACACTTGGGCGCCCATGCTTAGTTAACTAACCCTTGAATGTTCCAGTTAGAGTGTGTCTCTCATCGGCGATCACTCTTACCCTTTTCCTATTGGACTGACAAGCCCGGCCCATGACTACTAGAAGTGGACACCGGTGGCTAACATGCCCCTCTTCCTGAAGTAGATTCCATGATAGGAGTATCGGGATCCATGATATGAGTACGTGTAGCAAAAGAAGAACAACATTGTGAAAGCTCAAAGACAGTATGTGCACACATGCAATAAGTGATATGCATACATTATATTCTAGGAAATGCAAAAAAAATCATGAATTGTAACATTGCCAACTATAACACTTGTAGTATCTGAATAGAATGCAATTGAGTTAAGTTCTATTAGGTTGACTCTTAGAGAAGTACACAAGAGCTAGGGATAAAGTAAGTACTAAATTGACCAACGTTAATTAAAAAATGTCGATTAAAGAGTAGTTAACCCTAGAAATGCTCATCATGGTCTAAAGACTAGTGATCTTGTCAATTATACGACTCAAGTGTGATCAACATAAAATAGAAGGAATTTTGTGCTATTTGCTTTAAGTTTTCTCTTTTTTTATTCTTTTTTGTTGTTGTCATAGTTGCTACAAGTACCTGGGGGACTCAAGGTCTCAAATACTAGCTTGAGCATAAACTAATCGGGAGACTCAAGGTCTCAAATACCATCTTAACACATGGACTTCCTCAACACAAGTCACAATTAGGTGGAATAAGCTAGAGAGAACTATATGCTCATAGCTTAAAACATTACTAAAGATACTACAATTAATAGACTATTTAGGAATTAAAGTCAGCAATTAAGTGTCCTAGTTTAGCCTAACGTCCTGATACCTACTTAAATCCAACTAATAAACCAAACTCAAAGAGAAGAACAAGGTACTAAAAGTTTGAAAAATTTATAGCATATAAATTGGCAATGTCACAACTTCATAAATTTTATGCATTGTTAGAAACTCAAATGACAAGATGTAAACATGTAATTGTGGAAATCATAGATAAAAGGAAGTAGTACACCTGATATAATGGAGAACATCCGTTGTAACATGTAAACATCCATTGTCATTGTCCTTTGAAGGCATCCTTATGTAGTCACAAAGTACACAATAGTCACCACCAAACATCCACCTTCCAAAGGCACATCAGTGAAGGAAATAAGAACTTTGCTAATCACTAAACTCTAAAACAGAAACACTCCTATCGTACTAATCCTACCTACCCTCCATCACTTGAGTGATGGAGGATCAAAGGTGTTTGATGACATAGGTTTCTGCTTTGGTTTACTGGATGTGACATTTGTAGGTTTGGGTCAATGATTTTGACTAGTATTGTGCACACTCATTTGTTAATTTCTCTTGCTCTTTACTTTTTTTATAAAAAAAATATTTAAAAATAGGGTGGTTAGTTACTATATATATATATATATATATATATATATATATACAATCCCTAAAATCGGAAAACTTAAGGGTCAGGGAAAGAAGGGTGAGAGGAGAATAATTCAATAGGCTGATGTGAATGAAGACTCCTCCCTTCCTTGGGTAGATCATACTTTAAAAGGATTTCATCACCTTTTGGAACCAATTATTCCAATTGGTAATAGGTGAGGATTTTAGCCAATAGTTCTCTATTACCTTGGGTGCCTCATCAAGTTGCAAGGGTGTTAAGATACTCTCCCATGATTTTATTTGTAACATTATTGTAGGTGGTGAACTTACAACAGGAGGTGCAAACTCCTACTTATTTGTATGGATATGTACAATGGTAGGTGGAGGTTGTGTCGAAGCTTATATTTCCATATAGGAACTACATGAAGAGCAATGACTTCCTTGTTCCTGAGCTAGGTGGAACAAAATTTTCTTTCTTTGGTACCCAAACTAGCTCTAGAGCGGGTATGTAGCATTCTATGATGTTTTCCTTGCCATGATCTTCAATTCATTTTCGAGCTACAGGATTGGGCTCACATGGGCCAGGTGATAAGTAAGAGCACAATTTACGTTTTGGCACCCAGATTTGAGCATTTTCTTCATAGTAGCCTTGGGCTTCCAATAGGTTTTTGGGAATCCAACACAACGTTTCTTTACATTTCTTGGGGTGAGTGGGACGTCTCTTACCAGGCTCTTGTCTTTGAGCACTAGTTATGGTCGCTAAAGAATCTTTAGGGACCCACTTGTATGTTTTCTTTGTTATATTAGGATGGGTCGTGTGTCTCAAGCTTTATTTCAACTACAACATTTGAAGCTCTACAGAGTTAGGCTATGGGTACATATGGTTCAACCTCTTGGACATGCAATGTTTTGGGTTTTATTTCCTTAAAAGGCAATATCTCAAGGACTATGGATTAAGTAGTATAGCTAAGAGTTGGTTTCTGCTTTGTGACACCCCTACTCCCCCAGTCTATAGTGCATTTAGTGGCTATCATCCACGTGCATCCTAGGTTTATATTACCCTCCATAGTTCTAGCAGGCATTACCAAAAAGTCTTGAGCTACGACCTCGTTGTCATAACTGACAAAAGTGTGCGAGATTCTAAAAACCGCAGTCATTAGGGAAATTTTGGACTCTTAAATGGGCCCTATAAGGACTTTGACTTTCTCTCTCTTATCCAAAATAGGCGCATGGTAAAAATTTTACAGATGAAATCAAAATTTGTCGAACCTTTTGGATTTAGAATGTAATCATCAAGATCTATCCATTGATATATAGCATGCCATCAGATTCCTTATATTCTAGAAGATTCCATTTTTTGATGTGACAACTTCGTCTTAAATGGAATCTCTCCCCACATTTCAACATTAGTGGGGAGGCCATAACTTCTACAAATCAACTCCAAATTTGTCGGAGTTTGGGGATTTAGAACCTACTTTCTAAGATCTTTCCAATGATATGTTGGTTAATATGGTTTTGACAAAGAGTTTATGTACTTCACCGGGTTGCCCACTTTGGACAAGAGAGGCAAAGTCAACCCTCCTTATAGGGCCCCTTTGAGAGTCCAAATTTTTCCTTCTTGTTGACACCTTTGACTTGGATGGTGCTTATGGATAGGGGTGGTTTTCCTAGCTGACACCAAACTCCATAGGATAACAAATTATGTTGAGCTCCTATATCCAATAATGTGTTATATAGTACTCTCCCATAGAGTCTATTTAGTTCAATTGGATATCGTAGAGGTGGATCAGATTCCAATGATTCATCATCAGTGTCTTCAAAAAATGCTTCCGTGATTCCCAGATTAGCCTCGCGTTGGCATCTAAGACGTTGTTGTCTTTCTTGAGCCTCAACTCTTGCTTGGATCTTTTTAAGCTCTGCCTATTCTTTGGTTGCTTTCTTTTCATTTATTCTAGCACGCACATTTGCTCGATATCGTCGCTTCTTATATCTCTTACTCTTCTTGTCTAATTTTTTATTACGGTCGATCTCTAGTGAAGAGTCACAAGATGAATCCCTACTTGTGTCTTCTGCTCCCTTGGATAGACGGTTATCTAGGGTACCACTAGGCCCTGAATGGTTTGTCCCCACATTTGCACTAAGATTTCACTCAGATTATTCATCCTCAGAATCAATTTCAATTGATGATTCTGACCCCAAATCATGTGGTCTATAGTCTTGTGAGACGCTATTGGTTCCAATGCCAATCAAACTTTCATCGTGTATGTCATTAGAAGCTATATGCATTGCTTCTAGCATATTTAAGGATACGAGTGGTGGCATTTCATCCCCCTCAGGTGTTACCTAGGCCGTCTCCCTGTTTCCCCAAGTGTCTATGGTTGTTGCTAAGTGGACCCAATCCACATTGTCTGACTCAGTCATCCCAGGTAGAAAATCCATATAAGGAGAATCTTCCCCAGCATCAATGTCCATTTTACATGTGTAACAATACCACAATGGGGCCTAGTGAACTGTGGTGTCAGATCTATGATCAATTATATAACTGTTTCCTAGAGGATGTGCTCAACCAATTACAAGATCCACTCGAATGACAGAATCTTGGAACTGCAAGTAGACATGGTTTTTAGACCAGTCATGCACCATTTGTGCTTCCCTCATGAAAGGACGTCCTAAGATCATCTCAGATGCCATAGTGTGCTAGGAGAGATCCATAACAATGAAGGTATTTCTTATTTTATGTCCAAAGACCTTTATCTTGAGATATTCTAGCATCCCAATAGGTTTAACAATAGAACCATTGGCCATCTTTACTACTATGGTTGTGGTCCCAAGGTGAGGTCTTCCCATAGTTTCCCAACAATTTTTAGTCACAATGATAACCCCAGTTCCACCATCAAGGATTACCTTCACAGTTAGTCCCTTGGTAGTGATTGGTATGGCTGCATTGGATTTATCGCCCTCAAAGTATTTTCCCAACTTATTAACAGGTATTTCTACGACAGGGTTCTCATCTAGGTTGGGTTGTGGATCTAAGTGTTCCTCCTCTCTTGGCATCTCCCTAGCTCCATTCATCTCTGAAAATTATGGTATCCCAACCTTCATTTCTCCATTGAGGAAAGCTAAAAGAGCTAAGAATAGCTCGGGGTCTCCATATAGTTTGGACATGATGGTGGTTCTAACTTCTGAAGCCATGAAATCCATGAATTTGTCAATATTTAATGGAATCTTTTGGGCTTCAATCCCTTGACGGGGGGAAGATGGGATCTCCATTTCTTTGATAGGGTCAAGTAGTCCCTCTATAAACATTCTTTCCAACAAGAAGTGAGTACGCCCACTTTCCCATGACTTTAAGTCACTTTCTTCTTGGATGGCACTAGGTATGGCTAGGGGTCTATGGACTTTGTGAGGTTGTTGTTGCGTAGGGAACAATGTGTCTGTAATATGGATCTGCCTAGGTACTGGTTCTAGATCCCTTTGGGTATCTTCTACCAAACTCCTTAATTGCTTGACCTGATTGATCTCCTCTATAGGGTTTGGATAAGTTCCTACCTTCTTCTTGGATCTTGGCCATTGTGGGTCATGATGATCTTCCTTATTGGTTTCTTTCCTATTGTTTGTTTTGGTCTCCATGGTTTCACCTGAATCATAATCCTCTTCAATGTCGTTCTTACATACGGGGTCGTCACCAGTCCCCATGTTGGTCTTTGAACTAGGGTCTGCTGACTTCGTTGCTTTTTGCGATCTCTTCATGTTTTCTTCTTCTTTTGAGATTGGGAAATTGATGCCATGTCCCTTGCTTCAACAATATAATTTTGTTTTTGGAGCATCGATCAAGTGAAAACGTTTACTGGTACCACAGGTGTACTTTGTGATGACTCCTCGGTAACCTCAATCAAGTTTAATGGCGTGCACTTCGGCACATTTGGATTATTCAAAAATTGGGCAATCAAATGAGCTATGCCACATTGATTACACATGAGTATCGTCATTGTAGACATGCTCGCTTGATTGGTTTGCATTAGTGTAGCATTCTTTTGTAGCCTAATAGGACACTCGGCCACATGATGTGGACCTCCACACTCATAGCATTGAAGAGGTGGTCTCTTTGCAGTATAATTGATATTTTGGCCTCTTGCAAGCAAGAGTAGCTACTTGATAGACATGTTTGACTTATCCCCAATAGTCCTCCATGTAGTATTGTGGCCTTTCTTCAAGCG
The DNA here is from genome assembly GCF_014529385.1 of Adiantum capillus-veneris. Taxonomy (NCBI): domain Eukaryota; kingdom Viridiplantae; phylum Streptophyta; class Polypodiopsida; order Polypodiales; family Pteridaceae; genus Adiantum; species Adiantum capillus-veneris. The sequence goes on from NC_140935.1 coordinate 109,514,167, forward strand.
CATCAATCCCATAGGAAATATTAGGGTCTATATCTTCCTCACAGCCTTCCAAACAAGCAATAGATGACTCACAACCCATTTAATTCATAGAAGTAATTCTTGGATGTGGTGGTTGTGGTCCTAGCAACGGAGGTGTTAAGGGTGTTGTTTGAACAATATTGTGGGCCCTAGAGACCATGTATTGTGACGTTTGTTCAAGAGGTGGGACCGGCATCAATGCAGGCACTCAAGGTGTGTCTGCCCATGCTAAGGTTGGTCTATTGGCCATCGTGCACTTAAATATTATACAATCCTTAGCTTGATGACCATATCTCCTAGAGACATTTCAATTCCCATTGAATTTTACTCTAAAAGTAGGGCATTCACTGGTACTATCCGGACCATAGCATACTGAGCACCATTGTTTCTCCCTTCTTGGATACATATGATTGTTTTGTGGAGCACAATTGTCTCTAAGACTCTCTTGAATGGCCTTGGTGAGATCTTCTAAGGTCATCTTAGATACCATTTGACTCCTTAGCAATAGGCTTTAGGGTCATTGGTTGATGCCCCGATGCTTGCGAGCTAGTAGATCTAGGCTCAATAGACACTCTTTCTCCTTGAATCATTAAATTATCCTCCTCCATGGATTGCATTGGTGGTGACTGCTTCCCAAGTGGTGATACCTCTAATGACTAGTCCATTGTAGATATCCTCATGTCGTAATCCCCTAATGAATCTATCAAGCAATTGATTATCATTGAAGTGCTCATTTGGATTACAATAGGAATTCAAAAGGCTTCAAGCAACTAATAAAGTCTCTCGCCGACTCTCCTTCCTCTCGTTGGGCTTTTTGGAATTGAGAGGCTACACCCCAAAGCACTCCCTCTCATATGTATTCTTTTAAGAACAGTCTCCTAAGAGTAGGGTAAATCGTTTTTTCTTCCACCCTTTGGGTTCTATACCTATTCCCATCCTTCCCACTTAAGATTAGGCTTAAAGCATTACTCTTATGCAGGTCGCTGTGTTCTCCTAGAGAATCGCATATTTGTTCAAACACTTCAATATGCTTTCTCACATCCCCATCTCCACTAAATTTTTGTATGAGCTTGGCTATTTGTACTGCCTTACTTCTAGATTCTCTATCAGGCATGTTATGCATGTTCTCATCAATAGATTGATCTATAGCTTGAGCAAATATTGCCAAGTCACCTAAGTGAGTAGGCACCGTGGGTGAAGGCGCTTCAGAGACTACATGTGGAGTAGGTATTGGCATTGGGCTTGGCACATAGGAAACCCTTGGGTTCCACGTTTGGTATGGTGTTGTGCCATGTGGTGGCCCTAGGCATAGCAAATTTCTGATGTGACACGATAATGCTAGCCGGTATGGTCCCATGGAAATAAGAGCTTGGGTATTGTGGTTGTGGAGCATAGGTTGTTGAAACAATGGGAGGGGTAGGGGCTACATAAGTACGAGGACCCATAGGTGTATACGATTGGTACACACTTGTAGGTACTGTTGCACGCATTGACCTACCATGTAGTAGTGCTTTACTAACAAATGAGGTCCATGGTGTGTTTCTTGGCATGCCCATCATTGGGTTAGGCATGGTAGCCATGGTGTCATCAAGGGGAATATGAGCTAGACTTGGAAAGGTAAAGCTACCACTTGTGGGTTCAAATTGCACTGAGACCCTTGGCAAAACATTATATGGAGGATCCATCGGACTTACCGAGGGAATCTCCATTTTCTATAAGCTTGGTTTTTTATCCTTCCCTGTATCCAAGAATCTCATGAGACCCGTTGAAGACATGTGGATCCCCTTGTTCTATCTCTCTAGCTCAATAACCCTATGGATGACCTCACAAAATATTTGTTGTTGATCCTCTATACTAGTAGCACCCGTTGTGGATTGTAGGACATCTAACCAACCCGCGTGATAGGTGTGACATGTGTATAGGTCAGTTAGAGTTTTTGTTTGTAGTTCATACTCCCAGTCCTCATTTAGGAACGCTCCATCTAGGATTGAGGTGCTAGGGGTGTCTTTTGAACTAGATGCAATGTGGCTCTCTATGAGTTGAACCTTAGTGGTTGCTAATTCAGGAGCACTTGATTGCTCTCCTAGCAAGGATATTGACATAGGGGCTTTCAATTCCAACTCTCTTTGTTGCTCCGCCTTGCATAAGCTCTCGATTTCCTTTTCCCTAGCCGCAATGATATATCGCTCAACCTCTCGCACTTCGGCAAGGCTTCTACCATTAGGTAATATAACCTTGGAGGGGAATAGCTCTAAAGAGTCAGGGGGTGTAGTGAATGGAGTATTCACCTGCACACTCTCCAAGAACATGGGGTCTACGTTGATCATGAATAGACAATTTACTTCCCCACCCCCCTCATTTACATCGTTAGCTCCATGTTCGGAGCAAGTGGCTCTACTAAAGGTTTCCTTCAAGCGGTTAATCACGCTCGGCCCGGACCATGGGCCCATGGCATGCATGTATTGGCTTGATCTATCAGGATTAGGCATTGGGTAACCCTCCATGACGTTGTAGTCAGAGGAAGTCACTGGACGCAATATGCGGGTCCTGAGTGGTACTACCTTGGGTCCCTACCGAGGGCCCAGAACCTAAGGTAGGTGGGTATTGAGAACCCGCGTAAGTCGAAGTGCTCGCTAGTTGCTCGGCCTCTGGCACACGACCAGAGCATAGATGCATGTGCCTTTGGCGCCTTTGGGCGTTTTAAACCCTGTTTTCACTCATTTTTTGATGGTTTTTAATGTCTTTTTACAATCATTTTTTAGATTAGAGCGTGTGATAGCTCAAAACAAGCATATTGCTCAGGGGGTTGTGGTATGCTTTACAGCACAGCGTTTGGTTACCCGAAGCTCCGTTGGTCCTTAGAAGGGTCGAGTTTTACTTAGGCGTGAAGCTGAAATAAGTAATTCTAAAGGGTGACTGAGGCCTGAGCCTAAGCGTGGGCTTGGGCTTGGGCTTGGGCTTGGGCTTAGGCCTAGGAATATTCTTGATCTCGGTCCTTTGATCTCGGTCCTACCTTTAAAATTTTTTTATTTTTTTTTTGGGATAAGGTCGTCGTGGTCGCTTCGCGCGCACGAGCACATTCACACCTAACCTACCTACTTGCAATTAACAAAGCTACTGCTACACACTCATACAATACTAAAACAAATAATTAACTAACAGATCTACTTATTGTACCTTACAGATCTAACATTATAGATCTAATACCTCAAAGCTAACACCTTATCAACAGAAAACACAGAAACTTACAACAAAAAAGCTAACACCTTACTAGCAGAAAACAGTACACTGCAGCAAAAACAAAGGGCACAAATCCTTCTCAACAAGCCACACACCTTCTTTCTCTACCTTTCCTACATTTCATAATGCACCGCAAAGTAGCATAGAGTGCTATTCGAGCTTAATGCATGGCATTTCCCTGGCAATGGCACCAAAAATGTGCGCATCTATTGCACGTTTCAAAGCAAGGGACATGTCGTACACTGTGTGAGAACCACAAATGGTTGAAAGCACACAACCAAACTAATCTAGCAACCTCAAGAGAGCAAGGGGGTGTCACTCACTGCCCTACGCTCACCTTCATGGAGGATTCCTTGCTGCGAAGAAGAGGGAGCTACCGTTGTGCCGCGCTCAACCGCCTCGCCACCGCCGTGCCGTTGCAATGCTCAATCTCTCTCTCTCTCTCTCTCTCTCTCTCTCTCTCTCTCTCTCTCTCTCTCTCTCTCACACACACACACACACACACACACACACACACACACACACACACGTGCATGCACGCATATACACACACACAAAGAGATGAAGAAGAAGATGGAGATGGAGCAAGAGCACTCTTCGATTGCACAAATGAAAGAATAAGTGATTTTTAGGTTTAGGTGACTTTTATATGAGCTCGCCCATTCACACTTGGGCGCCCATGCTTAGCCAACTAACCCTTGAATGTTCCAGTTAGAGTGCACCTCTTATTGGAGATCACTCTTACCCTTTTCCTATTGGACCAACAAGCCCGACCCATGACTGCTAGAAGTGGACACCAGTGATTAACAACACATGTCGACTCCCTCCCTTTTCTCCCTCAAAGCAAACAAGCCATTACAACCGAACTAATTCATCGAGCTGCATTTGGTGTTGTGTAGTCAACCTATCAAATATGAAAAAAAAGAAAATTGCATCTCCTCCACCCCCTTTGCCTCCCCATGCAACTTGCCTGCTCGCTCTTGCGCCATGTGCATACTCGCTCTGGTGCTCCATTTTCTACCACTTGATAGGCTTTCACGCACCTCTCTGTGCTCCTTGCCTCGTGTATCTCATCCTGAGTCCTCTCATGCTCCTCTTGAGCACAACCCTTTCCTTTATCCCAACTATTGGACGCCTTTCAAGACTTACATTTTCTTTTAAACCCATTTCATTTCACTTTCCCCTTTCTCAATTTCCTTTTCATTGTCTTCCCCTAAGGGGATCTCTCTTGATTCCCATTCAAATGAATGGGGTACCACCCTACTATTAGTCGATAATAGTAGGGACTACTCCGCTCTATCTGATATTGATTTGTTTATGAGATTTTGCCCTCCCTCTTAAGGCTTACCTCCCAATGCCAATCTTACATTTGTACCCTCTACCTCTAAAAGGTAGAACCAAGGATTTGATCTCGCGCCCGTCACGTTGAGAAGATTGCAACTAATCCCACAACCACTCTAGCATCCAGGCAAAGCTACTATAGAATGCAATTGCTTTAGAATAAAAAATATAAGAATTTACTACTTGCTCACATGGATCAAGGTAGGCAACCGCAATCTCCCCTCGCTCCTCCTTGTAGCTCCTCGACCCTATGCCTGTGTTGGTTTCTCTCTACTCAGTCACTCGAGCTTTACTTCTCCTCTGCTCCCTGGCTACTTCGACACCCGGCACTGGATATGGCTTGATTCAAAAAAAAAAAATCATTTTTCCTAGCTAGGTACCCCCTACTAGTAGTCTAAATTCTCTTTAAGTTCCATTGATATGTTTTCTATACAAGGCTTTCAAAATTGTCGTCATCCATTGTAAACGCCATCTACATTGTAATAATTTACTCACAAAGTGAAAGCAACATTTTCTTAATGATCTTCTACCAACCAATTTAGGTGGTATTGTTAATAGATTCTAAGCACACCTTATACAAATAAATGTATATGACTCGCTGGTATTTGGGCCATGCCGTTGTCAGCTTATATACACTAGGGGTGCGGGTAGCCAATCTGAGCTTTTATTCAATGATAGAATTGTGGGCTCCTTCAAAGCCAAAAGATCGATCAAGCAAGGATACCGCTTGGCCCCTCTTCTCTTTACTATTGGGTCACATCCTCTGATAAAGACGCTCAAAGCTATTGTTGAGTAGTTTGTTGAGCAGGGTGAAATACAAGGGTTAACTTTTCTCGATAACAACCAACTCATGACCAAGATGTTTATGGACAACTCCCTCCTCTTCTTGAAATCTTGCCCTCAAGTGCTTAGGAAGGCCCTTGAGATTGTGCAAAAATTTTATATGGCTTATAGGTCGAAGTGTAGTATTGAGAAGTCTAGATTGATCTCCCTAACGGAAAACGACTTGTTTGACCCATCGGTCTGGTCAAGGGAGATTGTGTCTAAAGGTAGGACCTTTAGCCATCTGGGTCCCTTAGGGGTGGGCGTTACTCACAAGAAAAGATTCCAGTGGGTCCTTCAAAATATTCTTAAAAAAATGAGAAGGTGGCTGCTTCCCTTCCAGAGTCGGGTCAAAGTGATCAATTCATTTATGCTTCCTTATATTGCCTTCACTAGCCCACTCCTCAAAATAGCCAAATGTAACTGGAAGGAGTTTTTGAGACCAGTTAAAAGATTCTTACGGAGAAACAACACTAAAGCCTCGGTGTCGTGGCAATGGACAAAGTGCAAAGGTATCGCTCGATCATTGGTCCAAAGTGGCCTTGGAATTCTCAACCTTGTTGTTCGTGTTGAGGCCTTGTGTACAAGGTTAGTGGTCTCAATCACAAATCAAGACCATTCTTGGGATATCATGAGACCAAGGATATGATTGACAAGGAAAAACTTTGATCTAAAGGTGGTCAGTGGAAAGGGATCGAGGGGCACGACAAACTTTTAGCCTTGGGGGGTGGGCTAGCTTAAATCTGAGTGGCATCACAGGAGAGCTGGTGCGAAAGTGCAATAGAGCAACATGGGCACTGGGATGGGGTGAATTAATTAGATACTTCCAAAATTCCATCTCACACTGGTCCCTCTTGTTGATTAAAGCTGTTGGGATTATCTTGAACCCTTATTGGATATAAATTGCAAGAAGGATGAACGATAAAGGACTTCAATGGCTGAGCTACTTTTGGAATATAAATAGCAAGTTCTGGAAATCCTCTGACCAGGTGGTTTCCCCATGGCCACCCAGTTTCAATTCAGTGGCACTGAGAAGCTACTTATCAACAAGGTTATAGAAGACTTGTACTGTGTTTTGATGTCGATTTGTGAATTTACTTTTGAGTGGCAAGCTTGGAAATGGCCCATCATAACCGATTCTCTAAACCCCATGGTAAGGGCATTTACCAAGTGTTAATTCATGAGGTTGATTGGTTCGCCCCTTTAAACATTGTCAAGCAGTGGAAGAAGCAATGGTCGGAGGCTAGATGGGTAGACGTAATGTACCAAACATTTTTCAATAAAAGTATTTCATATATTGTTGCGGGAGTGAATCACACCACCCATAAAGTGCATGTAACACTACCTAGATCAACATAATGTCAATCGAGGACACATATGATACAATAGTCACACGGAGGAAATATCTTTAGCTTGTCAGGTTGAGACCATCCTACGCATACAACACTCTGGAAGGCCAACTAAACCACAACCTAGAATCTAACTGCTCTCAACTCACCACCTACCCACATACACACAAACGGACGGAAACTCGCTAAATCATATCAGAATCATATGAAACTTAAGGAATGCCATCCTCTTACTAGGATACACCTATCCCTAAGCCTCTATACTCAAAATCCTAGCTCAAAACCTATCTGCAAAAAACGCACATGAAGACAGAGCAGAATTTTGAAAGTGTCGGAAACTAAGATCTATGAAAACCTATGTGTAGCTTATGTCGCCACGATTCTAACGACTACTTGCACGTAGAAAACAGACATTGTTTGATATACTTACAGCCGCAAATAACTCATAGATGTGCGAGCGTGTATGCTCCATTCCGCGAGGAATGCTTGGCATTGTCGCGTAGCTCTTGCCGAGGCTATCGCTATGGTGAAGTCGGATCTACAATGCGATGAGCGAACGGGGAGTAGCACCAAGATGAAGCTCACACTCTCTCTCTCTCTCTCTCTTCCTCTCTCACACACAGTCGACGGCAGCTTAAAACTTGATTATGATAAAAGTTCTCTATCCTTACAAAAATGACCTAGGTACCTTATATACTAAGGTCACCTCATGTTAACCAAAAATAGAGTTTGAGGGGTCAAATGGCTTTGTATTTACAATCTGGAAGTGCCATTGCACCCCGACTTCTGCTCTAAACTAGCTACTTATTACAAATGATGTTTATATCCATAATCCGCAGCATTTCATAACTCTCAGAAAATAAGGCTTTGTTGAGTTATCTCGTGCCTTGACCCAACCATCAACACTCCCCCCCTCCGCGATCATGTCGTTCCTGACATGACTTGGTTGTCGATGTCTGTGCGGTCTTTGTCGTTTTGTTGATGTAAAGAAAGTACATGTTGTTGCCTTTGCACGAGCTCGTCATGTTCATCCAATCCAATGTACGTAGTCTTCACATGATTCAGGAAAATCATAATTGATGACGAACTTTATGTCTTTCACATGCATGCTCCGAGCTGTAGCATCTATTTCTGTCATTATAGGTCTATTTTTAGATCTTAATTCAGAAAGAACCCAATCTCGTTCAGCTTGACTCTTATCATCATGGATAGAGAAAGCTCAATCACTTGCTCCAACAAATCTGAGTATTTTTTATTCTTAGAAACAACTTTTACAATCTGTAGTATTGAGTGATTGGCTTCCAGATCTTGTGAACCAATGAGAACTTTGTAACGACTCTGTAGAAATTTTCTGGCTAAACCTTCAACTTCTTTAGGCCAAGTTGCACTTCAATACAAAGTCTATCTGTCATGCCGAATCTGGTAGATAATTTTTTGATTTGAGGTTCAAAACCCGTGTCTAGCATTCAATTTGCCTCATCAAGGACAATCTTTTGAGATCCTACGATTACTTATGTGTCTGCTCTTCTTTATTGGTGACTCCTTTGTTCCTGCATCAAGGTGATCAAAGCCGCATTTGCCATTGTTAGCTTTTATGTGCTATGTAAATCATTATACTGATTCTACTTGATACATGACTTAAATATAGCCCGACAAACCCCAGTTAATTCCCCAAGTTAGTCACTTGCTTCAAAAGGGCTTTATCTGACATGATTTGCGATAGATGACCATCGATGAGCTATTATTGTCCATTTGTGCCCAATATCATATACATGATGTACAAGGTATGTAGGTGGCTATCATGGCTTCAAATCCAAAAAAAATGCATCTTTGGCTAGGGGTAAGACTCTTTTTTTTATCTCTTTTGAACCCTTAGCTTGTATTCTCTATTCATAGCCTTTTGAAAAAATTTGGCTTTATTTGGACTTGAATTTTTCTTTCTAAGCTCACTTTTTGGATTTCAATCTCAAGAATGACTGATGGGCATCTCTGACCAAACATATGTAGGCATCTATTACGATAGATGATTAAACTATCATTTCTGCCCCTTTTGTTCTTTTTAGTATTGTTAGTCCCTTTCGTTTGTTAGGCTACATACAAGGTAGAAGATTTACAGTATAAAGCTCTACTCCTTGTATACAGCCTTATAGTCACATGAAGTGTCCAATGGCAACTTTACACTTGATGGGTGCTTTTGTTTAGTCGCATCACCTTTCTTTGTCCTTGTAGACCACCCCAGAGTTTGAAGACCATTCTCAATCATGTTTGGTTCTCATGTTGTTGTTGAAGGCTGATTAGCATTCTTTTCTTACCTCTGACATTATCCAATGTGGATATGGCTGTTGAGACATGCTTCGTGAGTGTCATCATTTTCTTCTACCTGCTTCTCTTTGTACTGCTCGACATCTCTTCAGTCTTCTCTTCATCTGGATTACGAATTTTTCCTACCTCTTTTTTTTTTGAAAATCTCAAAATTAAAAAAATAAAACCAAAAATAAACTCAACAAAAAAGGGACATTATTTGAATATAAATCTAAACTCTATGTACATTGTACACTATCCCTAGGGGCTCATATATGGATTTTGTCCCTGTACTCATCTTGTAACTTTATTATGAGGGCATATACTCTGAATTTTGTCAAAAAATCATCACAATCAAACGCAAAAATTCAATACAACTCACAAAACATTGCCCTCTAATATTCATAACATTAGGTCCACATTTAGAATGCCTCTCCCCCCTCCTATTTGGACTCCTCCTTGAAAACAGGGTATCACCAAGGGTATGTGTTGTGCTTGGGCAATCAAAAATTGTGCCTTTGCAGGCCTTGTAATGTAGCCCTATTATGCATACACAATCAATGCATGGAAAAGATTTGTGTTGTGCAAGATGTGGGTATAAGCAATTTGCTTATTGGCATTGGCTGGCGAAGCTTCCTATTCTAAGCAATGTGCTTTTTGTTGAAGCTCTTGTGTCGTTTTCTTGATGGAAGTTTGTAGAGATTTTCAAAGGCTTACTTATCTATTCGATGTTTCTTTAGAATCTAGTTTAGCCTTGTGGTCGGTTTTTGTATTTGGCATTGTTCCTTAGAGTGGGTTCTCTGCTAACTGTACTATAACCGTAGGAGGAATTGAAAGAATTCAAGCGGCGGTGCAGTGATAATAGGTTTATTGGTTCCCTTTGGGACCCACTTCTTTGTGATTATTGGCTACTTCGTTGAGGCTGCTTGTTTGGGAACCCATACTTGTCCCTCCTTCGTTTGCATTTGAAGGAACTTCTTTGGGATCCATCTTGTCTTTGTGTGATTCTTTAGCGGTCCTTGCTTCAGCTCTTGTACTCTTGGTTGTCGACGAGATTCAGAGTTTGGGAGTTGACCATTTAACTGTTTCAAAATCCAAATGAGCCTTTGACCTCTTTTTGCTTGAGTCAACTTCTTTGGAACCCAAATCCGATCTGTGAAGCTTGCGACTCTGTGACTTTCTTCGCCGTTCTTGCGTGCTTTGACTGCTTTCTTTTTTGCATTGGATCATGTGATTTTCCATCAAAGATCGTTGTCTTCTTGATCCATACCTGTTTTTGGCCAATCAGGCTCTTCGGTATCCAGATTTGTCAAACTTTTTGGTTCTGACTTATTGCTCTTTTCATTTGGCCATACTTGATTGTTACTAAAGCTGCGAGTGATCGTGATGATCTGAGTTGTTGGTAGGGGATGTCATAAGAATCATCACTATCGCTACTATCCTCCACAAGGTTCTATTCTAGCACTTCTCTTTTGTGGTTTAGCTTGTTATGGAAATCTACAATCTGTTTGCTCTTGGATTGTTGCTTTTGCGATGACTTTGGTATCCACTTGATTATAGCGTTGGTAGCTCGTTGACATGGCTGTGTTCTTTTTGGTTGAGTATTTTCTTTATGTATGGGAGCTACGTATGAGGGTTCTTGTTGCAGTTGCATTTCCACCGAGGATTTTGGAATCCACTTCTGATGTACTCTATTGTTGTAGTGGTGACATTGTTTCTTGGGTCTTTGATCTAGACAATCATAAAACCATGCATTTGTTAAAGTGTTGTTCACATCACCTGCTGGGTTGTCTAGATTTTCTTTGTCGACATCTTCTTAAAGCTCCAAGTGTTCTAACAGAGTCATAGAACTTGTCTTCTTCTTCTTCTTCATGTTCTTGGATCACACTCACTGCAAAGTAAGGAACAACATCATAGCCATTTTCATCACAAAACTTCGTTGTTGGATCGTCTTGAATAGCACACACATCAAGGGTAGCCAAGATGTGTTGCCATTCAAGTGGCTCTAATTCTTCCTCAGGAAAGGGTTCCCTGATATAATCTGTATCTTCAATTGCCCTTTCTAGGATGCCTTCCTCTCGCTTTAAGCTTGTGAAGCTCCACATATCCACAATTCTTTAGGCTTACCCAACCATGCTGGAAGTTATGATCCTACTACAGTAGCGGAATCAAACTCCTCCATAGGTGTTATTATCACATCCCTGTAACTATGGTCCTTCATATTTATCCTTGCCATGGTTTCCGTATGTCTCAAGTAGATATAGTCATATCCCCAGTCTTGGACCATTTTCAGTTGTCGCATGAATGGTCGTCCTAGAATGATGTCATAAGTTGTTCTTCTTGCCAAAGTCAACAATAGCAAAGGTTTATTCATATTCAATTCCACAAGAAGTAAAAACTACTTTTTCTAGTAGTCCTATGGGTCTTTCCATGTGTCCGTCTGCAAGCTACAGTTTCATCCTTGTAGCCCTAACTATTGGTTTTCTCCATTTTTTCCAGACCTCTTTTGTTGCGATGGAAACGCTGGCTCCGCTGTCAAGGATTGCCATGGTTTTTACACCTTGGAATTCCACGGGAAGAGTGGTGTTCCCATTTTCTACCTCATAATACTCACCTACCTTGTTTAGTGGCACTAGTCAAGTGTTTAGATGAGGTATTTCCAGCTCTTTGATCCCTTCCTCGATTTGATTCATTGGTTTTTTGACACTAAATTTCTCTAGGCATTTTCCCACAATATCCCACATGTTTGGTCTTATTCAGAGCAACTCGGCTAACGTTATCGTACAGGTGATTGGTGTAGATAGAATATCTATCAGCCCTTTTGAATCGATGACCTTGTTGGGAGACAGTCTTTGTGATGGGACTGCAAAAAAATCTGACTTGATATCATATTCTCTCGTATAGGATGGTAGTGTTCTCAATGAATGGGGTTGATTGTCCATAGATTGTACAGATCCTTTGTCTCCCCAATACGATTCCACTTCTAGATTCATTTGAGATCATCATTTGAGATCCAACCTAAAATTCCTGTATTGGTGGAAGAGAGACTCCTCTTCCATCACTAGATTAGTTTACTCGTCTACTTAGATCACTCGCTTCATTGGCCTCTCTGACTTGTTTCCACAATTCATCAAGACCGTCTATTTCTTTACAACTCTCAGGTATAGCTTTGTGAAATCCCTCGGAAGAGTTATCCTTGGTATTCAACACTATCCTTGGCTCTAATGCGGGGTCCTTGAGCTTTGATCTGTGCTCATGACTGGAATCTGGCTCTTTTTGTTCCTTATTTGGTGGGATTACTGGTGTAGGTGGGACACGGATCACACCCTCAGGTTTTCCATCTGGTGGTTCTAGTAAATCTTGGGCTTTTTGAATCATTTTCTTGCACATTTGAAGCCTATCCTTTTCTAGTTCCGCATATGGATATGTCATCCATCTCTATTCTTGGGTCTGGTTGTTGTTGAGTCGTGTTTATAGGCTATTAGGAGGGTATCTAAATGCTCATTAACCTTCTTGACCAACGTTGATCCTCCCGAACTAGCACTTTTTGGTTCACTTTTCGTTGATGGTTCTATTGGAGGTTGATATGCCTCCCCAAGAGAAGATGCAACCCTTTTCTCATGTTGTCTTATCTTATCTTCAACTTGGGTAAGCTTCTCAGCTAAGGATATCTGCTCTTGTTCCTTACGTGCTTTCATCCTAGCCTTTCCAGCTTTCCAGCTGCTTCATTTGCTCTTGGTTTTTTGACTAGGTGTATCCGTCTTTGGCTCACCTGTCTCTGGACTCGCGTCGGTTTCTATTTTGTTTGTCTCTAGATTCTCGACAGCTTTCTTTTGAGCTTGCACTCTTGTAACTACTTGAACAGGTACAACATTTTCATTTTCTGAGCTACTGGGTAGCTAAACAATTCCTGAGACAATTGTCGTGATCTTTCTGACTTGGTTTGGATTTTTTGGACAATTGGGGATCAAGTGAATGACACCATAGTCAAGACAATAGGCATTCGATTGAGTAATCTTCATCTGAGGATATTGTTTGACCAAGTGGTTATCATGGCTTTTGTGACAATCTATCTCTGGTTGAGGAGCTTCTTCTTCCAATTCCTCTTGGCTATAAGCAGGATTTGACCTTGCTAAGCCTCTATTAGCAATGAACCGCAATGTCCTTTCGTCCATCTCGTATCTTCTTTCTTTAGGTCAAAACGCAAGAGGTGGAGGTTGTACCGGCCTCACCATCCCATGTGTTTCTCTCATCTTCTGTCGCTTTGAAGGAAAGTACCCGCTTTGACTGTTATAATACATTGTAATTGGTTTTGGTGCTTGTTTGTTAGATGCTTCAATCATCTGGGTGTATCTCATAACTACAGGCATTCTAACACCTGGCAGTGGAGGTTGTTGACCTAAGACAAGCTGTGGCCTTACAACCCTAGTGGTCTTGGCGCATTTCTCGTAGCGTATCTAGGTGGAGTTGGTGCTACCGGAGTAGGTTGTACATACCTCTCCTTAGAATCTTCCATGCCATAGTAACACTCTTCTCTCATATGGTTTGCCAATTTCCTCTCAATTTTCCACCATAGAGGTTCTTAGAGGTCAGATTTGACTAGAGGATCAAGTCTTTTTGAGCTAATCCTTCTATACGCTTCATTTTCTCACTAGATACCTCTAGCTTTATTGTGGGTTGGTTTCTTGGTGAATCACTCCTCTGAGAAGATGTGTCACTCACACTCTCGATATCATATCTTCTCAAGGTTCTGCTTTGATTTGAATAGGAGTAAGTTATAGGGGGTGGTGATGTTCCACCTCTATAAAATTCATGCTCTATGGTTGCAGATGGGTACAGCCATGGTCCATTATACAGATTCACTTGAGGAGGCATGTATGCCATCTCTATGATCATTTCATCTCTAGTTATCACTCTAGAAGGGAATCCAGGTGGATCCCTTTTTGGAATTCTTGTGCTTGGTGGAGATATTTGTGGTCCTTCATTGACCAAATATCCACCTCTTTCTAGTGCATTGTGTGGGTTTGTGTCAAAATGTGGATAGATTGGCATTTCAACACTTTTAGCTTGGCTCGCCATACCTCTGGTCATATTTACAAAAGGATTGGTAGATTGGCTTTCCATCCTAATGATCTTAACTTTCTTAATTACAGGCCCACTCAATCTTTCAAGATAGTCCTTAACAAGCACCATTGGCTCTTTGTTAGGTCTCTCAGAAGTCAAGAATTTGTGACTCTTTTGGTCTTTGAAAACTAGTTCTGGGTACCCTAAAAGTTTGGATTTAGGAAACCTGGGAAAATTCAGCTCTAGGTGTGTTCTATTGCCTCAAGCTTTTCTCCTGGCTATACCTGAATCAATGTGGAGTTTTCTATCAAAAGTTAGAGCAGTTTTGGTAAACTAGACTTAAAACAGACTTCAAAAGAATTTCAGGATCAAGGATTTTTGCGTGTATCTTGACCAAATGTGACCCAAATTTATTGAAACTTGGTCACTAGGCTTACTTTATGGTGTTGAACACTTCTAGAAGCTCAATGAGAGTTTTCACCTCCAAATTAGGGTTGGAGACATTATATGCATATGAAGTCTATGTGCCCAGAATTTGACAAAATTTTTGTATGTGAGCTCTCCTTGATGTCCTCTACCACTACAAGTTTTAGTTTCTGATTTTGACCTTTATTTTGACACTTGAGACTTTATACATTGTGACGTGTTTTGGCGGTGTTAGCATGCAAGTAAGAAGGAAAACGAGAACATCTATAGCCTTGCACACACCACACCGTCGGAAGAAAACACCATGAAGCTGCGAAAAACACCCATGTCGAACACCTATAAAGTCGGGTGGGAAACAGCCCTAACCTGAACCATGATTAAATTTGATGAAAACCAGACCATAAATATGAAGCTCGTGTCATGTAGACCTCCGTAGAGTATCCATATGCTTGATTCCGACAACAGACAAGAGAGTTACAAGCTTTCGAAGATGGGGTCTCTCTCAAAAGCTCCAAAAAAGCTAGTCTCCGTTAGGAAAAAGGGTGTGCAGGGAATTGCATCTATTAAAAGAGGATTTTTTTTTCTTTTATCCCAAGGGATTTTCTCTCTCCTCTTCTCCTTGGGCACCTTTTAATTAGTCCAATTTTGGCCTTTTTTGGGTCAAAAATGAGCTGTCGATGACCATTTGACCAAGGAATGAGGTGGGGGCAAGTTTTGGGGACCAAAAAGATGGCCAAGCGCCTGTCCAAGAAGTGGGAACTCAAAATGGGCACCCTTCCCTCCCCAAAGTCCACGAGCCCTCACAAGCAAGGCAAGGAAGCTCCATTAGCTCCTTTGATACACCCTTAGGGGTACCCACTCCCCCCCTTATACCCTCCAATTTCCACTTTCTCCCCCACATGTGGGATTACTCCATTGCCACTTGGCATCATCCTCCAAGCTTCCTAACTTCCCCAAAAATTCCCAGCTTCTCCCAAATCATGAGAGGACTTCTCGGACAATTTTCCCTGAGGCATACCTTGCTGCTCCGGTCACTGAATGACGCACCGTAACACACGGCTCGAAGTCCATCACCTCTGCTATCTCCAGAAATATAATACTTCGGCATTTCTAATCTTAGACCCCCAAGTTGGCCTAGTTTCCCTTCTCGCATGCACTCGTAATCACCTTCTAAGTTGAGACCGCCCACTTCGGATGCTCATAACTCATAATGTATAAGTCCAATTCACAAGCTATAAATCACGGCTGAAAATACTTATTAAAAACCATATTTTGGAGTCTCGAACAACCCAAAACATCAGCATTCAAACTTGTAAAAATCAAACCTTTGTACATGAATTTTTACAAGGCCACTTCCAAAACTTACAGGGCTATGTACACATATATACATGAGGCTAGTGGGCAAGCTTTTTGGCATGACTTAGTGACTTCATGCTTATCCAAAAAATGCATGACAGCGGAATGGTACAGGCTACCCCAAAGTCTTTGAGAGATGTTTTTTAATGCTTTTGGGAGTGTTAGATGTAAATAAAGCATATTTGTACAAAGTGTACAATGGCGATGTGTGCCAGTTGTCTCTACGCATGCGGATCAGTTGTGTAGGATACATAGTTTTGTTGTTTTTGTATATAGAAGTGTTGAGACTTCAAAGTGTGAGTAAGTGATTTAAAAATATGAATAAAAACTAAACTTTTCAAATTGGGTTCATGAATGAAGAGGGATATTCAGCTGTGAAGAAGAAACTATGTGTTGCTCTGCAGCCTGCAGTGAAGGGTGGGGGTTTTGGTGTACAGGTGCCCCTCTTGCCTTGCGAGAGCCTGGTGTGGTGAGTTGAGAGTGTTTCTATCATCAATGGGCTGACAAAAGTGGGTTCTTAGCTCTGATTACTGACCTCTCTTCATCTTGGTTTGAGGTATGGTAGCCATGTTGTGTGTGGTTCCCTTTGGTGCAGCTAGTCGAGGGTAGACTATGCACTGCAATTACTTGCTTGTACATACGCAAAAGGGCAAGGTTTTCCCCCAATTTTTCCATCACTTTTTTTGATTTTTTTTAATGAACTTTGTGGGTTTTCAAAGTGATCTTGATTTGGATGGGTTTTGGTCAAGCTATGTGTATATATATATGGGAGCGCCTATGGAGTCTCTACTAGCACATGGAAGGGCGTTTGAACAGAAGTGAAGCTCTTGGTTTTATGAGGAAAGTGCAGAGATTTTCATTTTTTTAATTTACTTTTTTCCTTTGGTTTTCTTGATTCCCTTGCTTCCTTTATTGCATCCAAGTATAGTGGGAGTTGTAGCGGTGTAGAG
The DNA here is from genome assembly GCF_014529385.1 of Adiantum capillus-veneris. Lineage (NCBI taxonomy): Eukaryota > Viridiplantae > Streptophyta > Polypodiopsida > Polypodiales > Pteridaceae > Adiantum > Adiantum capillus-veneris. Next base: position 109,531,034 of record NC_140935.1, read on the forward strand.
GAAAGCTAGTCGAGGGTAGTCGAGGTTGAGAGTGTCAGCGAGGCTGTCAAAATTTATCAGCGAGGATCAGCCCACATTATCTTTAGAGATCTATTATCTTCATCCTCTTTTCTACGTGTTGGTTTGAGGTGTTGTAGATGCCAACCCCCCAATCCTTCACATAAACTGGTGCCCCCATTGAGGAGGGGAGAGTAGTGTTTTGCTACTTTGATTGTCAAGTTGGAGTCCACTTGGGAATCAACTCAAGGCCTTATGTAATCTTGGTTTGGAGATGATTTTACAGGATTTTCATCACTTGAAGAGGTACTTGGAAGCTTGTGATAATGTATTTGATACTTGTGGATAGAAAGATGACTATAAGCAAGGTTTGCTCTTCTTGTTGGCTTGCCAATATAGCCACTTTGAGTTCTTGCAAGTACTTCAAAAGTTTCTTATGGATGATTCTATCTATGACACATGTGGTAGTTGGACAAAGACAAAGGATGCTCTCTTGAAGTTTAGCAAAGGTCTTGCAAGTGGAGAAGTTGGTTATGTCAATGAATATGCATCTCTTGCAAAGGTCTTGCAAGTGGAGAAGTTGGTTATGTCAATGAATATGCATCTCTTGTAAAGGTCTTGAAAGTCGAGAAGTAGGTTATGTCAATGAATATGCATCTCTATGGAATAAGAAAGACATTGTCTTTGACAGCACAGGCGAAGTGGATGAGGCGATTGCCATTGTTAGTTTGAACTTTCAATATGAAGAATCTCATTTGGGTAAGCCTACGGTAGAGTATGCATTGTGGAGCTTGAGGTAGGTATTTGTGACCAAGAAGTCAAGTGTGATAACGAAGCATCATGTGATTTTGTGGAAGATGAAACTGTAGATGAGGTGGATACTTGTCATGTGGATTTGGATGCTACAAATGCTCTCATGGATACTTCTCTTGGTGAGGAACGCATTGATTTTGATGACTTGAATGCTGATTTGAAGTCCTTTTCTATGAATGATGTTAAGGTGAATGAAGACTATGTCTCTACATATGGGTTATTTGATTAGCTCCCCATGGTTATTGATAGTGATGAAAGTACTCATGCTACACATGATGCTGTGGTGTCTCATGCCTCTTTTGATAATGCAAAAATTGAGATCTTTGATGATGATCAATATCCCATTGGTATACATGAGATGGTGTCACATGAAGATTATGTGTCTATGTTTGGCTTGTTTCATGATAGATATGTTGGGAGGTACCATGCTGATATTACTGATTTTGAGAATGTTCTTTTTTCAAATGATGACATGCAATGTTATGTGTTTGATAGAGGTAAGTGGGATATACTTGATTTCACAAGTGCATGGGATTTTGCTTCAAGCGAGGTAGCTCTTGGTCAATCATGTGTATGGTTGTTACATGAAGAATGGAAGTGGGTGGTGAGAGTAGCAACCATTTTTAGTGTTTATCATGAGCATTGATGCCTTCTCAGAATGGAAACTATAGACAGTGACTACTTGATGCTAGAATGTGTACATGAAACACTTAAAAGTGTTCCATGCTTGTTGGGGGGACAATATGTGACGTGTTTTGGTGGAATGGTACGGGCCACCCCAAAGTCTTTGAGAGATGTTTTTTAATGCTGGGTACATAGTTTTGTTGTTTTTGTACATAGAAGTATCGAGACTTCAAAGTGTGAGTAGGTGCTTTAAAAATATGAATAAAATCTGAACTTAACAGTTTGGGTTCGTGAGTGAAGAGGGAATTATGTGTTGTTGGCAGCCTGCGGTGAAGGGTGGGGATTTTGGTGTAGAGGTGTCCCTCTTGCCTTGCGAGAGCCTGATGTGGTGACTTGAGAGTGTGTCTCTCATCAATGGTCTGACAAAAGTGGGTGCTTAGCTCTGCATATTGACCTCTCTTGATCTTGGTTTGAGGTATGGCAGCCATGTTGTGTGTGGTTCCCTTTGGTGTAGTTAGTCGAGGGTAGACTATGCGATGCAATTCCTTGCTTGTACATATGAAAAAGGGCAAGGTTTTCTCCAAGTTTTCCATCACTTTTTCTGAGTTTTTTTTATGAACTTTGTGGGTTTTCAAAGTGAGCTTGATTTGAATGGGTTTTGGTCAAGGTATGTGTATATATGGGAGCGCCTATGGAGTCTCTACTAGCACATGGAAGGGTGTTTGAGCAGAAGTGAAGCTCTTGGTTTTATGAGGAAAAGTGCAAAGATTTTCATTGTTTTTCTTTACTTTTTTCCTTTGGTTTTCTTGATTCCCTTGCTTCCTTTATTGCATCCAAGTATAGTGGGAGTCGTAGCGGTGTAGAGGGAAGCTAGTCGAGGGTAGTCGAGGTTGAGTGTCAACGAGGCTGTCAAAATTTATGATCGAGGATCAACCCACATTATCTTTAGAGATCTATTCTCTTCATCCTCTTTTCTACATGTTGGTTTGAGGTGTTGTAGAGGCCAACCCCCCAATCCTTCACAACACGTATAAAGTCTTTTGTGGCAGAATGAGGTGACTTTTTTTCTAATGATTCCTTATCACTCAAGCAACTCTTAGCAAGTTTCAAAATTCAATTTGGACAATGTTTGATCAATTTAAGACCAATACAAGGATGAATCTACAGTTTTCTGTCTTTTGCTCTTTGCAAGCCCAAATGAGCTCCAAATTCTATGAAATTGTGGCTAGGGACTTCTTTTATGCTCTAGGACATTGAATAAATTATTATTTAAAAAAATATTTTTAAAAACGTAAAAAAGATATTTACATTTTTTGGACCATGTGGACTACGGGTGGTCGGTAGTGGTAGTCCACGTGGCCATGCTCCTTGGATTGAGAGAGAGAGAGAGAGAGAGAGAGAGAGAGAGAGGGGGGGGGGGGGGGGGGGGGGGGGGGGGGGGGGGGGGGAGAGGGGGGGGGGGATGCAAGAGAAACAAAGAAAAGGGAGGATGGAGAAGTAGAAAGTAGGAGGGGGATCACAGAGAGAGAGAGAGAGAGAGAGAGAGAGAGAGGGGGGGGGGGGGGGGGGGGGGGGGGGGGTCAAGGGAGGGAAAAAAGGAGCAAAAGCAATGGTGATGAAAAAGGGGATTGAGATGTGTTTACCAAGGAAAAAAATTTGAGACAGAGAGAGAGAGAGACGCCCAAGAGAGAGAAAGAACAAAGTTGAGAAAAGAAGGGAGAAAGAATCTTTTGAAATCTTCTCTCCGGATTCCAAAAAAACGCTTGCCAAAAAGTATCCCCTTTGGATGGCCACCTCCTCCTCTCTGTGCCTTGGAATTGAAGCCCTTGGAGTTCTCTCTCTAGCTCATCTCCTCTCTACAAGCACCCAAGGCCACAAACTCATGCCCTCACGTATGACCCTTCCCCTATGCCCCAAGCACTAGCGACCTCGCTAGTGGGGGGGGTTCTTTCCCTTGAAAATTTTGCCCGTTGAGGGAGGGTGCTTGCCACACTAGCATTGCGCATCAACGCCGCACGATGACCTTCGGCCACCAACCGCTAACAGCGCCGACAAAAACCGCCTAATTTCAGCACAAAGCACCATCATGCGCTTGATGGGCCACCACCCCCGCACCGTAACTTTGGACTAACACCACAAAATACATGCTACATCTCAGAACTTGGTCGAGGCCCATAATTCCCCAGCTGGCATGCAATCAAATCGGTACATACCCGACCCCTGGAAAAACTTTAACTAGCCATAACTTGCCATCTAGAGCTCTGATTTGCAATCCAAAAAGACAAGCATGCTCACCAACTTGAGCTCTCCACATCTATTCTCCCATACTGCCTTTGTCCATCTGTCCTCGACTGCACTATTCGTCTGGGATCTGCAACACCTTCCAACTTTGAACTACAATATCTTCTACACCAAGGCTCCGTTTGAGGAGCCATCTAGACCGGCTTGCATAGCATTTTGAACTCTACATCCTATAGCATTGACTCGGAACTTTGGGAACCTTGACCTATCATCCCATCTGAACCATTTTGGAGTCTTTTTGACCTAAAAAGCCTCATCAAGCATACATTTCCAGTAGCACCTACCTCCCCAGGTCTTTTGCACCTGCCTGAGCACCTTGTCTTGCACGTGCTAGCACCCTTTTCTTGGCATAAAGAACTTCCTTGCACATACCAACTTTGGTTGTACCATCATTGCCCACCTCCTAGTTGAACATTTATGTTCAACCACACATAGGCTTATTGAACTAAAAAATTGCACACCCAAACATGGTCTCTGTACACCACAAAAACACCTGTATATGTACAAAACCTGGCTCATGCTATCGGCCACCTTCGCTTAAGCGGGTTTCCCAGCCCCCTGCTTTATAGCATAGAAACCTCCTCCTGGGTCAAACACCTTGTACTAGTCTTTTCTATCCACTTGTAATAGATTTACATAGGGCCACACCAATGCATATAGCCACCCACACACAAAAACTGCTAGCAGCATACTTCTATCACTCCATGCACTCATTGGCACATTGCCCACTTGCAACAAAGCACATCCAAACACATGAAATATATCATCATCTTGCTCGTCATCCAAAGTCATACATGCACCATCACTCGCATCGAACATGCCATGTCCCATCATCCCATGTAAAGCAAGATTCTCTTCTAGCAAATCATCTACCTCTTCAACAACCCACTGCACAGCCGTTTCTATCAACATAGCCTTTAGCCACCACTCACAGACCTCTCTGGAGAGCTTAGACACTGTCTCAAAATCCATATCACTTGTCATAGAGTGCACTTGCTACACTGGAAGCTCCTCTACCTTTGGCTCCAAAGTGCCCTTCTCACCTACCATGCACTCAATTCCAGCATCATCGAGCTCTCCATCATATACTAGCCCTTCAATTTTGATTAGCACCACCTGCTTATCAACTTCAATCACCTGCTCTTCTGCTGCATCATACTCCACCAAGGAAGATAGGAACTCATTCTCTATTGCATCATCGTGGTCCTCTACCATAAGCAAAGATGCTCCATTGCCTTTGGCCAGATTTTGCACCTATTGCACCATTATGGCACATTCCACCACCACTTTCATCAACATGGCCATTAGTATGGCACCACACACCACTTTCACCTGTATATCATCATCAGTAGTCATTGACTGCTCTACTTGGTCTTCATACAACATCACGGCTTGCACTTCATGTTGCTCCTCGCACACATTCATTGCCTCTCCACTTGCATGCAAGAGATCAAGCTCAGGTGAACTTGCAAGGGTAAATTCCCACATGGGAGGTTCAGAAAACCCCTCTGGGTGAACTTACATGATACATTTAAGACATTTTGAAGTGGAACCCCCAGAGGAGATCTTCTTTAAGCTCATATTGCACACTTGAATACTTGTGAAAAAGGTTTCCAAAAAATTGAGAATCTTTATGGTCAGGAAGTGGGTGGAGATAGCCCTTCCCAAGGCATTGCAAAAGAGGCTCAGATGGGCAGTGCAATGGAGGTGAGCCTTGATGAGTTTGCAATGGTGGTCAACCACATTGAGAGAATGCACAAATCCACTTTGGTGGCACAATAGGTAATCCTCAACCTGCTATTCTGATGGGTGATCCTTGTGAACCATTGTTGTCTATAAAGAAGGAATGACAGGCTTTGAAGTTGCAGAGGGAATTACAAGAGGAGCATTCCACATTACCCTCATCGCCACAAGTCAACCGACATGCAAAAATGGTGATGTGGCTGAATCATGAGATGGAAGAGCTTAAAGCCCAGCAAGAAGCTCGAGCATCTATATGGTGCAAAATCTGCAACATTTTGAGACACATTTCCCATATGTATGGTGCAAAATCTACAACATTTTGAGACATCCTTTCCATGAGGATCCCCAAGGTGTCTCATCCTAGTTTATGGCAAGGAAGCCCACAAGGCCCAAGATTGTTATCATTGCAAGGATCTACACCACCTCTATCACCATCTAGCTCCTACCTTTGTGCTACAAGTCATGTGTATGGCCTCTTACTGGGTCCATCTAGATCCTACCTCTCTGCAACAAATGATGTGTATGACCTCTTAGTGGGTCCAATGATACCAATTGTTTGAAATATGGATGCAAGATTGGGCAGAAATACGGATAAGGTGATGGAGATGCTCAAGAGCACACAACATCCGAAGTAGTATTATTGCTTGTATTATTGAGTGTGCCAATATAAAGATGAGGCTTGCACTCAAGTGATGGGGCATGCATATAATTTGGGGAAAAATGCATTTCAACAAGGGGGAAAAGGTGATCCCTAACGTGTGCTATATAGAAAAATCTTCAATAACCTCTACAAAGTACCTAGTTTGAGCAATTTTTCTCTACATAGACAATATTTGCATCAAGTACAATCATAAGGCATGGCTGACAATAAAGTTTCTTTTTGTATGCTATCGATTGAGGACAATTGGAAGGACACACACACACACACACACATACACAACATAGATTTGTAAATTTAGTGGTCTTTCTCTAGCTCCAACATATTCCTACCTCATCTAACTCTCTCACATAAGCTTGGTCTATGTCTCTTACCTTATCAACCCTAGTTGGCTGGTATCCTTCGTCTCTCTCTCTCTCTCTCTCTCTCTCTCTCTCTCTCTCTCTCTCTCTCTCTCTCTCTCTCTCTCTCTCTCTCTCTCTCTCTCTCTCAGACCACGGTGGCAGGATGAACCAACATGTGACATGTGGCTAAGGAGGGTTTTCAGAAACCCTCCCTCCTTCATTAATAGTGTAGATTGATTATTTTCTAATTGATTCCCTATATTGGTATAAGTTTAGGAGACATTGAATGATCTCTATAAAGAAATGGCCTTTGTGAATAGTTTCACTTGTTGATACGTGTATTGTGATAACATGGAGGTGTGCCGCTGATAGACCGCTCTTGGCGTGTACAAAGTAGAGTTTACATGCATGGTCATATGTACAAAAATATGTAAATACATGCTTTTGTGAGCTTTGCAAAGTGGTTTCAAGTTCGAAAACAGGTGCAATGTGTGCACATTGTAAATATGCGTGCTTGCGTGTCGACAGTCGAGCATATGTACATGCCTCGATAGGGTATCGGGGCCTTGGATATGGTTCTAGGTGGCTGGTTCTAGATAATGTTTTTGAGCTTTCTAGAATGTAAATAATGCAAGTGAAAAGTATGGGTACTCTCATCCCACTCGAGAAGTTTGAAACATGTAGTAATTGTCTATTTATAGTGCCTGATTTACGGTGATGCGTGCACCCTCCTAGAAGTGGTCAAAAATAGAATGTGGGGATGTGTAAAAGTGCTTTGGGTATTGAGGATCAAGCGTACAAAATTTGGTGAATTTTGGAGTCCGTTTGGGGTTTTTCCCGTGAAAAATGCCCGTCGAGGGTCAAAACTGGCCAAAACTGGGCCAAAAAAGGTCAAAAAAGGTGTGAAAAGGCATCAAAGTGCCACATCAGTGATGCTTCCGTGAGTGCTTGGGCTGAAGGAGCATTTTGGAATCCAAGTTTTGGTACTTTCACCTCTCTGTGTGGGGAAGGAAGCAGGGTTCCTACAGGTGGTCTAGTGCAGTCCCGTTGCGTTCCCGTCCTGTTTTCGAGTGTATGGAGGAGTGAATGAGAGCTTTCTCTCTTCAATTTTTCACTTGCAAGAATCTATGGAAGTTCTGAGTTTTCCATGGATGTGTGTGTGCAAGGAATTGAGGGAAGAAGGTGCGGCTTTCTGCAAGACTATGTGACCCTGTATCGGTGCCATTAGGGTTGGCGCTACTCCAAAGAGTCCAACAGAGTGGAGTTTAGTGAAGGCTTTGCAATGGTTTGAGAGTGGCCTTTTGTGGCTGGAGTTTTTGGGTTTTTTATGGTTTTTCTTGTATATTTTGGTCACCATCAAGCGTGATTTCCAATGTTGATCACCTCGACTCACCTTGTAGTGTCTGCGGGCAGGCAAGGGCTTGTAGGTCGAGGCGTTTGGAGTTTGAATTGAGCTTGTGGATAGAATTTTTAGAGAGCTTCTGAGTGGTGTTGAGTGATTTGATAAATTTAAGTAAATTCCTTGTATTGTGTTGAGTTTTTTGGGTGTGTGAGTGTGCGCACGACATCTTTTTCTCCATCATCCTTTGGCGATCCCGCTGGGGAGCGGAAATTTGCCGGTTGTGCACCCAGGTGAAGCGGTTTTGCTGTGAAGCTCGAGCTTCATTGAAGACTCAGTGGTGGTTTGGTTGAGGTTTAAGACTTCAACTTTTGTGGAGTTACTCACACAAGGGAGAAGCGACTATGAAGAGATCGCTTATAGTCGGCCAGTGTTCACAGGGAAGGAGGATGTGAAGGATTGGATTGCGGATTTCGAGTGGCATACGCTTGGTATGCACATTGTGAATGAAGAAGCAAAGCTTTTTGTATTTCCTCTGGCACTGAAAGGAGAAGCTCAAGAGTGGTTTGAAGGTTGAGAGGAAGACAAAAAGCAAATATGGGAGCAGGTGAAGTTGGCAATTTTTGACAGGTTTGGGAAGAAACTAACCGCAATAGAAGCGACGACAAAATTGAGAGGTTTGCAGCAAGATATTCATGCTAACTTTAAAGAGTTTTTGCAACACTTCAAAGGACTTTGGGTTCAATTAGAGGCAGCATCCCAAGTACCTTCAGGGGATTTCTTTAAAGTACGTCAGTTTATGGATTGTCTCCATCCAAGCGTAAGGGAGAAGGTCGATCAAGAGGAGCCTGCTACATTTGAAAGAGCTGTGGAAATTGCCGAGGCCAAGAGCAAGAGGATCAAGAGAAGGTGGGAGCAAGGCATGACGCATGTTGAGCCAGTTGTGGTGCAACCAATGGTCCCTGTGACAACGGATAATAGAGTGGAGCGAGTGGCTCAAGGTCCAAATCCTGTTACGGCCCGGGTTCTACATGATCTTGCCGATCAGTTGCAAGAATTAAGAATTAACATAATGAATAGAAACCAAAGAGAAGAGCCGCCAGCTGGGAGAGGTAGGGGACGAAGGCTATAAGGAAGATTCTACAATTGTGATGAAGAGGGTCACTACGCCCCTGATTGTCCTGAACCACCAAGAGAGAGAGGAGGGATATACCCCTTATATGTAGATGGATGCATTGCTAGTCATGAATCAGTTGCTTGGTTTGTGGAGTGTTAAGAAAGACAATTTGAAGAAGTGGTTCTATGGCATCAAGAAGATTTTGCATGAGTTTGAGAAGATAGAGTTTAAGCATGTTCCTCGTGAGCAGAATAAAGAAGCTGATGAGTTGGCTAGGGACAAGTTGGATGCCTTGGTAGCTCCTTTAAAGGTCAAGGAAGCCTTGTATGCAGGAAGGGAATCATTGCAAGATGTAGAAGTATTTCTTGGTAAAGGGCAATGTCTAGAGGGCATGTCAAAAGTTTAGCATCAGAGAATAGTTGCAAAACCAAGAAACTACACATTGGTAGGTGAGGATCTCATGCTTTATGGCAAGGATAGCATTTTGAGAAAAGTGTCGTACAAAGAAGAGATAGGCTTGATTTTGGAGCACTGCCATGAAGAAACAGGCCATCAAGGCAAGGATCAAGTTGTCTTTCGTGTTTTAAGAGTAGGTTACTGTTGGCCCTCTATGATGAGAGATGCTTATTTTTTGTGCAAGTCATGCCATGAATGCCAAGTGTTTGCAAATCGGAAGCTTTTGGCTGAGCCTCAGAAAGCTATAATGTATTTTGATGCATTTGCAAAATGGGGAGTAGATGTTGTAGGTCCAATGCCGAGGACCAACAATGGCAAAAGGTATATCCTTGTGGCTGTGGACTATTTGACAAAATAGGTTGAGGCAAGATCAGTAAAAGATGTAACAGTAGGAAGAGTGGCCTCTTTTTTATATGAACAGGTGTGTTGCAGGTTTGGAGCTCCTATGGTTATCATTTCTGATCGTCGACCAGGGTTTATTAGTGGAAAACTTGTTGCTGCTCTCATGGAGAAATTGAAAATTCAGCATAGGAATTCTTCTCCTTACTACCCACAATGCAATGGGTTGGTTGAGAACTGCAATGGTCAAATTGTGAAGATGCTATCAAAGTATGGTAGAGAGCATCCTAAAGAGTGGGACTTGGACTTGGAAAAGTGTTTGTGGGCATATAGAACTGTGTACAGAGTGTCAACACAATTTACACCATATGAACTTGTTTATGGAAAGGAAGCTCTTATGCCCATACAAGTGCAGTTGGATGCCTTGAAGTTGTTGTGCAAAATGCAAGGTGAGCATAATGACAAGTTGCAAGAAAGAATTCTTTCTCTAGAGTTGCTACGAATGAATAGAGAGAAAGCCAGTGATTATTATCTTCAACAAGCAGAGACAAGGATGGAGAAAATGAATAAGAGGCTGCCAGAGAAAGAGATCAAAGAAGGAGATTTGGTGATGAAGTATGATTCTCGCTTGGATTTTACTTTTCAGAAGAAATTGAGGGACAAATGGTTGGGTCCATACAGAGTGAAGCATGTATTTTCTAATGGCACCTATGAGTTGGAAAAATTGTCTGGTGAACGTTTGCGCTATAGAATAAATGGTTATAGACTGAAGAAATATTTTGCAAGGGATGTGGTTCCACATGCAAATAGTCTCTTGGTTGAGCATAAATGCTCTACCTAGAGGGTGGGCAATGATGATAGACCGCTTTTGGCGTGTACAAAGAAGCATTTATATGCATGGTCATATGTACAAAAAGATGTAAATACATGCATTTGGGCGCTTTGCAAAGTGGTTTCAAGTTCAAAAAAAGGTGCAATGTATGCACATTGTAAATATGCGTGCTTGCGTGTCGGCAGTCGAGCATATGTACATGCCTCGATAGGGTATCGGGGCCTTGGATATGGTTCTAGATGGCTTATTTTGGTTCTAGATAATGTGTTTGAGCTTTCTAGAATGTAAATAATGCAAGTGACAAGTATGGGTACTCTCATCCCGCTCGAGAAGTTTGAAACATGTAGTAACTGTCTATTTACGGTGCCTGATTTGCGGTGATGCGTGCACCGTCCTAGAAGTGGTCAAAAATAGAATGTGGGGATGTGGAAAAGTGCTTTGGGTATTGAGGATCAAGCGTACAAAATTTGGTGCATTTTGGAATCCGTTTGAGGTTTTTCCCACGAAAAATGCCTGCCGGGGGTCAAAACCGGCCAAAACTTGGCCAAAAAAGGTCAAAGAAGGTGTGAAAAGGCATCAAAGTGCCACATCAGTGACGCTTCCGTGAGTGCTTGGACTGAAGGAGCATTTTGGAAGCCAAGTTTTGGCACTTTCACCTCTCTGTGTGGGGAAGGAAGCATGGTTCCTACAGGTGGTCTAGTGCAGTCCCGTTGCATTCCCATCCTGTTTTCGAGTGTATGGAGGAGTGCATGAGAGCTTTCTCTCTTCAATTTTTCACTTGGGAGAGTCTATGGAAGTTCTGAGGTTTCCATGGATGTGTGTGTGCAAGGAATTGAGAGAAGAAGGTGCAGCTTTCTGCAAGACTATGTGACCCTGTATCGGTGCCATTAGGGTTGGCGCTACTCCAAAGAGTCCAACAGAGTGGAGTTTGGTGAAGGCTTTGCAATGGTTTGAGAGTGGCCTTTTGTGGCTGGATTTTTTGGGTTTTTGATGGTTTTTCTTGTATATTTTGGTCACCATCAAGCGTGATTTCCAATGTTGATCACCTCGACTCACCTTGTAGTGTCTGGGGGCAGGCAAGGGCTTGTAGGTCGAGGCGTTTGGAGTTTGAATTGAGCTTGTGGGTAGAATTTTTAGAGAGCTTTTGAGTGGTGGTGAGTGAGGTGAGGAATTTAAGTAAATTCCTTGTATTGTGTTGAGTTTTTTGGGTGTGTGAGTGTGCGCACGACATCTTTTGCTCCATCACCGCTTTGACGGAATTTTCTTCTTCACATGATATTGGTGGGCTTGCCTTGGGTTTTTGGTCACTTGAGACTTCACACTGATGCTAAGATTGGTAACCGGACTTGCTACTCCCTTTTTTTGGTTTGTTAGGCCTTCAAAAAATAATGACGCATTATTGCCTATGAAGCCTCTCAATGTTACTTTTTGTTTGTGGAGAACACAATGATTTACTAATTTTTTCAACTTGCTATGGGAACCCTCCCTCACTATGAGGTGCTTTCTTGTGTGGGAACCTCCCCTTGCATGGCTGATGGTTGACACATTGAATTTCCTTGCAAATTCATTGTTCCCTACCTAGCTCCCAAGACTTGCTCTCTCTCCTTCAATGCACCACAAGCACGTCACCCTTCATTCTCAAAGCCACTCTACATATTGTTGGGTTCAAGCCATGTGGTCTAAGCCTGTGGGAAACTCCCCTTATAGCATGCAGAGGAAATTCCAGTCTATGTGGAGTGTGTAGGGAAAGTCTCTTTTATATATGTAAGGCCTTTTGGTTTATTTAATACAAGAAAAAAAAGAATAGCGTGCTTTGTTTTTTTCCTTGTTGTGTCGAGTCTCTCTCCCTCTCTGCTCTCATTAACTCTCTTCTCTCGCCATGGCTACACCAAGGCTCCACCTGCCATAGTTGTGCATCTAACACCAGGTATCAGAGCCTTAGGGCATCTCAAAAGGCAGTAGTTGTTCCTAGGCCAGGCAGAGGCCAAACGCAGGCAGACAAAGCCACAAGCGGGCTAGCATCTCAAAATGCTACCGTTTAAGGCACTGTTGAGTTTGATGCTCTTGGCGTTGGACAGGCAAGCACAGAGGTGGCATCTCAAGACTCCCAGGTGGGAAGTGAGCTTTGCAGGGCGCTTCTCAAAATGCCACGCTGTTTGGTAGGCAATGCAACACACCAAGGCGGTGTAGAAGCCATACTGCCTCTCAAAACACTGTCCGCGGGCGGGGAAAATCCGTAGCATATCAAAACATTGTGCACGTTGCTAGTTTTTTGGGCACTGTCAGTTAGGAGCACTGGCACAGTTTTGCTAAGCGTTTTAAAATACTGCAGTTGCCAAGGGTTGAGGGTGGTTGGTGCCGGGTTGAAGGCGGTTGGTGCAGAGATTAACCTACCGCAAAAGGGATACTCAACTACATTTTGTTGATTGTTTTCAACTATTATCGGCTCTATTCCTAGTGCATATACTATCTCCCATGCAATATCCCCCATCAGTTCTTCTGATACTTCCAGTGCCTATGCAGTCACTAATTGTGCTTCTACCCCAACTTCATCCGCGGCCATCCATTGGTACCAAATTTTGCGCCATTTGTGGGTGCAACAATCATCAGACAAAGGACTTTTTCTGTAAGACTGCGGGGGACTGGACTATGAAACTCTCCGCCCAACCGTGCCATATATAGACTCCTAGCCCCTAAATATAGCGCCCCTTGACCGCATGTCCGTCCTGGCCCTTGGCCCTGCCCTTGGCTTGACATTACTGCCCCCTTGGAGAAGCGTTTTCGTCCTCGAAAACACAAGTGGTAGTATCTTCGTAAGAACACTAATGTTTTCCTTATTGGCATCCTCTACACGGGCCAATTGTCCATATGACCGATACCTGGTGCAGTGAGGAGGTTCAATGAAACCAAGAGCAACATCTTGATTTTCAACATTGTTGTCCTTTTGCAACCACCCGTATCTAAATGGTAACTCATGATAACTCATGTGAGTATCTTGAAAAGCTCATAGCTACTAAAAGATAGAATAGGGAGTGTCCTCATGTCAGACTTCTGAACATTTTGGAACACACAGAACCACATGTCCACCCCTAACAAAGGTTACATGCCAACATACTCTGTCAGCACACCTACTAAGTCCTTGACTTATGAAACTATCGGTATCCAACCCCACCACAACAGGTGTTCAAAGTTGAAAACCTAACCTAAGCAAATTCTAGAATAAGGAGAGAATCACCTATTCAGAATGCATTGTGCTAACGTATGCTCTTAGCAGATCCTTTAGCACGGTTTACTAAAGTATGCGCTTAGCATATCCTTTAGTACTAAATAGAATACTTGTCAACTGCCTATCCAACGTGGGATGAATAACAGCAGTAAGAGTGAGGTACTTTCCCCAACCACTTACAGACAGTCTTCCACGACTGACGACAAACTATGACTCAATCATTGAGTATCCAGCCATATACTCGATATGGAATGGAGACAACCAACTAGGTTGAAGGTAGATTGGAGGTTCCAGCATCCAATCACTAACATCCATACTCAGCCATCACCTTGTATGGCAGGGTGTAAACTCATACGAAATCTGCAAGAGAGATTGCACTAGCAATGCAAAAGGGTGCAGAAAGAATAAATTCCATGGATTTGCATGCCGCTCCAAATAAATTTGTGTTAAACACTAGGGCCCATAACACCTAGTGTGCATGCATTTAACACAAACATATCCAAGCCGCAATTCCATGACGAGACTTTCCACGATACTTACGTGAAAATCTTGCAACAAAGTTGGACCATAATAGAATGTGACAACCTGGTCACACCTAGGAACCAACCATGAGACCTTCTCATGAACGTAGCATACTTTGCAGCAAAAGTTGGACCATAATAGAATGTGACAACCCGGTCACACCTAGGAACCAACCATGAGACATTCTCATGAACGGAGCATACTTTGCTATATGTAGAAACGACCCTCCGTTAAGGTGGTTTCACAGCACTTGTAATCACAACAAGTCTGTACTTAGTACCCGACAATTTTTGGCCACTGAAATTGTTCCTGATACTGTGTGCGTCAATTGGTCTAATGAACGGATGCGACCAGCACCTAGGGACTTCGTCGCGACACATCATTTCGAATTGGACGCCAGTGTCAGTCCCAGAGACTCATATTCTCCACATGTGGAATATGTCTCAAGTAAGGATGCCAGGAAAAGTGACATCCCTCAAGTACGAGCTGTACTTGTGTGTGGAGGAACTACAAACACTCTGCGACGCAAGTGAGAGGGACCCTCATTATCATGCTCCACACTGGCTAAACCAAACTCCTTGAGTTCCTAGACCATGTTGTATCCCATGTGACAACATGTGCCAAATCGAGCCCTACAAGTAGGTTCGTAACAGCATAAGGCAAAAAGGTAGATTGGACACTTGGCCCAAAATACTTTGTGCCGACATACCCTTGGCATGGCTCTGTAACATTCAAGCGTACTTATACGTCTTGAAAAAAAAAACAAGCAAAGTATATAAAAAATGGAATAACACCAAATTAATAGATGCGTACTTGGAGGTTTGAACGGAATGTTCACTTACCAGTATTCAAACAGAGAGGAGCATATCTCCTACCTAAAAAACAAACAGCATTGCACTAGGAACCGTGGGTGTTTCCTTCGCAATCCAACCCCTTTGGTTAAAATCTACGTAGTCAAACCCCTTGGTAAGACCCTTTGTAGAAACTGCTCAACTAGAAGGTAATGGCAACCAACATAGGTAACCGTGTACATAATGATTGGAATCAACTTGAAAAGTTGATTTTGTCCGCTACGTACTGCGTGGTAGATTGCAGAATTCTTTCCTTGAAAGTCTAACTGAGAGAGATCAAACTGTGATCCTCAATGTAGATCAACTATGATCCTCAATGCCTATGGGGTGATGTAGTAGTCACCCGTCGGGTCGTACCCCAAAACAATATGTCCATAGACAGCTCTGATACCAGTGTAAGACTGCGGGGGACTGGACCATGCAACTCTCCACCCAACCGTGCCATATATAGACTCCTAGCCCCTAAATATAGCACCCCTTGACCGCATGTCCGTCCTGGCCCTTGGCCCTGCCCTTGGCCTGACATTTTCAAGAAGAGTCCTTGTGTTCACTGTGGTAAAACAAATCATCCTTCAAATAGATGCTTTCAAAAGGGTAAAAATCAAATTCATGTGATGGAGGGAGACACCGAATCTCCAATATTTTTTGTTGACAATGAAGCTTTTTAGATCAGCTATTTTCATGTTTTTCTTAGTCAAAATAAATTGTACGGGCTATAGTCACTGCTACACATGAGTGGTAAGACCTCCCAAAATATCAGTTTTTTGTTCAAATCCTATTTTGTTCTACTTCTCATGAGCTTATTGGGTATACCTTACACCCAAGGTTTGGTAATGAACCAAAAACTCCATTTATTGGTAGTTAATTTTTGACCTACACCTTATCTGTTCAAGAGGGGGTTTACTATCATAGCACCGGATTATGGATACACCAAAAATCCTTGGTTGTGAAAGAACCTAAAACTCACGGTTGACGAGTACACCAAAAACTTGATGTATCATGAGAGTGGTCTGTCTAGTTCGGGCTTGAGGGGGGGATTGTTGGGTTCAAGCCCTGTGGTCTAAGCCCATGGGAAAATCCCCTTATAGCATGAAGAGGAAAGTCCACTTTATGTGGAGTGTGCATGGAAAGTCTCTTTTATATATGTAAAGTCTTTTGGTTTAGTTAATACAAGCATAAATAGAATAGCGTGCTTTGTTTTTTCCCCTACTGTGTCGGGTCTCTCTCCCTCTCTACTCTCGTTAACTCTCCTCTCTCGCCATGGATACACCAAGTTGTGCATCTAACACATATGACATCATGGGGGTTTTTTGCTCTTCCAATGGGTACTACCCTTCAATAGCATGACCACTTCGAATGTTATACTATTTGGTCCTATTGAGACTCATGGTATTGTATTTTCTCTTGATTTGATGAGAATATTTCATATTCTCTCTCCCATTCCTTGACACTATTTCATATGTGAATCATGAGCCCCATGGCCCAAGAAATCCACTATGGGAAACCTATTGTACTACGATGGGTTTTTTTTGAAAGGGCTCTAATAATTACCCCCTAAACTTAAAAATTATAAGGAAGGGAGTGATTAAAGTTAGAAAGGGGAGGGAGACAAAGGAAGCAAATTTTTGTGTTTCATAAGAATGGTGCCCAAGTGAGCAACATCCCTATCCTTTAGCTTGCGAGACAATAGTGGTGTAGATATTAGCACCACTTTTTACAGGGTCCATGTTAGTTCCCACAAGGAGTTCTTGCTTAGCATATGATTTTTCAAATAAATATTTTGTTCCTTTTTGGAAACCGTGACTTTGTTTAATAAAATTTATTAATCTTTCGTTGTAGAAGGATTCTCTCTTTCATTCATCTTGTTACGTAAGGTCACTTGAGACAAAACATTGATGCACCAATGTATCATATTCCTTCATCTTGGATCACTTGATGGTGCTTGGAAATACCCATGCATGATATGGGCTATTTCTTCTCACTATACATGCAAGGTCACATTGATGGGAGAGGTTCATTGTAGTGGCTTGGCGGCATGCTCAAAGCTAGCGCAAGGAGGCTTCCTTTGCTCACTACCCTCTTTTCCTATTGAAGGTGAGTGTCGTTCACCCTCACTTTGCCTTGGTTCTTTTTGTAATTTTTATAGAGGGAGAGGTAGAGACTGTGGTTGCCTTCACCTACATTTAAAGGAGAGAGTGAGATTGTGGTGTGGTGCTAGCCTCAAAACAACATGGAAATGGTTGATTGCTTGGCCTCGTCTCATTTATTGAAGCTTAAATGTGTTCGTCCTAGATGAACTCTAGAATTATTGACATTTTCTTTGTGAATGGCTTGGATTCCTTATTAAGACTATAAGGTCTAGAAAGGTAGCGATTGGTGGAAATATGGTCTTGAAAACAAAAAAGCTAACTATATCTCTTTTGTATAAATGTTGCATGGTTTTAGAAGTTCCACTTACAATGAGGATATGGATATGTTTCGGAGGAAATGAAGATTTAGGCTTTGTACTCCCCTTAACATAAAATACCTTTGGTTTTTATTCACTAGCTTTATTGTTGAACTGAGCCTTAATGGGTAAATACATATTATAAGGATGGTTGTTGAGGATCTCTTATATTGTACTCGTGCTGAATGTTACTAAAGAACCTTTAAAGATTCTCTTATATTCTACCTTTCTAATTTTGAACTGCAAATGGTTACCTTTGTTGGCTTGGTACATTCCTTGTCTCTGGCCTTGTTTTGGTGGGTATAAACATGTATTGATGTTGGTTGTTGAGCATCTCTTATATTGAACTAGTGTCTAATGTTATTAAAAACCTGCTAAAGCGTCTCTTATATTCTACCTTCGTAATTTTAAACTACAAAGAGTTACCTCTGTTGGCTTGATACATCATTCCCTGTCTATGGTTATGGCTTGATCTAAATAATTTAGAACATTCATTTCAAAATGGTGTGATGGGGTCATGGGTTTGGACTTGTTTAGTGCACTATTGAAAACCTTTTATGGTACTTGTACTTCCCCACACCATTTTATTGCAAAAGTATTTTACTTTTTGGTATGACTTACTACTCTGATGTAATCATGGGAAAGGGAAGCTATTTGTGCTAATAATTTGTGCTCTTTTTAATTATTTACTTTCTTCTTTTTTATACATTTTCTCAAGCCCTTGAAAAACAACATTATGTTGGAAGTATGGTTTTTTGCTTTTAACCCTAATGAATATGACCTCATGCTATAGACCACATTCATAGAAGTTTATAAATAAAATTTGGATTACTGACTTTCTTTTGCTGTCTTCTTATGCCTACTGCTTAATATGGGTAAATGGGATGCCTTGGGCTTGTCATCTTTAAACTTCGTCACTTGGGATCTTGTTTTTTCTAATTTTTTATCCTCCTTTATAAAAAAAAAAAGGATGATTCCTTTGGCTAACCTAACTGAACTATCTTGACTTTTTGAGGTCCTTCCTTCTTTACCTTTCCTCTTTGTGACTCTCTTTTTTTCGTTTTTTAGTGCTCAGTTGAGCTTGAATTGCATTGATATCAAAAAGTGATAAACAGCCCTAACACATCCTTTGCACAGGGTTCTCCAAAAAAAATACATCAAAGGATTGCAACTCCCTGATTACTCTTTCTTGTGTACCTTGCAATTCTTATTCTTTCTACTAAGGAGTTACCACCAACACGTTTCTAGAGCTAAATTTGTGTCTAGAGGCTCACACTTATTTTGAAACAGTGACGTATTTCTAGATTGCTAGACAACTCTCAATACTGTAGCTCTTACTATACATATGTCAGTCAAGAGATCCCCATTCTCAATGCGTCTAGAGCCCATAACAAGGTTGCATCTGAAGAAAGGAGTTTCCAAATGTGTGTGCACCCACCTACAGAGACTGTGCCCAAGAAGACTCTGATTTTTTGACATCTTAGAACAAGTGCATGAGGGCTTCATTCAGTGCTTGCATCTGACACAGGTGCTTTTGCCTAAGCCTCTTGCTTTTGCCTTATCTCCGGTTGGCATGAATCCAAAAAGTACTTTCCAAAGGAACTTTGTCTCTCTCTTTCCATTTGGTCTTTCAGATGTTTCCAACTACTTGGGTCCATTTGCTTGCAACCCACTTTCTAGATTAGATCCTATTAAGGTGATTTTTTTCTTTGTGACTCTCTTACACAAATTGATGAATCATTGTTAGACCTAAAATTTGAAATGGGTTTCAAGAATATACTCAAATGCAATTTAGCATCCTAGGGTTTGTGGTGGTTCCCATTATTTCTTGTACAAATCCATATTCAATTTAATTTTCTCTCTCTAGCAGGCAGGGATCTAATAATCATGTGATCATGTGGTGATGAGAATTGTGATTATCATGTTTTGTTATCATATTTACATGATTACACTTTACGTGAGAACATTTAATCCGATGAATGTTGACCTAATAACCCACCAAAAGCCCGGCGATCTATTATATTTTTATGGCGGGCCCACTCAAATATGTCAAACATCGACCAGCGATCCTGTTAGGATATGGAAAATCCATGTGGGGGTTTGGGTGGTTTTTGCAGGTTGATAGGAAAGCAACGTGAACATTTAACGTGATCACGTGTTTTAAAATGTGATTACTCAATATTATTAACATGTTCACGTATTTGTGATCAAGTTAATGAAATCTCTGTGGTATATATGCATGACGGTTTGTTGATTCTTTTACCCACTATACAACTAACTTCTACTCTCATTGTCCTTTGGATTTTGAAACCTTGATATCCTGGTTCCTTGATAGCTACAATTGGTTTCTACTTGTCATGTATAGATTTTCTTACCTTAGTACAAAATGTTGGGATGTTTTAAGACAAAATATTTGAAAGTACGAAGGAATTTTGGTCTTAGTTGTAGAATTAATTTACTAAGAAGCTAGATTCTTACATTATTATGAAATGTTGAGATTATTTTTTTAAGGAAATAGCTCAAAAATTGGAGGAATTACTAGTCTTAGTTGTAGAGTTACTTCAGTGAGTCACTAGATTCTGAAGGGTCCTCTTCATGGAGTTGAAATAGATTTGATGAATTCTTTAAGTGAATTGGTTGTTTTGGGCAAAGCATCTGGCCATGTCTAGTCTTTCTTACTGTGAAGTAAATGTTAACTTCATACACATTGATGGATTACATGGATGGATGTGGGGTAAGTGCGGCTCTATAATTATTAAAATTTACAAAAGCTTCTCTCTTTTTTGTTGATACTACTTGCAGAGTGTGTGGGAGCTAGCTAACTCACTTGTTTCATGATTCTACAACAAAACAATAAGGAAAACAGACTTTTTTAGAATGAGAATGTTTTCTTGTCCTACTATTGGATAAGTATGATCTTGCACCTCACTTTATTGGTTCTCATATTTGAGAAGAGTTGAAAATTGGTCGATTCTATTTTTTTTCAAAAAAAAAAAATTGGGTTCCCTTTTTGAAGGGCATCTATAATAAACCTCTAGGTTCATCCATCATTAATTTGTCACTACATCCATCTCTCCTCACACTTCACTATTATGGCTATGTGATATCCATAAATTTTTTATTCGAATTCTCTCTATGTCTTTACTTATTGGGGCTTGCACATATCAATGTAATATATGCTATACGTGGTATAGATGTATGTCAATTGCTAACATTGTCATTCTCTCTTGCATGGGGAGCTTCCTTTGATGTATTGAGGGTTGTTTGTCTTGAGTGATCAATGCTAAGCTCTATCATGCTAAGGCTGCATGTTTATGGTGGATTCTCTCTCTCTCCCTCTCTCTCTCTCTCTCTCTCTCTCTCTCTCTCTCTCTCTCTCTCTCTCTCTCTCTCTCATTCACAACTATAGCCATTGGAGTTGGTGCTGGATGATAGGGCTATCGCATTCTAGACACATGCAACGATAGGTGGTGTCCCTATTTGCTAGGCAAAGTTTTCCATCTTAGACTTGCAAGGTGGAGACTGCAAGGTAACATTGTGTAAAGGCCATGCTGCCCCACTAGCTCTGCTTTCCTAGCCCCACTAGGATTAGGAAGAGCCTTTTTTCTTTATCTGCACCTGCAAATCTTGCTCTTTAAGATTTTGGATGACACCATGATCTGAATTTGGTTGTATTGTTGTGGCATAAGGCACTTTTTTGGCGGGCTGTATAAACTCAATGATTATAAGAAATATGTAGAAGACTTAACATGCATATTTCTTTATTTGAAGGCTTTCAAATGCAAAACTTTGGCATGCATGTTTTGGCCATCTAAATTTTGTATGTTTCTTATGTTTCTAGAATTTAATAAGTTGCTCTTTTGGCCCCTCTACCATTCAAACATGTATATGAAGGTTTTATTTTGGGCAAAATGCGCCATTTAAGTCTCCTAAGAATTATTCTATGTGAGCTACTTGCAAATTATAGTTTATATGGAGACATTTGTGGGATGCATACTCCAGTTTGTGGGAATCATTTATGATTTGTGACTTTCATTGATGATTTTTCTACGCATGCATGGGTAAATCTGCTTAAGCCAAAGTCAAAAGATTTCATGTGCTTCAAAGGAATTTTGCTTATGGCTGAAAATCTGTGATTGTATTGTAGACACCCTCTTCTCTAATAAAGGGGGGGAATATCAAGTATTGAATGCATTTTTAGTGATTCATGGGACAAAACACCAATGTACACTCTTGGTCACTATACTTGGCTTTGATTGCTTCATCCTTGAGACACACACACTATTCTATTTTAACTCTGTTAAACTTGGACTCACTTGCTAGCAAATTTTTTTACTAGGCCTAACCTAGTGGCCTACCTGGATATAACTGCACACAATGTTTGAGAAGATGGGGGCCGGCTCTCCTTTGGTTTTGAGGGTAAACAACATGTATAGCTACTTGCTCTATCCTCAATAGAATAATATGTCTTATAAGAGGCTTGTTGGGCCTGGTAGTTATATTTTCATGAGTATGATTACCATAAGGATGTATCTCTCACTTTTCTCGATGATGGTTTTGTACTTTTTCCTCCACCTGGGGCCTACACATATACCCTTTTCTGTATATTTTATGGTGGAAGGGGACTTTTAATGTTGTGATTATTTTAGGACCTGTATTTTCTTTGATTTTAAAGCATTTGGCATTTCACCTCATAACCAAGTCTCTTGTTTGGGCTTGTTTTTACTTTGGGTTTGAGTAATGTTGGTAATGTCATTATGAACACTTTCATAAATCGCATAAAACTTGAAAAAAAAATCATTAGGTAGACTTCTATCTGTTTTGGTAGATTAGAAATTGTTTTTGTATCTAAAAGTGGGATAGATAGGGTTGAATCTCTGGTGAAAAGCACCATCAACATCAGCTTATGAATCAAGAAGCCAAATTAGTAAAAATAATAAGATGTAGGAGACTCGTCCATTGATCTTGGACGAATCGAGTATTTCAGTTTGGGTGTGCAATCTAACTTTGTAAATTGCAGAGGAGAAATTGGGGCCACACTTCTAAAAATCAAAGATCGCAATTTTGGGGTACTTCATAGTGGGGATCCAAATTTGACATGGCCCTTGCCCAAGGTTTCCACAATACTCTAGCCAAGTTGCATGCCATTGTTTTCATGGAATTCAATCAAAACACCAAAACTGGTGGATTTTGGTGGAGATTTTAATCAAGCCTCTTAGTGCTTTAAAAAGAAATGAGTTGGAAGAGTACCAAGAATCACCAATTTTCATGCAAAAGCCAAACAACACTTTAAATAGACCTAACTTCGTTTTTGTATGGTCATGCTATTCGGTGAATTCAACCCAAGTGGGAACCAAATTGCATCACCGGAACTCCAAAATAGGGTCGCAATGGTGGAACTTTCGAGTAAAATTACAAGAATTCTTTCCAAAAACCTTGTAATTGTAATTGATGTATATAATAGGGTGGCCAGGACACCAAAAATCACAGCAATATTCTTTGACCTTGCAATCAATTTGTACCATAAAACTTCTTTGGTGGTTGTGGTCACAAAATATTAATATTCTACATGTCTAAAAGTGAAATTTAGACCATCATTTTGGGATTTAAATTGAGTACAAACCATGTGAAAGGGGATAACTAATCTTGAGTGAGTGAGCTAGAAATTCAAAGTATGCTAGAATGTACAGGTTGAAATTCCCAATTTTTGGACTTCCACGTGGTAGTGAAGTTCAACCTAGACCTAGATGCGGACAAGCCTTATGCACATTGTGTACTGAAAAGAAATCCATAAGGGGGTCAAATTTGAGTCTTTGTTTGAAAGGTTCCAACCTTAATTGATTAATTTTTGGGAATTTGAAACCATATTTCGGGCAAAAAATTGACTCAAAAATCTGAGAAACTGAATTATTAAGGTTTGCACCAGTGTTAGAAAAAAACCGGGATCCGATGTATTTTAATTGGCTGACATCGTAAAATCTCGGTCAGATTTTGAGGTTGCCTTGAAGATAACCGAGAAGTTTACACAAGTTTTAGTGTAAATACCGACAAAAGCTTCAAATCTTGATCTTAAAACCGGGAGAATTTCAAGTTTGCCCTTGTTTTCTTTGGTTAGGGAAAATGCATTTTTCTAGCCCTGGAACGCAGACGTAATTTGCCATATTTAGCAAGTCTTAATCTTTTTCGGTAGTTTCAAGTATATCTTTAACCCCTCTAACCCCTTCTCCCCCTTTGTGCATTGGGATGTATACCCATGAGCACCTAGGGGATCGCTTGACTAATAATGAGGCTACACAATGTAAGGGGATGGTCACACACATGATCCATGGATGCAAGCATGTCCATAGAAGTGGAAATTTAGCTAAGATTGACTTTCCCCACTGAGGTAGCCAGCTGGTATGGCCTTTGTCCTTTAGACAAGCCAAAAATACTGACTACCTAGTTTATATACTTGGATATGCCATATGGCAAGGTGGTTGGTCGATCGATCTTGGAACCTAGTAGGTGACACAAGAGTGCTAATTGCAATGAGATTTCCTAAGTTGCAATCATAAACTGTCCTTTGAGGGACAAGTCCCAAGAAGGAAATTTTCATCCCTCAAGGGATTGCGAGATTTCCTACAATTGTACCACACCGAGAGTATTCTAGAGGGAATGCTTTTATTCCCTCTAGAATACGGGGTTGTCCTATTCCCATAAAATCCACTCTATGCATGTAGCCATGAAGTGTTAAAGTTGTGAGGATGTGGTATCCCATGGGGCAATCACAAGCAAGGATCAGCCCAAATTATTTTGTCACACGTTTGGATCTCTGTTATCACTTGTTCAGATCTCCACATTTCCCGTGGATAATCCCCGCGAAGGTTCAAGGTCGAGTCAATGATGATGACCTTGACAAACTTCTGCCTGTTGATGAGGCCAGTTCAGCCCCTTGCTTAAATAAGCTTCTATAATCATCCCTGAAACTCGGCAATACATTGTTGGCTCCTAAAGATCTACTACAAAATGTCCTCAAAATCTCAAAATGGGAGCTACAAATTAACTTTTCTCTTATTGTCATTCATAATCATAATGATGGGTGGAAAAACATACCCAGACCAATTTCAAACAATAATGACAGAGATAGCACACTCATGAAGAATATTACAGTTTCACCGTTGTAGTACAGTTTGCCTACTTTTGCAACCAAAATATGTACATACAGGCACCCTTCAAAGTGAAAGGGTGTTTGATGGCTGAAAGGGTTGCATTGCATAGAAAATCTAGATTTCATCATTTTGTGATGATGCATTCATATACAACTCAAGTAAGAGAGTGAGATGATTTGAAGTTTATAAAGGTGTTTGGAGACAGACACTGGCACTACCTTTGACTCCGGTTGGGGGGGGAGAGAGAGAGAGAGAGAGAGAGAGAGAGAGAGAGAGAGAGAACTAACATGGACATTCAGAAATTTCAAGGGTACTCTGTTGTACACAGGCTGAAACTCCCTTAGCATACACCTCCCTTTCTACCAAAAGGGCAGTGCCAACAAAACAATAACATCAATTAAGGCCAAGTATCGAGCAATTCCACATATAGATGAAAATAAAAATAATTCAAGTGTGTGGGCAGGCCAAAATACTACTTCGCTGCAACAAAAAAATTATATTGTTTGGGAATGCGTTTATTGATGTGCAACCATACAACTAGAAACGATACATGGCATACTCATGGTATTAGCAAAATCTTGCCCACATGCTTGCTGGTTTCTAATAGCCGCTGCGCATCTGCGGCTTGTGCTAGAGGAAATGTTTTGTAAATGACAGGTTTGACCTTCCCACACTCTACAGCCGGCCAAACATGAGTGAGAACTTCATCCACAATTTGAGCCTTCTTCTCTACGCTACGACCCCGCAAGCCGGCCCCTATAAAATAAGAAAGAAAAAGAGGAAGGTTGAATTAGTTAATCCAAGGTGGATAGGTACGAGAAGTAAGGTACAAAAAAATAGTTTAAAAAGCCTTGTGCAGTGTGGGTGATCACCAATACGAAAAATTTGTTAGGTACTGAACACAAATAGGCATACATGTCTACTTATGCATGCTTGCATACATGTCAATGCATGTATACATACATACATGCATGTATATACTATACGCACATATGTATATGCATGTACACATCATATGTACACAACCCTAGATACATGCATCCATACACACATGTATGTGTATTTTTGTGTGCGTATAAATAACCATCGTATGGTATGGGAAGCCTGCTAAATATGCGTTTGGAATGCACATGTATAGCAAGACTTAACCACAACTGACAAAACTAGTGAGACTTTACCACAAAACAAATACAAACCTTGAACTGTAAGCCTCTTTGACAATATGGGCCCAAGGTTAACCTCCCCAGAGTTACCCCCCTGGAACCCAATAATGAACAGCCTCCCATCCATGCTCAATGCATCAAGGTTCCTCTGAAGATAAAGAGCTCCCATGTTGTCTAAAATAACATTCACACCTGCCAAAGAAAACAAGGCAAAATTCGAGGGCTACCTTGTCAAACAAATCCACTCTATACATGTGCAAGTTCCTTTACTGATACGACACCTTTGCCACCAGTCTCTTCCTTTACACGCTTCACAAAGTCTTCCTCCTTGTAATTTATAAGAACATCTGCTCCTAGCACTCGGCATTGTTCGAGTTTTGTCAGATCTCCTGAGGGAGACAGCAATCATGGTAGACAATAAACACGAGGGACATCAGTACTTTATGCGACACCAAGACCACCAAAAATAATATGAACCTTGCCTGCAGTACAGAAGACTTTAGCCCCAATGTACTTGGCAATCTGAATGGCAAAGGTCCCAATACCACTAGAACCTCCATGGACCTGGTACAAAAATACATGGCAGAGTCATGGAAACATTACCATACCTTCATAAGGTCTAAAAAGTCTCAATTTATGAACTTTAAGAGAGGCTTAAATTGATGAAACAACACTTCTGAAGCAGAATAATCAAAGTGTTTTTGTTTCTTCATGAGTACCCTTTCTCAAAGAACAAGCCATCATTACTTAAAGCATGCAGATCTTCTTCATTCATGAAATCTAGCAAATGCACGCAGAACATTTCTTGCTAAATGCTCAAGCTTACCAAAAAGTTTTCTCCGCTCGATAAATGACTTGTCATGAAGACTGTGGACCACACAGTACAGACAACTTCAGGCAATCCTGCAGCATCTTGTAATGAGACTCCTTTTGGGATAGGAAGCAAATGTACCGCTGGAACAGACACTTTTTCTGCATACCCTCCTCCCCCTAAAAGGGCACACACCTGATTGCAAGCACCAAAATTATCAACTATCAAAGCAAACATGCAATGTTAAATGAAGAAAATATTTCAATTCTGTTGACGATCAAAATTATTTTTTCTGATCTATATTGAGCAAGCCCCTCTACTCCGGAATGTCATTTCTACTAGAAGAGGCAAACGTGACCAAAAGTAAATCCTCAGCAATGATTGCTGACTCCATCATCCTTTGAAGAGTATCATGCAGATACACCTTCATACTCTTTCGAAGCTGCGGTTGGAAACCCGCTTCAAATTTTCTTTTCTTTTCCTCGTCAGCAATCTTCATGAAGGGAGTGCCCTTCAGAAGAACCGACCAATACTTGTCCACATAAGTCGTTACTCTTTCATGTTCCTTCTGGGCAAGCCAATCCCATTCCTTCCGTATGTCCTGCTCAAAGTCAGGTGGAAGAAATTGTTCATAAAATTCAGATTTGAAGCTCTCCCAAGTTCTGGCCTGAGAACCTTCCAGAATCTTGGCTAACCACCAATTAGTCGCCGTTTCCTTGAGGTGCATCCCCACATGGCGTAATTTGGATCTTTCTGTGAAGTGCCCATTGGTAAAGGCAACTTCAAACTGTTTGATGAAGGACAGTGCTTTGGAGATGTCTCTCCGTCCGTTGTAGGTTTCAAACTTGATGTCCTTGTCACCCAATTTGAAGACTCTCATGCGATGTTGAGAGTTGCGACCATGCTTCTTGAATCGAGGCTTATCTTTAGGTTGATGTAGGGTAGTGGCAGTAGTAGCGGCTTCCTTCTTCTGACGAGATGATCGAGAGGTAGAAGTATAATCAGGAGAGTAAGATGGAGATGAGATAGAGATGTCCTTGCTCTCGTCTAGCAACGAGAGCGCTTTTTCTTGGCCTTTCCTTGAAGTAGGCCGTTCATTCCGATCCGAAGATCCTCTGTGCACCTCGGCACGTTCTTCTTCTCTTGCCTCCTGTGGTCTCACGCCAACAGTGTTGTCTGGATGCTTGGCTGCATCAGTTCCATTCGTTTTCTTCATTCCGCCCAAAAGCTTTTGGACGTCTGGCAACAGTGAGATTTGTTGCAACTCTGCAAGCTGAGCTTGCACTTGTTGAAGCTCCTCTTCAATGCTTCTCCCTTGGCTCGACATGGTTCTTCACGCTCTTCCCGGAATCGTCCTTCTTTGCAGAGAAAGAGAGGAGTCCGAGCTCTGATACCACTGTCACAAAACGGGACCGTACACGAGGACTTAGAAATTTGAAAATAATACTTTGCAAAAGGGAGAGAGAGAGAAGATCGACACAGCATTGGGGACCAGAAGATGGGCTGGTCCCCCCCCCTTAAGAGTATTCTTTTATTCAGGGAGAATTCTTTTACAAGCACGAGAACCCGAGGAAACCCCTCCGTTCTGTAATCTTAGACCCGTAGGTCGTGCTTTCCCCATAAAGGGCTTGGACACAAGGCCATTCCTTCCCGTAAGGGACTTAGGCGCGACGCCGTACTTTCCTGAAGGGGACTTAGGCGTGAAGTCGTACTTCCCGTGAAGGGCCTTCCCGTAAGACGGGAGATTCCTGCAAAACAAACCACACACAGCAACAATTCTCAATGCGTATCAACACCTTATACCTGTCGCTCCTTGCTCGGAGAATCAACCTCCGTACTCAGTCGTCACGCGAGCACTTGCAAATTCCGTCACCAGTCTTTGCTCCAGAATCCCAATGCTTGCACTTCCTGCTGCTTCCGGCTCCTCCAAACTGAAACGCTGGCTACCCTTTTATAGGGTCTGACACCCGGCAGGAATAGGGGTCCAAAAGCAAAGCTTGGCGCATCTAGAGAGAGGAGAGAGAAAATCGCGTTTTCTAGAGAGAGGAGAGAGAGAGATCGCAATTCAGCCCCCCCCTGCGTTGGTTTTAGCGCTGGCTTTTTCTATAAGAGCCTTGCCTGCTTTATTTTATTAATAAAGGGGCCGGTCACTTAAAAGTGACCGGTCACTTTATAAAATAAAGTGTGAACCTGTTCAAACTTTAAAAACTCACTCAGTTAGTGAAAACAATGCTACACGGACACATTCCAGGCGTCCTCGGGTGCAAGACACGACACAGATGCAATGCAGACACAGACTCCTCGCGGGAAAACATCTGTCCTCCCGCGACTGTTCCTGCTTTCCGTAAAAATCTTCATTGAACCCATCTTTATTCTTGTGCTTGAGTTCTTACGCATATTTTCTTACTCGATTCGGATTTCCTCCTTAGCCTACGAGATGCCCCCTTGCTGATGCACCCGTCACCCATCATCTGACACATCAGGGGCACTCGTAACCCGGCCCTTTCCACCGAACTTACGGAAACTCCTTCGCGATGTTTACCGTCACCCATCAAATGACACATCAGAGTTGTCCGTTCCTGATGGCAGTTCCTGTAGCTACAATCTTTTTAACATTTCTTAATGCACATAATAAAATATCCTAAAAAAGAGATTTAATCATTAAAAATAAGAAAATAGTCCAATTAGCGACATAATCTCTTTCTTCTGTGCTCGGCTCACACGGTAGGGTGGCCGGTTCGGTGGTGTACTACCAGGTATCAGATCAATGGTATGATCTTCAGGACGAGCAGGTGGTAACTCTCCTGGCAGGCCTTCTGAGAAGCAATCGGCATGAGAGTGTAGAAAATCTTGGCGTTCTTTATCAAGTTTAGACATATTTGTCCTATCATCTTCATTCAACTCTTTCATAAAGATCGAGCAAACAAATAGATTGGATTTCATTAATTTTGAAATGGCCGAAGCCAATACAATAGGGACAGACTCGCCCTTCAGTTTAATATCAAGAACAATTGTTCTGCCCTTTTTCGTAGTCAAAGTCGCTTTTCTCGCCCGATAATCGACCACGGCGTTGTTCTTGTGGTACGAGGGAATCCCTAAGAGAACATCAGAACCCTCCAAAGGCATTATGAAGAAGTCCTCATGCCCCAAATACCCCTGACAATGCAACCGAAGTTTGCCAATGACAGGTGTAATGGCTACGTCCCAGCCGGGTGCCGCTAGAACTCCCTCTGCAAGTGGTCCCATCCGATCGGGAGTAATCTCGAGCCGCGCCGCCAATTCCGGTGAAATGAAGTTGGCCTTGGCTCCTCCATCAAAGAAAATCAGGGCCTCTTGATCTTTCACTTTGCCCCAAGCTCGGCAAAGTTCTGTACTCTCATCCATGGTGTCAGGATCAGTATCCACACAATCTGGAACCAGTCCTGTTTTCTTCTTGCCTTTTTGTACACGGTCCTCAGCTGCTCTCGAACTCTCAGGCCTTTCGTCATCCTTGTCATTCTGTTCTTTCTGTGCCTTTTTAGGGCACTTCGCGGAGATATGTCCAGTTTCCCCGCATCCAAAGCACTTCCCCTCCCTGATGAAGCGAGTTCGCTCCTGAGGAGTAAGCCTGGGTCGTGCATCCTTTTTCTCTGGGTTGCTCTTTCTTTTTTCTACTTTCATTCCCAGAAGTCTGTCCGGTTCGTTGTGTCGTGACCTCATCTGTGGGGTAGGTCAAACTGCCAGAGTGAATTGCAAAGCCCCGCTTCGCATGACTCATCAACTTCTGAATAGAAGCTGACTTCTGTTCCAAGCAGTGGTCTCGGATCTCTGTAGGTAGACCCAAGGTAAATCGCTCAATCTATTCTCTGAACGAGATCTTCTTGAATGAAGAGGCGGGTAGAAAAGAGCTCCAGAATCTTTCACAGTAAGAATTTTCTTACTGTATCGCTCTTGGTCATCCGGAGATGGTTCCAAGCAGCTCGTATATCTCGCTCAAATTCTTGAGTCAACCAAGAAGAAATAAAAAGCCTCTTGAATTTTAGCCATGTAACTAGCACAGTCTTGCTTAATAGAAGCATGGACCACCAAGTGCGAGCATTCCCCTTAAAATAAGAGACAGCTCTCCGAATCTTGGAGTGTTCTGAATAGCATCCTCCCGCGAAAGCGATGTCAAACTGCTGTATGAAAGACAAAGCCTTCGAAGCATCGGAGTATCCCGAAAATGTATCAAACTTAAGTGCTTGGCCACCTTCCTTAAACTCTCAGACTTTCTTGCTTTTATCTTCGAGAAAGTCATACTGGTTGGCTTTGTAAAAATTCTTCTTGTTCGCATAAAAGTTTCCGTTGTCAGAGTCTGAACTATCCGTAGACGAGTCCTCTGTAGAAGTGTCACTCACTGGGCGAGACTTAGAATTCCTTGCCTTTTTCTTGCCCTTTCCGAAGCGTTGTTTCTTGCTTCGCTTTTTGCTTTTCCTGTCTTCTTCGCTCAAGTCTGAAGAGCTAGAAGAACTGTCAGAAGAAGAAGAAGAAGAAGAAGAAATGGATAGGCCTTCAAACTTGACGCGCTTCTTCAATTTCTTTGCCTTGTCGAATGTCGACCGACGACCCCAATATCCCGGGAAGTCAGTGCCTTTCTTATGCTTTTTGTCGTGCTTTTTGTCCTTCTTTTGCACGTCGAAAAGCTGAGCAATCCGTGCATCAACCCCGTTCTCCAGTTCCTTCTCCGTATATTTCTTGGAGGCAGAAGGTTTCTTGAGAGCGTGTTTCGGGAGTGGTGTTGTGGTTCTCTGCCACTCTGTCTGTACCTCTTCCAAAGAGGTCTGGTTCATATATTTTGCCATCTTCGGGTCCTTGGCAAAATTGAGCATCATCTTTGTTGCATCATCAATCAATTTTTGACGCTCCATCTCTCGCTACTCCGCTGTAGTAGGCCTAGGTGGGCCATACTCCGTGCCGGAATCTTTGTTGTGATCCCTGCCCGCATCTCCAGATACAGAGGGAAGGGAGTCAACTGATCATTGCCTGAAGCCATAGGTGCCGCGGAAAAAAAATTCGGGGATCGAATTTCCCGTAGAAGAGAAATCGGCCGTGCTCTGATACCACTGTAACAGACTTGGACACTCCAAGTCAAGAATCGACCGCGACAACACCAAATAACCACTTCAAAACAATTCACAGATCACAATAGATTTGCACTGGCCCGGCGGAGTTCCGTGCCTAGAGATATTGGCCCCAAAGACTGGCGCCCCTTTCGGTATTTCTTTTTATATTAATCAGATCAAAGTACAAGAGAGTGGCTAGGGTTTCTCAGACTCTTCGTCCAGATGCTCTGAGAAGTGAAGCCCTCACCACGTATTTAAAGGTACAAGGGATGCCCAAAAGCAGAGCCCCAAAAGCTTTTAAAATAAAAAAGCATCAGTTCTCTCTCTCTCTCTTTAGAAAGTCTTTTCTTCTTTTGTTTTTTAAAGCAAGCTCTCTCTCTTTCACATGGCATGGAGTCCAAAAAGCAACGCCCAAAAGCTGCCAGCGCAATTTGCGACGCAAATTCCAGAAATCCGTACTGCTGCTGCAACCACGTCGCACCCCGGCAGAAATTAGGGTTTGATGATAGAAATTAGGGTTTCTGGCAGTTTTTAGGGTTTGCAGGGATTTTAGGTTTTCAGCTTGAAATTAGGGTTTCAGCTTCCCATAGCCACGTCATCACTTTGTAATGAACAACGTTCTTGCGATCCAATTCTATTTTTCTTTCTGTGAACTTGCGATCAAATTCTTTGGCCTCCAAGCATAATTGCTCGCTCTCACGCTCCATGGTTGCCATTCTTGCTTCGTGCCACGTTGTCATCATGTCCATCATCATCTTGCACCAAGCCTCCATGGGATCTGGTGCAATCCTTGGCGTAGATGGGAAAGGGGGAGGGTCAGAAAAACCTCCTGGTGAAGACAATTCTTCTTCGCTACTCCCATGCTCACCACCTCCGAGCGAAGTATCCATTCCGCTTCGAGTGATGACCATCCACTGAAGTCGTGGGTTCTTAAGTTCACGAGGAACTTGGGTTCTTGCGGATCTTGGGTTCTTGAGGGTCTTGAGATTCTTGGGTTCTTGAGGTTCTTGAGGTTCTTCTTTCGCTTGTAATCTGTGTTAGGATCTTCTCTTCACCCGAGTTCTGCTCTTTTCCGCGGGCGCACCCCTTGGCAGCCACACAAGGTTGCTTTTTCCCACCTCACGTCGATTGGCCAGCCGCTAAGTGCACGGTCCGCTCTCAATGAGTGAAAAGAGGCACAAGGAGAGGCTGGACAAGCCCTTCTTTCTTGGGTTTCTTGTCACTCTTCAAAAACACGATTAGGAATCAACACGCCCAAGAGGACTTGGGTTAGGTGCGACCCCAACTAGCAAAAAAAAATTATGTGATTATTTTGGTCCTTTCCTTGAGTGATACAGAACACTGCCAAAGCTCTGATAGCAATGTAAGGTGCAACAGAAGTGAATGTTGAACTTTGCTCAAGATGAGTGCTCCGAATTGTGTTCAAAGGTTCCTTTTACTTACGGAAGGGAGAGTCTTCCGTTCCTTTAGTGAGAGAGTGCAATGGATACAAACAAAGTGAATGGACACTGTGAATGAAGGTGCATGAGACTGAGAGATAGAGAGAGAAGAGAATACGACACCAAGAAGTTGTCAAACCCTCCTCCGAAGGCCCCACTCTCCATAGCGAGAGCGGTCTACTTATGATTGCACAAATCTCTACAATGCTTGGACTTGCCGACGATGTCGACAACGATGAGGACGACGAGACGTGCTGAAATCTGAAAACGCTAAGGGCTGAAATCTGCAAATCTTTATCTGTTGAATTTTGACTCTATGTTGGTGACGATGTTGATGGCGACGATGCGACGACGACGTGCTGAAAACGCAAATGCTAGAATCTATGTTTTCCAGGCTAAATTTGCAAACTACGCGAAATCTGACCATGCGGCGAGGATCTGCTGTAGAAAGGTGAGATCTACGAGGTTTGGGGTTCTTCTACGGGTTCTCAATGCTGAAAACTGAAAACGCTGATGCTTGTGGGGATTCCGTCGTGAAGATATGCAAAAACGCTGAAGTGTCTTGCAGATGCAAAAACGCTAGGGCTGAAAATGGTCTTGCTGTGGAGAATCTGCTAACACTGGGGCTTCTGCAGCCTGCTTGGTCTGCTGTCGCCAGGGATCTGCAAGAGCAAAAACGCTGGCTGGTCTGGTCCAAAAACGCTAGCTTTCTGCTATGAAGCAAAAACGCTAGGGCATCTGGGGGTTCTACTGAGAAGTTGATTGTTGAACGAGTGCTCCTGCTGCCTCTTCTGCCAGAAAGTGCTAGCGCTAGGTTTCTACTTATACAAACTTAGTAAATTTTCCCTACCTACTTTCCAACAAAAGTCACTTAAAAATAATAAGTGAAAAATGTCAAAAATAGGGAAAATAGGTCTATGCACTATAAAAATGCTCCTGATGGAATCTGATGGGTTCTGATGTTCATGTTGTGTGCAACCAGAGGATATGCATCTAATCTAAGTGTCTGTACATGCACGGTCTGCGAACAGACTCACAAAAGTGTCAGATCACTTCCTATTCTAGACTGACTTGACTAAACTGAACCCTTGTCATGTTGTAGCTTGTCCATGGACACATAGGGTTGGATGTGTCACGTGACATGAAAAGAGCACCACGAAGGGAATTAATTGGTTTTCTTGATACATCGTGATACAATCAACCAGGCTAAATAGAAGAATGCGTGCTTGTAAAAGCATATAAATGAGATAGGGTTCTTAGACCACAGAACATAAACAGCTGATTGTGGAATATATCTCAGAATGTTTAATTAGAAAACATTGAATGTGTTTCAGAATGTTTTCGTGTGAAATTGCATTGGGTGACACCTATACATGTGCGCTTGGCATGTGTGATGCATCAGCTGCGACTAGTTACCCTCCTATTGAAGATTGCCCAGATCTTACGAGTTTTAACCACATTCTTTTAAGATCTACTGCCCACCAGCTTACGAAATAAGCGACTTACTATATTTAGGGGACCTGACAAGTTCCGGTCTCTAATTGCTCCAAACTTCATGGCTCCTAGATTTCTCTCAATAGAACTTTAAAATAGTGAACAGCGAGCTTCACTCTCGCTTACTAAGCAGATCAACCCCCTGTCTCCCTCTTCTTGAAGCACCTCTAGAGGCCCCTCTCTTATGCCTCTATAGAAAACCCCTTTTTCTTCCAAGGGCAGCTACCACTGTTGAGCGCAATACTGCGTGAAGAGTATGACAATTAAACGATGGCGTTCCAATCAGAGTAATCACCTGGTCTCCAACTTTCCAAGACTGAACATCGTCAGCCACGGCTTCGATAGTGCCGGAGCATTCAAGGCCAGGGTAAGGGGCGCAACCGGGGGGCACAGCATGCATCCCACGATTTTGGTAGGTGTCGGCACGGTTGATTGCGGCTGCAGAAATTCGGACGATGACATGACCAGGCCGCAGCTCAGGATCTGGCACCTCCTGAAACTCCAAAACATCAGGGCCCCCGGGCCGTGTTATCACAATTGCCTTCATCCTCGCGCGCTCGTAGGCCTTCCTCGCTCGCTAGCTCGCTCTGCGGTCTGTTAAAACTGCCAGGTGGCAATAGCTACCACTAAATACATGTAGTTCTAAGATAAAACTCCAAAATTTTATCCCATAAGATGAGGGAGAAACTCTTTTGTGCATCCATTCATTCCAATAGACTTGAGAAGCTATCTTTGGAAACTACCAGCCTACTTTCTTGATGATAAAAACTAGATGACTACTGGCAACTCCGTATTTTTATTCCTACTTTCACAAGATTCCTCCCAACCATCCTCATGGCCCACACTCTCAGCCTTCGTGAGGCTTGAAGTCACTTAATTTCTCTAAAAGGGAGAGGATGGAATCGAACACACACGTACAGAAGCTAAACCTAATGAGTATACATGTAGCCAACCCACCACCGACCTGAAGCTGCTTGGAAGTGGAAGCCTTATATTGAAAAAAATAAGCATGGTATGTGCGCCTGACAATCAATTCAGCATCTGACCGCTGCTCGTTTGTCTCCAGCATCGACGGGCGCCTTGGAGCCTTTCTTAGAAGCTGCATATGTGCCTCGACAGGCGCGGCGCTTCGCTGCGCATCCCCTATTTAATCGGTCGCCTCTACCTCGCATCAATTGAGATTCCCTTCTTTAATTGATTTTACCCCAGCTGGTAGCCCCTACTTTCTTGATGATAAACACCTCAAAAGGTGTAGACTTGAGAAGCTACCTTTGGAAACTACCAGTCCACTTTCTTGATGATAAACACCTCAAGTTTCACTCCAAAGGTGTAGACATGATAGTCAAGAAGTTCCATTTAAGTTTCGCCACACTCCTACTCCACCCACATTACGAGTGTTGGAGGTACACTCTAGCTTTCAATTACAAAATATGAAATTTCGGGATTTGAACTCGGCACCTCGCCGCCCAATTGTTCCAACGTTTGCCCTAACCACACGGGCAGAACATCATGCTGCCCCACAGTGCAATCATAATTTATTACAAAAATAAATTGTCTCACACATAGCACTCGTTGGTGCTTGTCGAGTTGTTGCCAGCCAGCGTGCACCCCCTCAAGCATCACACTCATGTTGGCGTGTTCAGGACTACCACCTGCATAGGCGACATGCGGACCTGCCTGGGCTTCTTTCCTCGTTCCTCGATTTCCCCCTGGGTGGCTGACTCACCACCACACACTCCCTTTTTTCCTTTAAGTGTCATCCCTTTCCTTTTTCATTTCACATTAATGCCACGATTTTTTGAATTACTTCCAGACGGTACCCTCTACTCGAGGGGCTTGGAAAGCTAAGGTGCCTACTACTCCATGTACGAATGATGGTGATTATTAAGCACCTTCAAATTGTCATTCTATCACCCAATGGGATATATGTGTCATCATCTATGGTAACAATAGACAGTTTCGTCCCCATTCTTAGGGTCATTGATACATTCTTAGGGTCACTGATACATATGCACAGTGATACTACACAACATATCTATGGTCTTCATGAATTGTAATATTTGAGAGATGCTTGTACAACACCTTCTGTCATAAAATCTAACATCTAACCAACCCAAATGATTTTCTCATATTAAACTGATCATTTAATGTGGGGTAACAAACGGGAACAAGGGTTAGAATATAGACATGTGCTTACGGATCTATCTCAACACGGGGCCAATGGTAAAGGGGTCCAAATGAGAGATGGTCTGTCAAAGAGTAATGCAACCTTATGGAGCTTAAAAGACCTTAGGGTTCACTTCATTAAAGACCTCCAAAAGTCAGTGTTAAAAAGTCCTTTGACCTTACGCAAGCTAGGGCTAACCTCGAGGTGGGAACCATACCCAAGCATGAGGTGCTAAGACGCTTAAAGTGAATGTGAGAACCTTGCCCAAACCTTGAGGTGATTTTTATGCTTAAATGATTAAGATTTTTGAAATGTTAAATTCAAAGATAAGTTCTCCCAGAGGCATGAATGTCCAAACTTGATTGAATAAGTCCTTGAAGTATTCCATTCAACCAAATGACTTAATAAGCATAAAAGCTTGCTTGATTGAATAAGTCCTTGAAGTATTCCATTCAATCAAATGACTTAATAAGCATAAAAGACACAAGTTCCAATGATCCTCCACGTGTGGCCCTCATGATGTGCTTGAATGCTATTGGTTACGTTTCAAAGGGGTCCAATGAGAATTTATATATAAAAATAAATAATTAAGTTTTTTCTCTCAAAAGAGGAAAAAGAGGACACATGTCCAAAGAAAATAATAAAATAATACAAGAGAGGAAGAGAGAGAGAGAGAGAGAGAGAGAGAGAGAGGGGTGTGGACCAAGCGCGAGAGCGGGGGGTATACTCTCCCACACACACACACACATTCTCTCATTGTGTGGATTGCCAAATGCAAGAGCTCCATCTCCTTCTCCAAGTTTGTTGAGAAGTGGAGAGTTTACACCAACACTCTTGGCTATGGAATGCAAATCCAACCAAGAGCCATGCTTCAACACTTAAGCTTGCCATCTTCTTCATCTTCATTACTATGCTATTATGCTATGCTAAGCAAGAAGAGTGATGATAAGTGAGGAACTATTTCTTTCTTGTATGGAATGTTTCTTCTTCCTCTTCCCTACCCTCATTCCCGCTAGATCTCTCCACCTTCGAAGATGTTTGAGGCCTTGGGACTGAGGCTTAGGATAGTTAATGCTTTTTGCAAATTTTCTGTTAAGCTCGTGATGCATGAAGCTTTCCATCTTCATAGCATCACCAAGGTCACAAAGAACACAAAGATTGTATTGTAACAAAGTCTCTCTTGATGGGAGAATCTATAATACAAACACCTTTTGGAGGGGGACCGACTCCAAGTAAATCCGGTCCTCATCTATTGTCATGTTCTCTAATATTATCTTTCTTGCAAAAGTATTGTTCATGCCAAGTTGATTAAGTACTATGTTTATGTTGCTACCATCAATTAAGTTCACCCTTTAAGTTCTCAAAGTAATCTCACAAAAATGCTCACTCTAATTCTCTTAATTCCGTTATTCTCAAAGTTCATAGGCCATTTGCATTACATTGGTATCAGAGCACTTGGTTTCTCTTTTCTTGCTTAAGAAGAGAGGTCCTTAAGTAGCCTATTAATGATTGATTTTGTTAATTATATTAGGGTAAGTGGGATTGGGATCTATTATCGATTTTGTTGAGCCCACTATGTGGGATATGGTTAACACCTCAGAAGCTTTGGTCGTAATAATGGATTCTTCTTAGACTTGCCTACGGCTTTACCATTATTGAGCCATAAGAAGTCCGAAAGGAGCTATTCCTCGGCAACTTCACTATGTTTTTTTTTTTTAAAATAGCAAAACTCACAATTGTGAGTGAATTATATTTATCAACCCAAATAATTACAAAGTCTTGTCATGCTTGTGTTGAGCCATGACGTCATCCAGGGACCATAATTACATCGGCTATCAGGGTAGCCATCCCACCCAACTCGCCCCCTTATCCTTGATACATAGGGCCCCTTGTCATGTTCTTCACTATGTTAGACCCACTCCACTACTCTCCATAATTAACCAATTCGAGCCGTGGGTGTAGATACTTAAGTGCCTATTTTCAAAGGCTAAGAGGAGTAGCAACTGAGGTTTTGAATTGCCAAAGCATACACTAAGTAAACACATAAGTTAATTATCATGGCTGACAATAACCAAGAGAGTAGAATGAACATTGACAACTTTGATTTTGCACATGAAGGTGCTAATGATGATGCCCCCATGTTTGTTAATTATCTTGTTACTAGGTTGCAACAAGCTATGGGCAACCCCGCTTTGCAAGCCGAAGTTACTTAACAAGTTCGTGCTTATGGGATTTCCTTTTCTCTCCAAGAGGAGAGAGAGTTTAGGAGGCCTCTTGATGAGACCCCCAAAAGAAGACTCTCTCCCATATGAGAGGAGGAATCCAAAGATCAAGAAAGTAATGAATCCCTAAGTTCCTCCGAAGATGTGGCTCCACGAAGAAGGCGGACTAAACGATCGCCAACTCCTCACAAGAGGAAACGCCCGGGGAGGTCACCTAATAAAAATGTAACCTATCATGTGAGTTCAACAGAAGGGTATTTAAAGTTCTTGAAACTTATAGAAATATATATACAAAAGGGCATTATTTTTTCAACTTTGAAAATAACTTACAGATTTTAAAAGAAAAGGGTACATTATAGTCTTAACAAAATTCACGGATAAGGGGTTTTACAAACATGTCTTGAACGCAAGTGATATGGTAGTTTTACACATAGTGAACCCCCCGAGAGGAAACGGTTAACCCATAGTCCTTCTCCTCGTCACTCCAAAAGGGAAGAGAGGAAACAAAGGAAGAAAAGGGCAAGAAAGAGGTCACCCTCTTCTCCTTCTTCTTCACCTTCCTCCTCTACCGATGAAAGCTATGGCTATTCTCCTAGAGAATATAAGAGGGGAGGACATCGCAATTCTTACTCTGCATGGCGAAGGTCACAAAAGCTAAAGAAGTTCAAAGAGGGAGAAAAGAGTATCTCTTTTCTCACCTATGATGGCACCTTTGGTGCTACCGAAAAAGGATTGGCCTTCATCCAACAATTTGATGCGGCCTTTGGAGACGAGGGCTTCACGGAGTCCTCCAAGCTACGCCATGTAGCTATGCACTTCCAAAAATCGACTCGTCAATGGTGGGCTAGCCTTTGTGGAAACGGTGAAGCCCCAAAGACATGGAAAACTCTACGAGTTTCCATCATGAAGCAATTCCTTGCAAGCGATGCAAAGGACAAAGTGCTCACCGAATGGTGGAGTTTGAGGCTTCCCTCTCATGAGTCTATGCACAAATATGTGGACAAGTTTTGGGATTTACATCTCAAGGCTACTGTCTTTCAAAAGATAGACTTTGCCGATCAAAAGCAACAATTCTGTGCGGGATTACTTGAAGAGATGGCCGATGTCAACTCTCATCAGCCTAGTTCTATCAGCGAAGTAATCCACCATACCATGGTTGCTTTGAGCATAAATTTCCAACAAGGGGCTAGACGGAATGTCAAGCCCATGGAAAATAAAGACAAAAGTGATGCAAAGGGAAAAATTAATGCCCAAAATTCTTCCCAAGGCCATTCCAACAACAACAACAACAACAATCAGTCCAAGGAGAAAGGAGTTTACAAAGGTAAAAATAAACTCTCTCCTGAAGAGCTTGAAACTTTTCGCAAGGATCACAAATGTTTTAAGTGCGGGGAGCAAGGACATGGTTATCATTCTTCCCCCAAAAGAAATGCTCGCAATGAGACTCCTAGAGCTTCCACTATCGAAGCTCCAAAAGAGGATGCTCATTGCAAAGGATCACCTGCTTGGGGAAAGGTAAGGGAGCATGATGCCTTCATCTTGTTTGACCCTGGCTCTACTCACAACTTCATATCAACGGAGTTGGCCACCAAGTTGGGCATTCAAGATTTCGAGATGGGAGATATTGTAACGGCTGACACAGCTTTCAAGGGACAATGAGCCTCCGTTACTCCCTTGATTGGGAAGTTGAGGAGGCTTCATGTCCAAAGCTATGTCGACAAAGAAGACTTTTTCATCTATCCTCTCCAACATGAGGATGCTATCCTCGGGGTGCCATGGTTTGATCGCATGGCTGCCAACATGAAGTTCCCTGAAAGGAGAATCTACTTCACCTACAGGGGAAAGAACATGTATATAGATGCTAATGAATCTGGTCGTACTATACCACTTGTAAATCCACCAGCTTTTGATAAGTCAATGAAAAGCTCAATTTTTGCGTACATGATTTTTGTCAAAGAAGCCACTAATGACGCTAATGTTTTATCAAGTGAAAATGCTAGTAATCAAGAAGAGTTAGACTTGTCTAACTTTCTAAAAGGATTCCAAGATGTGTTCATCGATGATATCCCTATGGACTTGCCTCCAAAATGAGGGGATGATGACCATCGAATTGAGCTCCTATCAGGAAGCTCACCGCCTAACAAGCCTCCTTATTGAGTTTCCCAAGCTCAACAAGAGGAGATTATGAGGCAAGTACAAGAATTGGTAGAGAAAGGGATGGTGAGGCCTAGCTCCTCTCCCTTTTGTTCTCCAGTCCTTTTAGTGCAAAAGAAAGATGGTACATACCGCATGTGTGTGGACTATCGCGCACTAAACCATATCACTATCAAAAACAGATTTCCTATACCTCGGGTAGAAGATCTATTTGATAAGCTACAAGGCTCTACCTACTTCAGTAGGATTGACCTTAAAAGTGGCTATCATCAAATAAAGACAGTGGAGGAAGATATCCTAAAGACCGCATTTTGTACCACATTTGGTCTTTATAAATACCTAGTCATGCCTTTTGGCTTGACCAATGCACCTGCCACATTCAATCGTTTGATGGAGAAAATATTTAGACCCTACCGCAAGTTCACTGGAGTGTTCTTTGATGATATCATCATCTACTCCAAGTCCTTGGAGGAACACAAGCAACATCTCCAAGTGATTTTTCAAGAATTGAGGGAGAACAAGATTTTTCTCAACCAAAAGAAAAGCAAATTTTTCCTTCAAGAGATTCAATACTTAGGTCATATTATCTCTCAAGATGGTATCCATATGGATCCATCAAAGTTAGAGGTAATAAAAGCATGGCCTAATCCAAGGAATCTACATGAGCTAAGAAGCTTTATTGGTATGTGTGCATACTATAGACGCTTCATAGCAAAATTTTCTCAAATAGCAGGACCATTACAGGACTTAACAAAGAAGAACGTTAAGTATTTTGGACTGCTAAAGAGAAAAAATCTTTTAACAAGCTCAAACAGAAGCTTACCTCTCAACCAGTCCTCATGCTTTCGGATCTCTCAAAGCCATTTGAGGTCCAATGTGATGCTTGTGGTGATTGCCTTGGAGCAGTCTTGCTTCAATAAGAGCATGCCATAGCATATGAGAGCCGAAGGCTCCATACGGATGAACAGGTCTTGGACATTTATGAGAAAGAGCTTTTAGCTGTTCTACATGCCCTAGACACATGGAAGCACTATTTATTGGGGACTCCATTCATTTTACGAACAGACCATCAAAGTCTCAAATACTTCGTGACGCAAATAAAGCTTTCTGACAAACAAATGAGGTGGGAAAATTTTCTTTCGCAATTTAATTTCCACATTGCTCACATTGCTGGTAAGCATAATCAAGTGGCTGATGCACTTTCACGACGACCAAAAGTTAATGTTGTGTCTATAGCAACTCACAATGATCTATCTTCTATGATAGATGAGTATGCTACTAACCCTGACTTTAAAAACATAATTTCCACCCTTGCTTTGAGGAAGAAAGAGAAACCATTCACCTTGCAGTATAGTTATCTTCTCCATGGAAATAGGCTATGTGTTACCCACTCCCTTCTTGAGAAAGTCATGTATGAATCCCATGCTTCTCCCTATGCGGGGCATAGAGGCATCCAACCTACTCTTTGAGGAGTAGAGACGTACTTTTATTGGCCTACAATGAAAGTGGACATACAAGAGTATGTTTCAAAATGTGTGGTATGCCAAAAGACCAAGTATGATAGAGGGAAGCAACCTAGATTACTCCAGTCATTGCCAATCCCTAATTCACCATGGGAGAGTATATCCATGGATTTTATCTTTGGATTACCTAAGTCTATCCATGGGAATACGGGAATATGGACAATAGTCAATAGGTTTAGCAAGCAAGCACACTTTATCCCTGTCAAGAAGACTATTAAGGCACACCAAATGGCAACTCTCTTTATATCCCATATTTTCAAACACCATGGATTGCCAACATCCATCGTATCAGATAGAGATCCTAGAATGACCAGTAATTTCTGGAAAGGTCTCTTTGAAAATCTAGGTAGACGATTGAATTTCTCTTCAACCTATCACCCACAAATAGATGGCCAAAGTGAGATAGCCAATCTTACGATTCTTGATCTACTAAAGACCTATGTTACAGAAGTAGATCAATGCTCACAATGGGAAAAGTACTTACCTCTTGTAGAGTATGCGTATAATAATAATATCCATACTTCTACGGGAAAATCACCTTTTGAAATCATAGAGGGAAGACCTAAAAGTCCCTTGCTACTTAAAGTACATGGGAAGATCTTTGCTACTGATGAGTATAGCCATGACCTGCAAGCATCTTTTCAAAAGATTAAGGAGGCTATATCCATCTCTCAACTAAGGCAAAAAGATATTGCTGACAAGCACAGAAGGGCCTTAACGTTCAAAGAAAATGATTGGGTTTTACTTAAGTTTCCTAAGGCTCGATTGAAGCAAATGACGGGCAAAAATCCTACGGGCCATCAAAAGCATTATGCTAAACTAGCAAAAACATACTATGGTCCTTTTCAAATTTTGAAGCCAATCAATGAGGTGGCTTATCAACTCAAGTTGCCTAACCATTGGCTCATACAGAATGCTTTTCATGTGAGCTTACTTAAGACCTACAAATGAACCAATTATTGAAGACCCTCTCGAAATCGAAGACGAAGAAGAGGTGCTACAATCCGAAGCTATCCTTTGACATGAAGACAAGGTACTACGACATGGTAAGTTTATACGACGGCATCTTATTAAGTTCAAAAATTATCCTTTTGAAGATGCTAGATGGATGCAAGGAATCCAACTTAAGGATAGTATGAACCTTGTCAACGCTTACAATGCTACATTAGAGTAAGCAAATGTACATGTTTCTTTTGAATGATCAATGTTTTTATCTTATAAGACTAATTCTCTCTTTATTGTGCACAAATTTAAATACTATGCATACTAAGAATCATGTTTGTGATGAAAACGTCTCTCAAACACCATGTAGAATTTGTCACTCTACTTGGGAGGTTGAAATGGACTAAAGAGCAGACATGCTTGCGGTAGCTGTGTCGCCCAAGCACCAAATGAATTAGTCATCCATCTTCGAATGATGTCGTAGGGTAAAAAGGGATCCTCTACCTGTTAAGACAAATTGACTAATGACTATGGCTTTATTTCTTTTACCTCATAGTCGAGGACGGCTATGATTTGAAGAGAGAGGTAATGTCATAAAATCTAATATCTAACCAACCCAAATGATTTTCTCATATTGAACTGATCATTTAATGTGGAGTAATAAACGGGAACAAGGGTAAGACTATAGATATGTGCTTATGGATCTATCTCAACATGGGGCCAATGGTAAAGGGGTCCAAATGAGAGATGGTTTGTCAAAGAGCAATGCAACCTAATGGAGCTTAAAAGACCTTAGGGTTAGCTTCAGTAAAGACCTCCAAAAGTTAGTGTTAGAAAGTCCTTTCACCTTACGCAAGCTAGGGCTAACCTCGAGGTGGGAATCGTACCCAAGCATGAGGTGTTAAGACACTTAAAGTGAATGTGGGAACCTTACCCAAAGCTTGAGGTGATTTTTATGCTTAATGATTAAGGTTTTTGAAATGTTAAATTCAAAGATAAGTTCTTAAGAGGCATGAACGTCCATGCTTGATTGAATAAGTCCTTGAAGTATTCCATTCAACCAAATGACTTAATAAGCATAAAAGACACGTGCTTGCTTGATTGAATAAGTCCTTGAAGTATTCCATTCAATCAAATGACTTAATAAGCATAAAAGACACATGTTCAAATGATCCTCCACATGTGGCCCTCATGATGTGCAATGAGAATTTAGATATATAAAAATAAATAATTAAGTTC
The DNA here is from genome assembly GCF_014529385.1 of Adiantum capillus-veneris. Taxonomy (NCBI): domain Eukaryota; kingdom Viridiplantae; phylum Streptophyta; class Polypodiopsida; order Polypodiales; family Pteridaceae; genus Adiantum; species Adiantum capillus-veneris. The sequence goes on from NC_140935.1 coordinate 109,576,025, forward strand.
TTTCTCTCAAAAGAGGAAAAAGAGGACACATGTCCAAAGGAAATAATAAAATAATACAAGAGAGAGAGAGAGAGAGAGAGAGAGAGGTGTGGACCAAGCGTGAGAGGGGGGGGTATACTCTCCCACACACACACACACATTCTCTCATTGTGTGGATTGCAAAATGCAAGAGCTCCATCTCCTTCCCCAAGTTTATTGAGAAGTGGAGAGCCTACACCAACACTCTTGGCTATGGAATGCAAATCCAACCAAGAGCCATGCTTCAATGCTTAAGCTTGCCATCTTCTTCATCTTCATTACTATGATATTATGCTATTCTGAGCAAGAAGAGTGATGATAAGTGAGGAACTATTTCTTTCTTGTATGGAATGTTTCTTCTTCCTCTTCCCTACCCTCATTCCCCGCTAGCTCTCTCCACCTTCGAAGGTGTTTGAGGCCTTGGGACTGAGGCTTGGGATAGTTAATGCTTTTTGCAAAGTTTATTTAAGCTCGTGATGCATGAAGCTTTCCATCTTCATAGCATCACCAAGGTAAAAAAGAACACAAAGATTGTATAGTAACAATGTCTCTCTTTATGGGAGAGTCTATAATACAAACGCCTTTTGGAGGGGGACCGGCTCTAAGTAAATCCGGTCCTCATCAATTGTCATGTTCTCTAATATTCTCTCTCTCGCAAAAGTATTGTTTCCGGTCCTCATCAATTGTCATGTTCTCTAATATTCTCTCTCTTGCAAAAGTATTGTTCATGCCAAGCTAATTAAGTACTATGTTTATGTTGCTACCATCAATTAAGTTCACCCTCCAAGTTCTCAAATTAACCTCACAAAAATTCTCACTCTAATACTCTTAATTCCGCTATTCTCAAAGTTCATAGGCCATTCGCATTACACCTTCATTGCTCAGCCCTAAATACACGCCCCATAGAAATCTAGGGCCTGGGCACCATCATCCTCTTTAATGTTCCCATTAGGGCACATGAAGCCATTGTCAACATGCTTAGCTACTGGTCTAACACCCCGTGTCTCTTGTCAACCCTTGTAGCATCATGACATGTATTAAGCTGGATGGTGTTTCCATTTCATCTCTGTTGAATCCTTACAACCCAACCCTAATTTTGGCCACGTATGTAGTGTTGCAACACAAAAGTACTTTGTATTCATCACATTCTTCTAACAATAGACAAGCTGGTTAGTTCTATGATAAGCTTACCTCCCTAGGTTTTGCTTATTATCTCACAATCATTGATGGTTCAATGAAACATCTATCCACTTAATATGCCAATCTGAATCTCTATGCTTTGTCATACCTCCCTAGGTCCACTTTCAATATATATATTTAAATGAAGGGACCATGCAATGTAGCTCCAAGGCTCATGGGCCAAGTATTGATCCTTCAAGTCCCTGTTAATGTCAAAGCGCCTGATCTCACAACATTAGCATATGTCACTATTTTATAATCCAGGTTTGTCTCCAAGCATTGCATTCAAGAAGCTTTGTACATTCCATGAGAATTGTACGATGTCATGGCTTAAAATCACCAAGATCATGCATGTCTGGTCTTTGTCTACAACAGAGGGGATTAGTTGTTCTAGGATTGGTGGATATTGCTGGTATGACCTTCAGGTCTCCCCAGTCGACAAAGAAAGTTGCTTACCAATGACCTCTGCAATGCATGACATAGGCATCCTATTTGAGTTTTACCTCACCTATGTTCCCCTCTATCACACAAAGCTATGCCTCTCGGTCTTAAATTCTTCAGCACAATGAGAGGTCATCAATAGGGGGATAAAAATTTATCTGCAATTTATGGATAATAAAAATTTATATGCAATTTATGGATAGAGAGAAGGGAAAGAATGCTACTAAGAATGTAAAGCATGGTCAGTAAGTGTTTCAAGGCCTTAAAAAGGTTACCAAAGGGAGATGAGAAAGGGAAACTCCAATTTGCAAGGAAGATATTGTGAAGATCAAGTGGGTGACAATGAAGGAGAGAATTGAGGCACCTTTATCGCCTCTCTTTCTCTCTCTCTCTCTTTCCTTCTTTCCTTTTTCCATTGCTCCTGTGCACTAAAAGCTATGGTTCTATAGACCCTCCTTTGGGATTCTTTCTCTTCCTCCTTCCACATTTCTTCTCTCACTTTCTCTTATAATAACCGAAGGCCTGAAATGGGACAAATAATTGTATTTGGGCTAACCTACCTGTTTTGTTTTGTGATGTACAGTAATTTTGCAAGGTTTATTCATTCACCTAACTCTACCACCCCCTATTGGCTATGCTCTAGCCTATTCACTAATCTTGCACCGGGTGGTTGGGCATTTACTTCTCCACTTCTCACGACGGGGGGCATCTGCCTTCTAATCATCTGCCATCACCGCGTACTATTTAACTCATTTTTGGCTATGTACCTACAATGTTATCTAGTAATATCTTCCTTGCTATCCTTGATGTGGCTCCTCACAGTCTATGGCCGGGTTCATCGCTCTGGGGCACCAGCTATCGCCGCATGGCTTCTGTTCTTCTTGGTGGGGAGTTACATTAGGGATGTGGTCTTCTGCTATGCTTATAGTTCAGTGGGCTCCATGGCATGGCCTCACAACTAAATATGGCATCTCCATAAAACGACAAATTGGAAAATTACTTAAGGTGCGCTTTGTGCTCACTTGCTTTTCACTCAAAATTTTTTTGTTTTGCTCCTTTTGGCTGTATTTCTAGTATTTCAAGCCTTTGCTATCACTTTCACTAAGCTCAGGCGTCATGGCCCCCAGCAAGAAAGTCGTTGCGGAATCCCCTGAGGTATGAGCTTATGCAGAATGCATCACAAATATTTTAGTCCATTTGTTGATAATTGATTTGGTTTAGTCTGTTGTACATTGAATTCCATCTTCCTGTTGAATGAAGTCTATGGTTCAAATCTCGGTTGAGATTTATGAAATAACATAGAAATTAATGTGTTTATTTTGATGAGGAATGGGACCTATGCTTCTACTACAGACGGAGGCATGGAGTTCCCTGCAAAATAGCAAAAGAACATGTTGCAATCATAAAACCGACAAATCCGCATACCTAACGAGTCTCGTAGCACAGAATCGAGGCCATAATCGAACAGAGAGAGAGCAAGAGCAAGACAACACACATGCAGGCGCACCTCCTACAGCGGAGTGCTACGTCGGCATGCCAAGAGAGAGAAGAGAGGAGCGGAGAGGAGAATAACACAGACACTGGGTGCAATCTCCCCCCGTGCAAGAGTGAGCATTTTCCTCTTGCACATATTTATTTATAGATTTCTTGAGTGCCCAAAAATGAGTACAAACTATCCGGCCGGACATAAATGGCCAAAGCTCGTAAAGAGCACCTGCATAATCAAATATACATAAAATGTAATATCCTTCTTCATAATCCATTATTTGCTGATGCTTTTGCCACCTGTCAGCTGCAATAAATGGGTAAATATCAATTCCATAACACACCTCTCCGTTGGAAAGCAACTGTCCTCAGTTGCAAAGATTAAAAAAAATCTGCAAACAATACTTGTCAAAAACAGTGATTAGAAATCTGTGTCAAAAAATAGAATATAGTAAAAATAGTGAAACTAAACAACATTGCATATGCCTGCCGTCATCCACATACTACCTATTCTAGGGTCCCATACCACTAGAATAAGCAGTATATGTCATATCCTGAGGAATCAGGATGTCATTGGTCACACTCATCAGTCAATAAATCAATTCTCATCAATGTCACAAGCTCAATTCCATGAATATTATCGCGACAAGAAATTATCATATACCAATTTCAAATCCAAATTTAAATATCTACCAACATATACCCATTTCAAATCCCAATCCAAATATCCTTCATTTTGTATACCCAGGTAACAAAATCAACCAGTTACAGTGGTGGCCAGCCATTGCAGCATGATTTTGTGATTGGTGTTGCCTAAATCGGCGAATCTACACCAATAAGACATGCTGCCTAAATCGGCGAATCTACACTAATGCTGCCTAAATTGGTGAATCTGCATTTGATATTGTTTAAAAATCATGAATCTGCAATTTATCAATGTGTTGCCTAAATTGGTAGATTTGCACTAAGATGACTATCTACACACTGCCTAAATCAGCGAATCTGTGTGTTTGTGACCAATGGACTAGGTGAGGCATACAAAATATAACATTTATCACATGTGTAAGACCAGTGTGGAGCATGTTTGAGTAGGAGGGTGTTTATAAACTATTGTTTACTATCGTAGAGCATGAGTAGCTATTTAGCTTAATGACAAATGATCTTAATGAAAAAGCCTTTAAATCAATGAGACAATTGTGCAAAACCTAATAAAGGTAATGGTGTTGACCAGTGATATGTAATTAGCAACTAGTAAAATATAGCAATGAGCCATTTGAAGAGGACAAAAGCAAGAAAATATTCATTGTTTTAGAAGTGCAACAAATGGTAAGACAACTTATGAATGCATGACAATTGAGAAGCTGAATGGATGAACAGAATCACAGAGAAGATCATATGGTATAGCCTAGCTATAACTAGATGAATTTGCAAAAAGAGCCTCAGGATTACATTTGTTGATTCTGATGAACCCTAAATCAGCAGATAATAATAAGTTTTCTTTTTTGTACTAGCCTGTGCTAATTAAAGGCATTCACCAATTGAAAATATAACGAGAATAAGATGGCTAGAAAGTGTAAAGGATGCAAGAATCATGTGCTATGAGAGGTGCTGACAATTGACATTAATCTAAGATACAATTTATGAATCACAAGAGATCAAAGATGATAGAGAGAGCTTACTAGAAGTATATTATTGAAATGCAATGAAAAATCTCATACCTGAAGGTTCTTTGATATAATAGCATTGTAGTAGGCTTCATCTGCAAAAGGGCTTCTCAAGGACAAAGCACTAAAGATGATTTTGTGTTAGATTCAACAACAATCAAATCATATAGCCAAAAGGCGGAATATCTTGAGTCATATTGATTTTAAAATTGATAATGCGGGAGAGAATTTGTACAAAATGGAAACAATCATAGTGATAGATATGCACAGGACATGCCATGTTAACAGTGAGAAATCGACATAAATGTGTGATATATCTACTTACCAGTGGCATAAAAAGTGGAAACATAATGCACAAAGAGTGTGTGTAATTAAAATTCAGATAGATTCATTTGAAAAGAATGCTAAATAAACATAGAACACAATTATGAACATTTTAATACCAATATCAAAAACTTATCGAGTGTATGAGTAGTGGCAGGGCAGCTTGTGCTCAAATAGTTTTGAAGCACTTAATTTTGATTGAAAGTTTCATCGAACACTACTATCAACTCAATGACCATGTTCAACTAGAATGAGCAAAGCTACTCGGATAAGCTGCAATTCGGAGAGTGCTTAGTGTATGACACTTGTCTTTTGCATTGTTCAGGGTACCGGGTAGATGCGTGTTCTCCAATGTATTTTTTAGTATTATATATATATATATATATATATATATATATATATATATATATATTTAATGCAATCAGTGGATTTTATACATTGTATAATTGTCAAAAATATAACATGATTGGCGTCAATTAGCATAACAATAGAGGGGGGGGCAATGTAGACATGTAGTAGTGTTAGTGTGTATACGCGCTTCACCAGGGGCACTTTTCTCCCACTGGGTTTTTCCCCCTGGACATCTGTTGTGAAAGAACACCTTATCTCTTAGGGTCTCATATAAGCTTTGTAGCTCTGAGTTTGTATATACACTATTATTCTAATACAGAGACATAGACTACAGAGATCTCGTACGCAAGCTCTGTGTCTTCTCCTTCTCCATCTTCTTCCTACTCTGAGTTTCTATCTTCCTTCTATTTCCTGTTTCATCATCTTCAACAATTGGTATCAGAGCAAGGTGATTTCCAGAGCCTCTACTTGCGTTTTCGCATCCACGCGCGCAATCGCAGTTTTCAGGCAGTTTTCAGAAAATTTGTTTGTGAGCATCCTCGACGTTCCGGGAGTATTCTCATCAGGCGACTTGGGGTTTTACCCCCCTTTTGAAGCCGTTCGAGCCCTCAGAATTTTGTTCTGAGCAGCGTAGCAGAAGTTACTTTTCGGAGGCGTTTAGATAAAGAGGGTGTGCTTTTTCACAGATTTTCTTCAGGTAAACAGTTCTTTTGGGAAGCAGCTTGTCTTAGCTTTGTGCTGAGATTTTGTGTAGAGTTTTGCTTGCATTGGAGAGGAGATTTGTGAATCTCTTGGAGGTTCTTTTTCTCTCTTGTGTGCATCCACAGTATGGCTCAATCTACGGAGAAAGAGATTTTTTGTGCGTTTACATCCGAAGACAAATTGGATGGTACCAACTATTCTCTTTGGTCTTTTATGGCCAAAAATATTTTGGTTGGTAAAGGATTGTGGGATTATGTATCTGGAGATGAATTTCGTCTAGGTAGCATTGCACTTGCCACGCCTGGTCGTGGTGCAGCTGTTGGTGCAGGACCCTCACAAGTCACTCCAGAGCAAAAGAAATGGGATACTAAAGATGCACAAGCTATGGCTATGATTGCCTTAACCATAAAGAGGACAATCACACCACATATCAGATCTTGCAGAACTTTTGAGGATGCTTGGAACACTCTGCAATCTATGTTTGGAGGAAGAAACGCTGCCATAATAGAGTTTTTGAAGAAACAACTTGACAAAATACAGATGGACGAAGGTGACGATATCGTCGAGCATCTTACAAAAATCAGGGATCTTAAAGAGCAATTGCTTAGCATTGATGAAGTGATTCCAGAGAAGGACTTGGTTTCCAAAACACTCAATTCACTACCACCATCTTATTTGACTTTTCAGACTTCTTTGACTCTGTCTTTGCGAGCTAATCCTGAGCCTCTTCGTTTTGAAGAGTTAGTGGCTTTGCTATTGTAGGAGGATCAATCACGTAAGAAAAAGTCTTTACAGGTGGATGGTATGGATCATGCTCTTATTGTACAGAACAAAAACAAGGGTAAAGAGAGTGCTCATCACTCCAAGCCTGGTGCAGGACAGTCTTCAGAGAAGTCTAAAGGTGATTTCGACAAGTCCAAGAAGAAAGGTAAATGTCACTACTGCAAGAAACCTAGTCACTACATTAGTGAGTGTAAAAAGCAAATTGCTAAAGAAAAGAAGAAAGAGTCAAGTTTGGTTGTTTCAGCTTCTGGTGATTCTTCTACAGCTAAAGAAGAGTCTGCAAACTTTGTGCAGGATTCTTATGCTTTCTTAGTATGTTCAAATTTTTCTGCTTACAGTGTTGACGAGACACAAATGATTTGTACTTTGATAGTGGTGCATCCAAGCATATTACTTCAAGGAAGGATTTGTTTTGTTCATTGGATGCAGCTCCAGCAGGAAAGAAGGTGACATGTGCAAATAATGCTTCTTCCAATCAAAGGCGTTGGTAAGATTTGATTACCATTTCAGATGGTTCAGATTTATGCTTGCCAGATGTCTTATATGTTCCAGGGATCAAGAAGAATTTGTTGTCTGTATCCTCTCTTGCAAAAAATGGTCTTCGGGTCATTTTTGAGGATGACAGATGTGTTGTACGAGATTGAGAGAATGGTTATTCTCTTATCACTACAGGTACGCTGGAAAATGGACTATTTGTGCTAGATCGTTATGAAAAGCAGATTCAGGTATGTATTGCAGAAACAAAGACTCAGGCCATGCAGGATGCTGAGTTGTGGCATGCTAGATTTGGGCATGTTAGTTATGGCAGTTTGATGACTTTACAACGTCATAATATGGTGCATGATTTGTCTTTATTGGAGATGCCACCAAGACATGTATGTGAAGGTTGCGTTCTTGGAAAGATGCACAGATTTGCATTTTCGCAGGATGGTTCAGTTAGAGGGACACGAAAGTTGCAGCTTGTACACAGTGATGTATGTGGTCCTATGAGGACGCCATCTATAGGACACAGCCTTTATTTTGTGACCTTCATTGATGACTTTTCGAGGTTTTGTTGGGTGTATCCACTCAAAGCAAAGTCAGATGTGTTTGCAATTTTTCAACATTATGTCGCCATGGTTGAAAATGAAACAGGTTGCAAAGTACAGACTCTTCGTACCGATCGAGGAGGTGAATACATGTCAGGTGCATTTAAGGATTTTTTGGGAAAGAAAGGCATTAAACACCAATGCACTATGCCACATACACCACAACAGAATGGTGTTGCAGAAAGGAAGAACAGGTCTTTAATGGAGACGGCTAGATGTATGCTCAAGGCTAAGAGTTTTCCTCATAAGCTATGGATGGAGGCAGTTGTGCAGCACATGTTTTGAACAGGTGTCCTACTCGTGCCTTGAAGACCATTACTCCATATGAAGCTTGGTATGACAGAAAACCTTCAGTCAGTTATCTTCGTGTTTTTGGTTGTCTTGCTGATGCTCACATCCCTCAGTAGTTACGTGGGAAGCTTGATGATAAGGCAATCAAATGTATATTTGTGGGGTACAATAGTGGAAGTAAAGGTTATAGACTTTACAATCCTGCTACAAACAAGATTTTGGAAAGTCGTGATGTAATTTTTGCAGAAAATACTGCTCAACCTATGGTTGCTTTTGATGTACCTCATATGCAGACACATGATGTATTTGAAGGTTTGCTTCCTTCTTTTGTGGAGAATCAAGAATCACAACAGGTTGACAATCTTGATCAATCTTTTGATCAGCATGTGACACCTCATGATGTAGAGGAAATTGTGCATGAAGAGCAAGAAGTTCTCAGGGAAGAAAGAACCTTGCCTAAATGGGTTCAAAAAACTTTTTTGAATGGTGATTTGCAGGAAGAAGTTTATGTAAGTCAACCAAGTGGTTTTGTTGTAAAAGGTCAAGAGCAAAAGGTATGTAGATTGCGTAAAGCTTTGTATGGTCTCAAACAGGCTCCAAGAGCATGGTATGAGAAGATACATGCTTATTTGATTGGCCAGGGATTTCAGAATAGTCCAACAGAAAGTACTTTGTATGTCAAAAAGAGAGATGGAGTTCGCATTATGCTAACACTTTATGTGGATGATATGCTTCTTACAGGCAATACTGCAGATGAAATTGAAGCGTTTAAAGATGCTTTGAGAAAAACCTTTGAGATGTCTGATCTTGGTTTGCTACATTATTACTTGGGTATTCAGTTTGTGCAATCAGAGGATGGCATATACATGTTGCAGGCAAAATATGTGCATAAAATTTTGGACAAGTTTGGTATGCAAAATTGTAAACCAATCTCTACACTCGTAGAAACTGGATCAAAGTTGAGCATGCACGATGCTGGAGAACCTTTTGATGTACAGACTTATGCAGCAGCGGTTGGTTGCTTGATATATTTGGCAGACAACACTCGTCCAGACATTCAATTTGGGGTTTCACAAGCAAGCAGATTTATGCACAGCCCAGGTATGCATCATTGGCAGGCTGTGAAGTGCATACTTCGTTACCTTTCAGGTACCCCTAATCTTTCCATGTTCTTTCCAAGGGGGGATATGTATGGAAAGCACAGTTCTATGCAGCTTCTTGGTTACAACGATTCAAATTGGGCTGGTGATTTTGACAAATGACATTCCACAAGTGGGAATTTTTTTTTCTTGGGAAATGCATGTATATCTTGGCTAAGCAAGAAGCAACCCACAGTGGCTACATCAACTTGTGAAGCTGAGTACAGGGCAGCTTTCACGGCAACAGTTGATTGTGTATGGATATGCAGGTTATTGGCAGATCTTTGTGAGTGTCAACAGGCACCCACTACCATTTTCACTGACAGTCAGAGTGCTATGGCAGTTGCAAGGAATCCAGTATTTCATGCAAGAACAAAGCACATAGAGGTTCACTACCACTATGTCAGGGAAAGGCTACATGCAGGGGAGATCACACTAACTTATTGTCCTACACAGGATACCATTGCAGATCTATTTATGAAGGCGTTATCACGAGAAAATTTGTAGACATGTAGTAGTGTTAGTGTGTATACGCGCTTCACCAGGGGCACTTTTCTCCCACTGGGTTTTTCCCCCTGGACATCTGGTGTGAAAGAACACCTTATCTCTTAGGGTCTCATATAAGCTTTGTAGCTCTAAGTTTGTATATACACTATTATTCTAATACAGAGAGATAGACTATAGAGATCTCGTACGCAAGCTCTGTGTCTTCTCCTTCTCCATCTTCTTCCTACTCTGAGTTGCTATCTTCCTTCTGTTTCCTGTTTCATCATCTTCAACAGGCAAGGGGTTGTGAAAAGAGAGAGAGAAATGAAATGTTATAGATTCGTCTTTAAAATGCAAAAATTACCTACAAAAACAAAGTGAGATAGTCCTTGTGGTGCTAATACAATGTTTGGGTACGAAAATAGGCTAAAATAATCGTCGTCAAGCCCCGTGGATGCCGGCATTGGGCGTCATCGCAAAAATTATTGCATTAGTCATGGAAGAGCTTCATCAATGTCCATCGCTGTAAGTAGTCATATTGGGAGGGGAAAGAGAGGGAGCGACATAAAATGCTATATTACTCGTCTTCCAGAGGCCTATGAAACAAAACTGATACAACCCGTATGGTTCTAGTACAATGTCTAGGGACAAAAAAAAAGAGTTACAATGAAAGACTAAAACAAAAAGTTTGAAAGGCATGATTACGATCATCATCATGATCACGGTATGTTGAAGGATACGCGGCAAAGGGCGTCATGCGAGAAAGTGTTGCACTAGGCACGAAAAAGCTGCGTGAACATCCGCCTCTGTAGGGAGTCGTAGGGGGGGGGAGAGAGAGAGAGAGAGAGAGAGAGAGAGAGAGAGAGAGAGAGAGAGAGAGAGAGAGAGAGAGAGAGAGAGAGAGAGAGAGAGAGAGAGAGAGAGAGAGAGAGAGAAATGAAATGAAATGCTATATTAACAGTGCATATGATGCCAAATTGATACAATCCGTGTGAATCTGATCCAATGCATGGGTACAAATTAAAATGAAGCAAAGTAAAAAAACACAAAATTCATCATCAGCATTGTTAATGTTCTGACAGTGTCTGAGAAAATATTGCAATAGTCGTTGTAGAGCGTCGCCCATGTCTGCTACTGTAAGCAGCCGACGTCTTGGGAGGGGGGAAGAGAGAGAGAACTCTTTATGTTCTAAACGGGCTAAAATCTGCAGCACGCGATTAATAGGAATCAAACTCCAACAGGGTCAATGACGACCCACCTTTTTTTTGTGGAAATTAATTAATAAATTGCTTTCAGCTCCCCCATGTAGATAGTGTGTACTTGTTACTTCCATTTGGTGTGAATAGGGGTAGAAGTGCGGGTTGGCCATGATAATTTAGAAAATAAAAATAAAAATTTAAACGTCGTAGATAGCGCCACGTTTGCATGCTCAAGGTGGGTGAGAGGCATGCAGGGTGCCCGCGCGTGGTTGACCAACATATGCCATGCAACACCGTTGTTGGTGGTGGTGCATAGAGTTGGGGCAGTCCACAAACATTGTCAGTAGTTCTGCTTGTGCAACAACTCATTCCATTCACAACAGTGGCAGGGTTGTCCACGACAGGCGTTGTCACTACATCTGTCGATATCCCGTGTTATGAGCTGGCCCTTAGCAGCTCCTATTTGCTGCCTTCCACTGTCGTAACCTTATTGAGAGGAATCAATACCTCCTCTTATTACTGCCATAGGCCCTCAGTCAGGCAACAAAGGATGTGCCACCGCTTCTTTTGTTAATTGGCGATGGGTGCTGAGGTTGATAGTGACAAGGTTGGGGGTGGGGTCGGCACAGGGCAAGCCGAGGAGAGAATTGCAGATTGGGGTGCTATGGCCAGTACAAAGTGGCTAGGGTTCTCATCAATTGCTATGGCCCCTTACAGGGGGGTAAAGGAGTGACATCACAGACGGCTCGTTACATCAGCGGGTTCTCAACTCTGCCCCCCCGAAGCTTGGCCGATTGGAACCAAACAACAACCACTACGCCATAGCAGTTGCATGCCTTACTGTGTTGAGCTTGAGTTTGGAGTCCAAACTGGGTGTGTGTGCGCTTTGTGTAGTAAACGAGGGGTAGAGAGAGAGAGAGAGAGAGAGAGAGACAGAGAGAGAGAGAGAGAGAAGAGAGAGAGAGAGAGAAGAGAGAGAGAGAGTTGCATGCACCTGACATGGGGTAGAGAAAAAATGTGTGGAGAACTGCGCAAAAGAGAGACAGGTCGACCAATAAGCTAGTTCTGGCTGCTCAAGAAAACTAAAGTAGGTGGGTGATAAGAGAGAGGGGGTTGGCAAACATCGGTTATGATTTGCTTAGAACCGCTGTCGTGTTGTAACACGTACATAGTGGGAACTCATGCTACAAGATCTATCTTGTAACTTTTTAGATACATAATTATCTTTCCTATAATGTACATATGCATATTTAAGTATAATAATAAGCCTTCTATCTCATCCTATTATTTTTCTCAAGGGTAACCTATCCTTTACCATCAGAAAATACTTTGGGAAAAGCTCAATAGCTCCGCCTCTTTAACTTGGGGCAAAAAGCATTGATTATTTATTTCTACTATCTCATTATCATCTCACACCCTAGCTAGATCCTATATCTAGGGTAAACTCCAATATATATATATTCTATGTATTTTTTATACTTTTCTTATATTTCTTTTTAAATAGCTACTAGGAGGGAATCAAATCCTAGTGGGACACTAGGTGGCATGATTTCAAAGATACACTTATTTTAATGCATTATTGCAAGAATGATTACAAAACTTTGTCAAGGAGCAATGTCATGCTTTCATATGGCATGAGGTGTCCTTTGGAATTAAATGAAAGTCTAGGCTAAGGGGACCACGGGAAGACTTTTTCTGCCAGAAATGGACCCTATTTTGATGAATTTTTTACACAAGGTTCCAATCCGAATTGGAAAATGATTTTAGAATGAAAATTGTAGCTAATGAGCTGAAGTTTCTGCTCATATTTTTACTTTTTTATTTGGAGCCACGGTTGAGGAGATATGATCAAAATACTGGACCCCAGTCTGCCCACATCATGCAGGGACAACTCATTTCCAACTTTTCCAATTCCTATTCACACTGGCTCCTCTCTTCTTGTGTAAACCCTTGGGGGTTCCCTTCACCTATAAAAGGGAACCTCTTCTTCCTTGAAAGGAACTCAAGCATTCAAGCCATTGATGAGAGGAATTCTTGAGGGAGTGAGTAGTAATGCCTAATTGTACTTAGCCATTAACATAAGCCCAAGCCTACACTTTCTCCTACAGAGAGACTAGCCATTCTTGCAACAAGCTAACCTTGGAAGATCAACTCTAATCAAAGAAGGTCTTGCACTTGGTGTATCAATCAAAGTGGAATTATCCACTCTTCTTCTCTCTCCATCAATAATGGTGCCGAAGGGTTTGTCAAGTAAGATGTGTTCTACATTGATGTTTTCTTGATTTCTTGTTGTTTTCTTTTTCATCTCTAATCCAACATATATATATGTATCTAATCTCATCTCCTTAAGCAAACCTATCTCTCTCATTCTTAGTAATTTATCCTCTCTGGAAATTCTGGGTTCTCTTTTCTACAGGTACATCTCTCCCCGCAGTATCCTTATTGCCTACGGGCAAGAATAGGGCTTGGGAGGGAAACTTCTCATCTTTTCACTTCTCTCATATCTATATTTCTCACATACTATCATAGATGAATAACCCACATGATGATCATTTCTATCGCTTTCACTTTGTACGATCTATTAGAATTAACATATGGATTAGCCGTAAAATACACTTTCAACAACGTATAGTGTTTCTCTTTGGCCCAGAAAGGCTTAATGAAATACTTCTATCACCGGATCCCATCATACTATCTCTCATAGACTATAACTTTTCTTTTGACGTAAGCGTAGTTATCTTGCTATGAACCAAGAGGATTTGTACACACAATTAATCCCAATCACTAGACAAAATATATATATTATGGTAAGCACAAAACTACAATTCCAAAGAACAATTCGTAGCCTATTTGGTCAGCCAAGATTGAATGCCATTAACTCATCTATTAACCCTTTCATATTACCCATGATACGATATGACCATAGCCTTGATGTTTTCATTTTCGTATTGTTTTGACATTCTCTTTTTTGTTCTTTCTTTGTGTGTGTGAGTGCAAGAGAGAAAGAGTGAGTCTTCTTTGATTGCACTTCTTTCCAAACCCTAGTCTTCATGGCATCTATGGTTTAACTCCTTCATATAGTTTTTGTTGAGTTCTCTCACAAACTCTCACAGCCATAAGCCCAGTGCTTTCCTGGCAAGACCGCAAATTTCTAGACACCGCATGGGTGGTTGTGGGCATAATAGGATAGAGAGAGAGTTGAGCTGCAGAGAGTAATGACAACCTCCACTTGTGTGTGTGTGTGTATGTGTGTGGGTTGGCAGAGCAAAATTGCTACAGTCGCAAGTGAGTGGGGGTGGGACATTGTTCGAGTGGTCGTATATGGGTGTTTTGGCTGCTTCAATTGCATGCCAACTGATGAAGTGGAGAGAGAGAGAGAGAGAGAGAGAGAGAGAGAGAGAGAGAGAGAGAGAGAGAGAGAGAGAGAGAGTTGGTAAGTTAGCAATTGGGTGGTTGCGAGTCACTTGTTTCTGGCCTGCATGGCAAGCCAGGGAAGACCTAGTCATAAACTATCAAACTCATGACGTGCACTCCTTTATGGGTGTGCATGGCCACGACTGGTGCAAAGGCAAGAGAGAGATGTACTGCATGCAAGAGCAAGCTAGACTTGATGACTGCAGAGTAGTCGCAACCTTGCATGCCAAGCCGGAGTCAAGTCAACCCTGTAGAATGGGCAACACACCATTCGATCCACAGCGTGCTAGGGGCGGCTGAGCCCAGTTGGCGGTAATGACATTGTTCACGCTACCATTTTTGATGTTGTGCATTGTTATGAGGTTGTGGTTTACACTTTTGTAAACCATCAACCAGAGTTATGTGATGGCTTGTTATCTATGCGCTCGTTCCTACGAAACAAGATTTTCAAGCTTTTTTTTATTATATAGGTTTTTCAGAAGTGGCGTGGCCAATCCCTGATTTTCCCTGTGGTGTTGCACAATGGGAAGGACCACGAAGGACACTTGGAACTGTCGAGACAAATTCCCACGCAAAACTCATTCGGACAATCAATGACTATCAAGATTATTTTTGTGAAGATGAAAAAATAAAAATAAAAAATATCCGTCGTGTGCCAATGTATACCCCCTCAATTACTGCTTGCATATACTCATAATTATTCTGATATCAACTCTTAATCCTATCGCTTCTTCTCTATTGTACATGCATTGCTTTCATATAACCATAAATGCAATTGAATGCTCGTTGTTGTGCCAACTCAAATATAACTAGTTTTTTACTTATCAAAAGTGATTATTTTTTTTCTTTGCTATATAATTCACTTAGCCTAGCTATGAATTTCTCAAACACAAACACCTTGCCTTTGAGTAGAAAGATCAAAGTAAAAGGAAACAAAAATTACCAATACAATGATAAAACACACTTAGCTTTGATAGATTGATTGCGAAGTTCTCTGTATCCATGCCTGCATACCAAGCTAGGATCGTATCCAATGCTCTGATACCACTGCTACAGACGGAAGCGTGGAGTTCCCTGTAAAATAGCAAAATAACACGTTGTAATCATAAAACCGATAAATCCGCATACCTGACGAGTCTCCTAGCACAGAATCGAGGCCATAAGCGAACAGAGAGAGAGAGAGAGAGAGAGAGAGAGAGAGAGAGAGAGAGAGAGAGAGAGAGAGAGAGAGAGAGAGAGAGAGAGAGAGAGAGAGAGAGAGAGAGAGAGAGAGAGAGAGAGCAAGACAACGCATGTGCAGGCGCACCTCCTAGAGTGGAGTGCTATGCCGGCACGGCAAGAGAGAGAAGAGAGGAGCGGAGAGGAGAAAAACACAGACACTTGGTGCAATCTCCCCCCGTGCAAGAGTGAGCATTTTCCTCTTGCACGTATTTATTTATAGATTTCTTCAATGCGCAAAAATGAGTACAAACTGGCCGGCCGGACATAAATGGCCAAAGCTCGTAAAGAGCACTTGAATAATCAAATATACATAAAATGTAATATCCTTCTACATAATCCATTATCTATTGATGCTTTTGTCACCTGTCAGCTGCAATAAATGGGCAAATATCAATTCCATAATAGCTTCAACACTGGCTCCGAACATTTACACTAATATTGTGGTTTAACTTACCAAAGGCAATGAATGTATTACCACGTTGACTTGCTCAACTTTTTGTTTTGACTGTCTCGATCACTAATAGAGCTGGGTGTGGGAACTTTTTGAACCTTTTGGGACAATCCTTACAATCTCTTTGTCTAGTGAAAGATGCATAATAAAAGAGGTTTAATGATATGGTAGCCTCTTTTCTAGGTGGTATGGATGTTTCACCATATGAAACCCTTGAGGATGAGCACTTGCTGTTGAACTTATATAGTTTTGTTACTGGTTGGAATTTTTAATGGGCAAATTGCTTTTGCTTTATAACTTATGCACAAGGGTTGCTAAATTTATTCTCTATGATGTTGTTGTCAGAATCTGTCAATAGGATTCTTATGAGGCTCTCAATACTGAGAAGAAACCCCTTCTATTTATGGCT
Organism: Adiantum capillus-veneris; assembly: GCF_014529385.1. Lineage (NCBI taxonomy): Eukaryota > Viridiplantae > Streptophyta > Polypodiopsida > Polypodiales > Pteridaceae > Adiantum > Adiantum capillus-veneris. Next base: position 109,592,670 of record NC_140935.1, read on the forward strand.
TGGTATTTTTGCAGCTTTGCTGTGTTATAGCTTGTTGCTCCAGGTACTATTGCAGATTTTTGCATACGAGTTCGGTTGGTATTTTACAGGGCTTGCTATGTTGTTCCTCTCCTCCTTCCCGTTTCTTTTGGTAACTCCTATGCCTCTTTGGACAGTTGGTTGCCCAACTGTCTGTAGTCCACTATTGGGAACTACAAGGCTCTCTTACGTTTGCCTGATTGATCACTTCACACTACTAACAGTCGTTTCTTGGCTTGATATTGTCAATCATCATGCGAATTTTGGATTCTTTTGTTGGGGATTGGCTAAATCTAACATACTTGAATGGTTTGGTTTTGATAGGGTAACAAAACCATACAATATTGTTGGTTTATACTATCTTTCACTTTTTGTAGGCCTTTCACATCTTTAGTATGGTCACTATTGTCTAAAATTAGTACATTGGAAGGCTCTAAAAGTCTGCTTGGTATGGTGAGATGCTGGCACTCCTTCTGACTGTTAGTTTGATTCCTAATGATGGAGCAGCCTTCTTGGCCGACTGTTGGTAGACAATCCTTTGGCTCACTGGTTATATGGGCTCTAAACAACCCACTCTTGTGTACAACATAATGCTACAAGCTTCATATTTTCTACTGATTGTTGCCTTAATTATTCTACAGTGTGCTGATAACACCTTTTATGGTTTCTTATAAAAGATTACCTTTTTGTCTACATATAACTGTTTAGGATAAAAAATTCTTAGGTGGGTTACCTATGAAACAATAGGTTGAGTTACTGATGGTAGTATTCTATATGATGTATGCTATGACATCATGGTGACTGCATGGAAATTACTAGCTCAAAACAACTTGCTGGTCTTTCTATTGAACAAATAGATTTTAATTTGTCTGGTCTACTAAGAGCCTCATGATACATGAAGGAAAATTTACAAAGAAAGTTTTCACACTTCACAATTTTCTTAGCAGCATTTTTTCTTCTTTTTTCTAATGCCTAGGTGACATGGATGACAACTAGAGTCACCCCAGTTACTTGCAATGCTGTTTGAAAACTAATCTCTTGGTTGTTTTCTTATTGTGGATGCAGCTAAGGGTGCTCTCTCCTTGGTTGCTGATTAAAAAGAGGAAGTGTTGTGCAATTAACTTTTGTACTATATAGGACCATCTTACTTTTTTGGGCTGTAAGTGGGATATATTTTTTGGATAAACTGTTTAAAGAAATACATGATTTTGTAATGTAATTGTAGGCAAAGGTCTTTGTAATTTTTCTCGTGTGTTATGTATAGTGTTAACAAATATAACTCTCTCTCCATAAGCACATGGGTGCTATTGGTCCCTTTCAGACCTAGGACACTAGGACCTAGTCTACAATATTTCTATCCTTAGATGATATGACCTGCAACCGTATCTTCTGGGATAGGGGGTATCCCACACAACCACTATGACCTTTGTCTTGGTTGTTTTTAAGATGGTATACCTACCAATTCCTCTTCTAGATTTACTTATATTCTTATGCTTTTATTTTTGGCTTCAGATGGTCCCTATCTCTTTCGCATTTGACCTCTCCACCTTGCCCTTCTCACCAACATCCCTCCTTGTGATTAAATTGATCCAAGATCCCTTGGCATTTCTCTACAGAGACCCATGACTCTATCATGAATCTGTTAACCTTCAACGACTGGGTACTTATCCTTGCCAATCTGGATGTTGATGCAAAGGAAGGACTACTTTATCTACAAAAGCTAGCTTCCAACCTTGCTGCCATAGAAATGAGTCATAAATAAGATTTGCTACAGTTTTCGGCTAAGGGAGCTGACCTGTCAAATTTTATCCCAAAACTTTGTGGCCTTACCTCTTGTTTTGCTACCTTTAAATCATTTGATCCTACTAAGGCCCCTAAAGGCCTCTTTTGTAGGGATGATGTGACTGTGGAAGCAGTTAAAAGCTTTCAACAAGGTCTTAGCTCATCAAGTGAGACCTCCCTACTTGATATGGTTCCGAAAGTCTCTAAATGTTTCCCTTTCCTCCCACCAAGGCAGATTGCCATTGAGGGAATAGAGCTTGACCATCACCTTTGGGAGCTTCAGAATAAAGCCTTTGTTGCACCCATCTCAATAGAGACTTGGGTTTTCCTTGCAGCCCTTCTAGCCTCCACAAGTGAAGACTATTGCCGCCTGGAGATCCTCAAAGGAGTTCAGTTCTTGGACACAAGAGATTTCATTAAAGCTCCTTTCAGCATGCACTTCTTGGATTCTAGGAAGTGCCCGGTCCTGTCTGGCATTTATGTCAGACCCAAGGGGACAATGAAATTTTCTAAATAGAGCAGTGAATTTTATTCAGAGTCGATTTGGAACATTTACCGACCTTACATCAAGTGTGCTTGCAAAGCTTTGGATGCAAAAGCTGACTGTGAAAGCAACATCCTCTAGTTTGACAATACAATCTGGTTCCTCCTCAACCATCTGGAGGACCTCTTTCCATCACATACAAAGGAGCACTTCCTCCCTATGATTTGTTCTTGGCTTGGGGATCAAGCTAAGGAAGCTGTGTGAGCCCAGATTGCTTACCTTCACTTTAGGATTTCATGTATGAGACTCTGAAAGAGATGAAATTGGATGCACCTAGTTATTTGCTTTTCAATCTTAGTGCTTCTAAGGGTTTTAAACATATTTTGTCTCTCCTCAAACCTTCACTTGATGCAGAGGAGACTCCCACCCTTAAAAGGCCTAGTTCTACTTCACAGTCCATCACCTCCTTTTTGTCTCTCTCTTCTACACCTGGGTCCTTTGAAGGACGTAGTAAATCTAGGAGTTATGTGAGAGGAAAAGGGAAGAATATCCTCCCTATCAAGAAAATATTTCATCCTTGATTGTATTGCTTTTCACATGAATTGGATTGCTTCTGGAAAGTTATATCTGTTCAAGAATGATAATCAAAGTAGACAGATTATTCATTGCCATTTTACAAACCATAGCTTTGATTTTTTACACCAAAGAGTATAATTTTCAACAGGTGTTTGGCAATACTAACAGGTTTGATGAATTGACATTTGGTTGGACTTTTGATCCTCCCCTGAAGAACTATGTCTATTGTACCAATTTTCTTACTTCTGATAAACAACCACCTTGTCAGTGCTCTCTTTTCAAAAGCTATTGCTCTGAATTTAATTACTTTGGACAACATGTATGCACTACTGATCTGTCCTTAATCAGTTCTAAAGAAATCAAAGACCTGCTGGGTAAAAGGTCTGAATCATATCCCACTCCAACCATTAAACCCACACTTGGCATATGCCGCACTACTTACTTGCCTAGCTAACATAGCCAAGCTGTTGGATCTAGAAAGTCTACAACATGCTAGACTCTCTGATTCACTCTTCTCTCATTTTCAAACATGCATTGGGTCAATCCCTGTTGCATGGTTAAGCCAAGAAACAACATGGCTTTCTCCTTCACTTTTTTCTTTGCTAAGCAAATTAAAACAAGAATGGTTTGTGGTAGGGCTTGACAAAGCCTCTCATATACCTACTTTCATATGCAAGCACCTAGCCAAGGTTGTAGTTGAGTCTAGGCTTAAGGGACAATAATTCTTGCTCTCAAAGATGAATCCAGGAGAAGCTATTCAATACCTGGACTCTTCACTTAGTCATTTTAAGTTAGACACTCAATTTGAAACTGCCCATACTTTTTCCCACTTATAAAAGCCACAAGCACAAGTTTAGGTGGATCTTTGGATGCCTCTAATTGTATTATGCCACACGCCACAAGTGTGATTACTTCTTGCCTTAATCTCATCCTCACTGATTTCAATACTATTTGTGATGAAAAATTCACTACGATGAAGGCCTTCACTGAACTTAAGGTTAATACCTTTTGGCTTGTGAGAAATGCAACTGAAGTATTCATTAATCTTCCACATTACATTTTTTCCATGTTTTCAACTGATATCACTCAATGCTATGAAAACATCTCACTCTTTGAGCCTTCTGGGCTCTTCTTTGTCCTACAACAAATCAATAAGATAGTGTTTGAAAGAAGGAATCACGAATGGGACATCATGCCATTTCCCTTGTCAGAAGTCCTAGATGGGTGAAAAACACACTCAAAGGACCATCGATCCATTTTACTCTTTGTAATTTAATGGATCTTATTGAATGGCTATTCAAAAATTGCTTTGTGCAGCTAGGCGATTAGTGCTATTGGCAAATCCATGGTATCCCTATGGGTTTTTCCTGTTCACCAGTCATGTGCAATCTATACTTAGCATTCTTTGAGTATAGATGGATTCTAAAATAGCTAGAGACGTCTGCCAACACTATTGATCTGACTCTCTTTCAACATACATACATGCATATGGACGACGTGTTAAGATTGAATAACCCAATCTTTGCTCATTGTTTACTACAGATTTATCCTAACACTCTAAAAATAGAACCTACTTTCATAGAATGCTTGACTATTGGTGACCATAGTTGTGTCACCAAAACTACCTTTCTAAATTTGGAACTGTCACTTCTCTCTCCATTAACTGGTAGATTTGTCACTGAATTCTCTTGGAAGAGAGACAATCTGAACCTTGGCCAGATTGATTATGTAAGAAGGAAAAGTAATTGACTGCATAAGGTAGCATTAAAAACGTGTCTTGGCATGGTTCATCTCATTATGTACTCATTATCGGACTCTTTTATTGCATTCCAGGCAATCTATCATCTCGTTAAACAATTCAAAGCCAATGGATTTGCCTTGAAAGAGCTACATGGCACCATTAAGAATTTTCTCACAAAAACTCTTGGCCCCTTTGCTCGGCCAACAAGGAAATCATTATTGCACTCTTGAATCTTATGCACTAGCACATTGGGTGTAGGGGAGGTCTCACCACTTGGTGATGACCCCCCTCACCAAGTGGTAGACACTCCCTTGGGTAAGGGTGGGTCTCTCTCTCTCTCTCTCTCTCTCTCTCTCTCTCTCTCTTTCTCTCTCTTTCTCTCTATGTGTGTGTGTGTGTGTGTCCTTCTTTTCTTTCTCAATTGCTCCTCTGCACTAAAAGTTATTGTTCTACAGACACTCCTTTGGGATTCTTTCTCTTCCTCCCTCCACATTTCTTCTCTCACTTTCTCTTACCATAATCGATGGCCTGAAATGGAACAAATATTGTATTTGGGCTAACCTACCTGTTTTGTTTTGTGATGTACAATAATTTTGCAAGGTTTATTCATACACCTAACTCTACCACCCCCCTTTGGCTATGCTATAGCCTATTCACTAAACTTCTACTAGGTGGTTGGGCATCTACTTCCCCACTTCTCACGATGGGGGGCGTCTGCCTTCTGATCATCTGCCATCACCACCGACTGTTTAACCTGTTTTTGGCTTTGTACCTACTACAATGGTATCTAGTAATATCTGCCTTTCTATCCTTGATGTGGCTCCACACAATCTATGACGAGGTTCATCCCTCTGGGGCACCATCTATCGTCCCATGGCTTCTGCTCTTCTTGGCTGGGAGTTACAGTAGGGATGTGGTCTTCTGCTATGCTTATAGTGGTCTTCTGCTATGCTTATAGTGCAATGGGCTCCATGGCCTAGCCTCACAACTAAATATGGCATCTCCATAAAATGACAAATTTGGAAAAGTACTTAAGGTGAGCTCTGTGCTCACTTGGTTTTCACTCAACATTTTTTTGTTTTGCTCCTTTTGGCTGTATTTCTAGTATTTCAAGCCTTTGCTATCACTTTCACTAAGCTCAGGCGTCATGACGCCCAACAAGAAATTCGTTACGGAATCCTTTGAGGTATGAGCTTATGCAAAATGCGTCACAAATGTTTTAGTCCATTCGTTGATGATTGATTTGGTTTAGTCTGTTGTACGTTGAATTCCATCTTCCTATTGAATGAAGTTCTATGGTTCAAAGCTCAGTTGAGATTTATGCAATAACATAGAAATTAATGTGTTTATTTTGATGAGAAATGGGATCTATGCTTCAACACTGGCTTGGAACATTTACACTAATATTGTGGTTTAACTTACTAAAGGCAATGAATGTATTACCACATTGACTTGCTCAACTTTTTGTTTTGACTGTCTCGATCACTAACAGGGCTGGGTGCGGGAACTTTTTGAACCTTTTGGGACAATCCCACAATCTCTTTGTCTAGTGAAAGATGCATAATAAAAGATATTTGATGAGATGGTAGCCTCTTTTCTAGGTGGTATGGATGTTTCACCATATGCAACCCTTGGGGATGAGCACTTGCTGTTGAACTTATATAGTTCTGTTACTGGTTGGAATTTTAACTGACCTTATTGCTTTTGCTTTATAATTTACGCACAAGGGTTGCTAAATTTACTTTCTATGACATTGTTGTCAAAATCTATCAACAGGAATCATATGAGGCTCTCAATGGTGAGAAGAAACCCCTTCTATTTATGGCATGGTATTTCTGCAAACTTTTTGCAGTTTTATTGTCTTATAGCCTGTTGCTCCAAGTCTTCTTGCAGATTTTTGCATACTAGTTCGGTTGGTATTTTACAGGGCTTGCTATGCTGGGGTTATACAAGATGGAGAGTGAGTATTTTTGAGCAACAAAATAAATGAGCAAGTCTCTTCAAAAATGTCACTACTAGTCAAGCACTGAGTGGTGAATGGTGTGGGGTGAATGGTGCTTGTAAGAATACCACTGAGTGGATTCTGTGGAGAAGAAGGGTGCAATTTTCTTGGAAAAGGAAGGTTGGAAAGTAGAACTAGATGCTATGATGTAGCAATATGAGTTGGTGCTTATCGATTTACAAAGAAGTAAGCATGCTATGGAGGGTTGGTGATATCACCCATATCTCAAGTATTTGGTATGGGCGATGGTTCTAAAGTCTGAAATTCTCACAACGAATCGCGAATTTGCAGTGGTGGTTATAATATGCATGGCATGACTATTTTTTTCCAACATTTTTGTTTATCTTTAGATTTTCTTGAGCACCATTCACCCCACAAGCACCAAAAATGTCACTACTAGTCAAGCACTATGTCATTCTTACAAGCACCATTTCAAGAATTTGACTCTAACCCAAGACTCGTACTCTAGCTCTCATCACCATGAAGATCAGCATCATCGCAGTCCTTTGTGACTAAACTCAATTGATCACTACAAAGTGGATCATGATCAATAACACCTGATCTCGCTCTTCTTTGAGATCCTTTCTAGTTGTAAGACTACAATTAGTTTTCAAACAGTGAAAACATTTCATTAAACATAGTACAATGATTGGTCTTTTGTATTTTCACAATCTAAAATTAATTTCAAAAAAATATATTGATGTTTAAAATATGGATGACTTGAATTTAAAAAAGATAACATCTCTTTGCAATCAAATTCATAATATCATACTCTTTAGTCATATAATTTTGCATCTGCAAAATAAAGTGAAAAGGGGGAAGCCCCCCTCTCAAAACAACGTCAGTGCTAGTGGGAACCGATCTGTGGCAGAAGGAAAACCAGTGATTCTTTTATTTTTAACATTATCAAGTGATAGTCTTTTGTTAGCATGATACCACATGAAAAGGGTGAAAAACAATTCCCTCATGATGTGCCATCAATGCCAGACGACGGTTAGGACCGTTTCGTAGTGCAAAAGGTGAAAAAAAAACCCATTCGATGTGCCGTTAGTGACGCAGAGACACACCCACACACACACACACCCAAAAATCTCAGATGAAAAGAGGAGAATTTATGATGTTTAGATACAAATGAGCTTGGGACAATACCAATGGGGCAAATAGCTCACACAATATGGGTAAAATATACCAGATGGAGCAGAAGCTTCGCTCATAGGAGAAACTTACACAGACAAACTAGCAAAAAGATAGTTAGGAATTTGGCAAAATGGACAACGCCATCGAGTCCAGAACGGACCAAAACCCCAGTCTACAATGTCAAATTGCTCAAATCCGACCTCAGATGAGCAGTTTACGGCCAAAACAGGCTCCAAAATGAGCAAAAACACAGTTGCGGCTGTTCCTCCTCTTCTCTCCACGTTTTTTCTGGTCTCTTCTCTGTTTTTTCAGTTCCCACACTTAGCTTTATTACTTGGGCACCCTTGTTCTTTTAGATGACCTCAAATGGACCCCAAACATGCCAAAAATTGACCTCGTAGTGCATAGTTGTCACCCTTCTGCATCCATCCACACACCTAGCACTCTACTTTTTCCAATAATGCATCCCGCCACCACATGAAGTGGCCCCCAAAAGATGGTCCTCATGATGATCTTTCTGCATAATTATCACAAGAAAACACCCACGTCGTGTCCGTACTTATCCACGTGGAAGTATTGACCCCATTCGACCTCCTGATGCCACTAGATGCCATCTGACGCACCTTCTTACCTCATGTCGTCGACCCGCATATAGCTTCTTCGAGAAGTTTTACGTGGTACCAGCTCCTCATTATTATAGAAAAAACACACTAGTACTGGTGATAGTGAAAATTGATGCACTATGTACACGCTGTCCTACCTGTACACATGTGGGCCCCACGTAACCACCTGGCTCTGGAAAATGGGCAATCCTTTATTCGATGCACCATGCATGTGTATGTACATATGCACAATCCCTTGCTCCAAAAAACTCCTGACATAATTTGCCCATCTACTAGCCTGCTAGAGCATTCATGCTCAGCAGCAACAAAAAGAGATATTCATTCCACCTGGATCCCACACAAAAACACTTTGCATTCCTTGCATCAAAAGCTTAATCAAGGTTCCACCTGGTTCCCAAGGAAAACCTATAGAGATGCCATATATCAACCTTACATCAAGAAAACCTTCAATTACTTTGGCATAGACCAGCATTTGCAAATACATCTCCTTCTCCATAGCTGAGAGGTCTCCATTGATCATTTGTGTCATCAATTCCTGCTTCTTTGACAATTCAACCTTGGTTTGCATCAGCCCTTCAATCACTTCGTAAGGCCCTTCACTTTCATCTTCAACCTCATTTGCAAATGCGACTAAACCGGACTCCACGGTTCCTTTATCCATCAAAAGAAATGCAACATCAGCATCCTCATCACTGCCGGTAGTGCTATCACTGTCCTCATGAGTCACTGTGGAATAGTCTTCATCACTATACTCATCTTCATCTTCATAAAGCTCTTCCAATAGTTTCCTTGTGTCCATATTATATAGCTTCTTGGTACCACTATGGGGCACCACTCGGCTTATACAACCGAGCTGGCCGAGACAGGTAACACACCGATGGAGTGAGAGGAGAGAGACTTCCACTTGCCCACTCAACACAGAGACACACCCACACACACACACACCCAAAAAACTCAGCTCAAAAGAGGAGAATTTTTTATGTTTAGATACAAATGAGCTTGGGCCAACACCAATGGGGCAAATAACTCACACAATATGGGTAAAATATACCAGATACAATCACAAATTGGAGCAGAAGCTTCGCTCATAGGAGAAACTTACACAGCAAAAACAACAAAAAAAATAGTGAGGAATTTGGCAAAATGGACAGCTCCATCGCATCCAGAACGGCCCAAAACCCCAGTCTACAATGTCAAAGTGCTCAAATCCGACCTCGGATGAGCAGTTTACGGCCAAAACAGGCTCCAAAATGAGCAAAAACACAGTTGCGGTTGTTCCTCCTCTTCTCTCCACATTTTTTCTGGTCTCCTCTCTGTTTTTTCAGTTCCCACACTTAGCTTTATTACTTGGGCACCCTTGGCCTTTTAGATGACCTCAAACGGACCCGAACAGGCCAAAAACTGACCTCGCAGTGCATAGTTGTCACCCTGCTGCATCCATCCACACACCTGGCACTCAACTTTTTCCAATAATGCATCCCGCCACCATGTGAAGTGGCCCCCAAAAGATGGTCCTCATGATGATCTTTCTGCATAATTATCACAAGAAAACACCCACGTCGTGTCCGTACTTATCCACGTGCACGTATTGACCCCATTCGACCTCCTGACACCACTAGATGCCATCTGACGCACTTGCTTACCTCATGTCGTCGACCCGCGGATAGCTTCTTCGAGAAGTTTTACGTGCTACCAACTCCTCATTATTATAGAAAAAACACAGTGGTACTGGTGATAGTGAAAAACGATGCACTATGTACACGCTGTCCTACCTGTACACATGTGGGCCCCACGTAACCACCTGGCTCTGGAAAATGGGAAATCCTTTATTCGATGCACCATGCATGCGTATGTACATATGCACAATCCCTTGCTCCAAAAAACTCCTGACACCGTCAATACCAAACAAAGATCGAAACAGTTCCGTGGCACCAAAATTGTGCAGTGAAACCCCCTCTTGATGTGCTGTTTGTACCAAATGGCAGTCGAAAATGTTCAGCGGCAAAAAAAATCCCCCCTCTTGACATGTCGTCAATGCAAAATGGCGGTCAAAACCGTTCCACGGCGTCTAGGAACGTTTCAACTACCATTCGGCATTGACGACACATCGGGACGGGGGATTTTTTTCTGGCACTAACGTCAACACATTGCGGGGGGGGGGGGGTTTCGGTTCCAACTGCTCTTCGGTTGTGATGGCACATCGGGAGGGGGTTGCACCATGGAACAGTTTCAACCTTTTGGCCTGTCGGCATGTTGGGAGAGGGTTTTCTTTTTTCCACCCTTTTGAATTGATATTGTGTAGATAAAAGAGGTCTCCGAGTTTTTTTATAAAAAAAACATGCTTGCTTGATATTGTGCGATCAAAGATTACCATAATGGTTTAGAGCGCCGCCCGATCGCAATAGCATGCTGATCTACTGCTGGAACCAGTCCGCGCCGGCGCGGACTGGGTGCAGCAGTAAACTGTGGCCAGTCATACACACTTTCTGTTTATGGATTTTCCTTACTGCTTTTGGTAATACAGATGAGGTTTAAGCACCGGTGCTAGCCACAATAGCTTACTGGTTTACTCCTACAACTAGTCCGCATCGGCGCGAACTGGTTACAGTAGCAAACCAGTGGTGTTGCAACTGGCGTGCACCACAGGCGGAGGCGGTAGCTGTTGCGTTCATGGCTATAGCTTGTAACATTTGATGGCAAGACGCCTTGCCTGGGTGTAGGCCATTGCAACAATGAAGTGCATGGCTACATCTTCAGTGTTTGACGGCAGGACGCCATGCCTGCACGTAGGCGGTTGTGACAGTTGAGTGCACGGCTTGATGCAAGATAGGATTGAATTCTCTCTTCAACCTTCTCTCTCTCTCTATCTCTCTCTATCTCTGTCTTAGACACACATACACGCACACTTTTGGCAGTCCGCTTCAAAAGATCACAAAGAGCAGGCCAAAAACAATACCATGCACCTGCGTCCCCCCAGGTCCCCTTTTTGTTCCGTCTCTTCCTTCAAAAGTGAATTCAAACTTGCTTGCATCTCAAGCGGCATCCATCTCAAGCATTAGAGCGCCATCTCAGTCCGACACTGTGTTGTAGCCATTGACCCTTTCTCATTGGGGCCACCATTGGCTTGTTTACGCGCCTGATTCACCTTGAAATGTGGGAGTCCCACTTTGGAGATCTTGAGAGTCAGCTTGTTTTCAAGAGCTCAACAACTAAAGAATGAGTAAAATTTAGAGGCGGCCTTTAAACGATGAGGAAAAGATGAAGCCCATTTGAATGCAGCTAAAAGCACGTTTCAAATGAGTGCAGCCTCACAAACAAAATTCATTGTTTTTAGGCTCTTGCGAACACGTCTCTCCAAAATTCATATGCTCATTATTTATTACTTTTGCAAATTAGGTTCTCATATTTCTAACAACAAAGAAGAAGGGGACAATGGTGTATTGTGATGCTACCAAAGCTATTTTGGCCATCAAAGTGGATTAAGTGGCTATGGCAAGTAAATTACCACCCCGTACCCCTCGTTTCGAATCTCACGCAAGGACAATGCGTTTAGATTCTGGGTGCAAGAATCCTCCCGTTACAAAGTACTTCAATGCAGAGAGCACTCACAAATTGGTAATTCAATGTAGGTCAATAAAAAGAGCACTTAGAAATTGGTAATTGAGCAAAGATCTTCTCGGCCTGCCCATATGGTGTTAGTGCATCCATTTTCCCAACTCATGTATGGTGTTGAGGATTGTTATGTATCATCAATTTACTTGCAAAATCGCAAAATGAGTGCTACAAGAAAAATGTTTTGGGAAAGCTTTAATGAATTTCAATCTTCTTGTTTGGATAGTCATGACGTGCATATAAATATGATTAACCTTGTAGTTAGGAACCTCTATTCCTTGGGTGCTTTTGCTCATCCTAGTTCTAGTCATGACTCGTGATTTGCATGTCCCTTGCATGTAGACGCTTGAATATATTGTATAAATGTGCTCGGAACACGCAAAAATAAGTGGAAGAGGCTTCTCATGAGTTTTTATTATTTAATAGCCAAAGAGGACAATGATAGGAAGAGTTGCAGTTGGACAAGATGACCATAGCAAGGTGAAGAAGCAGCTTGTTATATTGATATAGAGATCCAAGTCTAACTTGATGCAAGATTTGACTCGAGCCAAGAGAGGTATTGATGAATTAACAATGAAGCTCAGTGGGGTGAATGGTGCTTGTAAGAATTCCACTGAGTGCATTTTGTGGAGGAGAAGAATGCAATTTTCTTGAAAAAGGAAGGTTGGAAAGTAGAACTAGAAGCTATGAGGTAGCAATATGAGTTGGTGCTTATCGATTTACAAACAAGTAAGCATGCTATGGAGGGTTGGTGATATCGCCCATATCTCAAGTATTTGGTATGGGTGATGGTTCTAAAGTCTGAAATTCTTACAACAAATTGCGGATTTGCGGTGGTGCTTATACTATGCATGGCATGACTATTTTCTTCCAACATTTTTGTTCATCTTTAGATTTTCTCAGAATTTTCCTATGCTCGGTTTTTTTGGCTCTATGATTAGAAAACCCCCCTATGCTGTTCCTCTCCTCCTTCCCATTTCTTCTAGTAACTCCTATGCCTCTTTGGACATCTGGTTGCCCAATAGTCTGTAGTCCACTATTAAGAACTACAAGGCTCTCTTACGGTTGCTTGATTGATCACTTTGCACTACTAACAGTCATGCGAATTTTGGATTCTTTTGTTAGGGATTGGATAAATCTAACAGGCTTGAATGGTTTGGTTATAACATGGTAACAAGACCATACAATAATACTGGTTTATACTATCTTTCAGTTTTTGTAGGCCTTTCACATCTCACTATTGTCTACATTTAGTACATTGGAAGGCTCTAAAAGTCTGCTTGGTATGGTGAGATGCTGGCACTCCTTCTGACTGTTAGTTTGATTCCTGATGATGGAGTAGCCTTCTCGGTCAACTATTGGTAGACAATCCTTTGGCTCATTGGTTATATGGGCTCTAAACAGCCCATTGGTGTGTACAACCTACTGCTATAGGCTTCATATTTTCTATTGGTTATTGCCTTACTTATGCTACAGTGTGCTGATAACACCTTTTACGTTTTCTTATAAAAGATGACCTTTTTGTCTACATATGAGTGTTTATGTTAACAACTACTTCGGTGGGTTACCTATGACAAAATAGGTTTGAGTTACTGATGGTAGTCTTCTATATGATGTATGCTATGGCATAATGGTGATTGCATAGAAATCGGTAGCTCAAAACAGCTTGCTAGTCTTTCTTATTGGACAAATAGTTTTTAATTTGCCTGGTCTACTAAGAGCCTCATGATACATGAAGGAAAATTTACAAAGAAAGTTTTCACACTTCACAATTTTCTTAGAAGCATTTTGTCTTCTTTTTTCTAATGCCTAGGTGACATGGATAACAACTAGAGTCACCCCAGTTACCTGCAATGCTATTTGAAAACTAATCTCTCGGTTGTTTTCTTATTGTGGATGGAGGTAAGGGTGCTCTCTCCTTGGCTGCTACTGATTAAAAAGAGGAAGTGATGTGCTTTTAACTCTTTTACTATATAGGACCATCTTATTGTTTCGGTCTGTAATTGGCATGTATTTTTGTGGATAAACTGTCTAAAGAAATACATGATTTTGTACTATAATTGTAGGCAAAGGTCTTTGTAATTTTTCTCATGTTTATGTATAATGTTAATAAATAGATCTATCTATCTCTCTCTCTCTCTCTCTCTCTCTCTCTCTCTCTCTCTCTCTCTCTTTGTGCAAGGAGTTGGGAAACCAGTTGCACGTTATAAGAATCACTCGCCAGCCTTTGAAGGTGATTGGGACTCAAAGAGGTCCGTAATATGGCGAAGAAGTTGAAGATGGTTGATACACAGGATGCAAAAATGTTGATTACAACACCAAAGTGTAGACGCATCTCTCTCTCTCTCTCTCTCTCTCTCTCTCTCTCTCTCTCTCTCTCTCTCTCTTTGCACAACTCTACCTAGCATCGTATTAGAATCCGCCACCAATTTCAGGTATAGTTCGCAAATGGT